>NW_022103922.1:17415885-17422112 GCF_000313985.2 Echinops telfairi | reverse complement strand
ATGATGAGGGCAACAAATGTATAGATGTGCTTTACACAATTGATCTATGTATTGTGATAAATTGTATGAGCCCCAATAAATTGATTAATTTAAAATAATAATAATAATAATAAAGTTCTTAAAAATGGAAAAGAAAAAAAAAAAAAAAAGAATGTGTAATTGGCATTTCCCCTCTCAGACTTCTACACCAGGCATTAACAAACATTTAACCAAGAAAAATTAAGAAGATGTCTTCTAAACAACCACAAAAAAATTAAAATTGAAAAAAGAAAATGTCTTCATTTTTTATTCAATATGAATTTTTGGTTTATCATCCCGGTTCTACATACATCAGTGATTCTACATCTCAAAATGCTCCCAATACCACCTGGATTGGGTAATAGTAATACAGTAGATTCATGAACTATTAAGACTGAGACATCTCTGGCTGTCTAACATTATTAAAAGTTCGTTTCTTCCAAAGTAAACTTTGTCAGTGTAAATGTTTGTGTGTATTTCTGCTCTGATTTACAATGTCAGGGATTCTGTAAATTCCCAAAGCGCTGGTGTATTTATGCCCTATAATATGAGTGCATTCTGTATAATCACCATCCTAGGGCATCCTGAAAATTTTAACAGATCTTAGTTAGATGAGAGTTGTGGATGATCTCAACTTTCTGTAGGAAAAAAAACCACCTCAAGAAACAATTATTCTGTTTTATTTCAAAGTTATTTGAAAGTTACTTCTCCTACTAAAGCTGTGCCCATTTCAATGTGGGCAACAAAAGCAGAAAGGTTCAAATGAGGATCCCAGCACTATTAGTGAATTAGATACTTAATTCTGAAAAGACTACCCAGTTGCTCATCTAGCCTTGCTATTACTGGGCTATTAGTTCATGTATACGTTGAAGTGTTGAGCTAAAATACCCCATAATACAACGCCTGAAACAAACTATAAAAAAAAAAGTGTTTCTCTTAAGAAACAGTGCAGACATAAGTGGACAGCCCTGTTCTGATAGTTAACATGGCCATTCTTAACTTAGGACTCCCACTATGGATGCAGGCTGCGTGTCACAGTTCTCATTTCACAGCGAGAGGGCAAGAAAAAGAGAAGACCTCGTTATTCTAAAGGAAACACTTGGAAGAGATCCACATCATCCCTTCAAACATCTCAGCAGCTAGAATTCAGTTACATGACCACACTCAGCTAAAGGGGCTGTGAGAGGTATGTGAAGCTGTGAGCTCACTCATGTGATGGAGATTCTATTGTTATACGTTTCAAATGGATTATGAGAGACAGCCAAAAGTCCACTGGCCTAGACACATTAGGATGGGACTTATCAAATTAATATTAATAAGCATAATTAACCTAGGGACCATGCTGCAATGCAAATTCTTACTTAATAGGTCTGGAGTGGGACTTGACATATTGCATTGCTACACTTGACCTTAGCCAAAAGGCGGAGAAGCAATGAGATATTGCATTTCTAACAAGCTCTCAGATGATGCCAATGCCCCTGGTATGTGGACCACACATTTAGCAATAAAGTACTAGCACACTCTGTAGAAACAAGAACTTCTTTAGCCCACTTTAAGAAATCAGTTCATTTATTATGCAAAGACCTTCAACCATGTGAATCATAACAAATTGTGGACCACATCACAAAGAAGAATTCTATAAATTTGGTTGTGCTGGTGCAGAAACTCAACATAGATCAAGGGGCAGTCAGTCAAACAGAACAAGGGTTATAATCGGGAAAGACGCACATATGCCTGGGTTGTATTCATTCACAATACTTATTGAATCTGTATGCTGAGAAAGTAACGTGAGAAGCTGGATGTATGAAGAAGAATGCAGTATCAGCAAGAAGGCTCACTAAGAACCTGCGATATGTAGGTGACACAGCCTCGCTTGATGGAAATGAAGAGGATTTGAAGTGCTTCCTGATAAAGATCTAAAACTATAGCTTTCAATATGGATTACACCTCAGCATAAAGAAAACCAAAATCCTCACACCTGGATCTACAAGCAACATCATGGTAAACAAAGAAAAACACCAAAAGTTGGCAAGAATTTCATTTTACTTGGATCCACAATTAATGCTCATAGAAGCAGCAATCCAGAAATCAAAAGGCATACTGTATTGTGCAACTCTTCTGCAAAAGACTTCATTAAAATGTTAAAAAGCAAAATGTCATTTTGAAGACTGACGTGTGCCTGGTCCAAGCCATGGGATTTTTCTATTGCTTCATATGCATGAGAGAGTTGGACAGTGAAGAAGGGAGACCAAAGAACAACTGATGCATTTGAATTATGATGTAGGTGAAGAATATTAAGTATACCATGGCTTGCTAGACAATGAACTAATTTATATGGGAAGAGGTAACCAGAATACTCCTTCGAAGGAAGCATGTCCGCACTTCATCTTACACATGTTGGACATGTTATCAGGAGCTCCCATGCCTGGAGAAGGACATGCTGCTTGGTAAACTAGAGGATGAAGAAGGAGAGGAAGCCCCTCACTGAGACGGATCAAGACAATGGCTGCAACAGTGGGTTCACACATAACAATGATTGTGAGGAGAGGGCAGGACCGGGCAGAGGTCCCTCTGCTGTACAGAGGGTCATGAGGAGCAGGGACCAACAGGACAGTATCAAACAACAATAAGAAATCATTTACTCTGAGGAAGATTGTGAAGAATCCTGACAACTCTAAGCAATTTCAACTCTCTTTCTTGACTATGATTCTCTATTTGTCTTGGCAGGAATACTCTGTTCTTCTCTCAGTCCAGACAAGACCGTTCTTTTCATGTTCTGTGTTCCAAAAGCTGATAGAAACGTCACTTCCTGAGCTAGACAAAGGCCCTCCTCTCAACTCGGCAGCCTAGGAAGGAGGTAAACTTTAGGTATCTGCCCACAGGTGGTACAATCGATGGACACATCTTTCTTGAGAAAAGATTCCTAAACATGTCAGCTTACATTAAAGGGAAGCTCTATAGAAAAGTACAATTAATTTAGGAGGATATTATACAAAAGTATAGAAACTTATGCTTTGTGAATAAAAAACTGAGATTTATCAAGACACAAGATGTGATGAAATATAATTGTTTGTAGTTGGTAAAGTCATTGTTTTCCAATTATAAAATAGGTGCATACTGTTTACTTATAGGTAAAACAAAACTAAACATTTTAAACTTCAATTATTCCTGTTTTTAAATTAACTTAGAAATGTAGGTTAAATAAGTGATACCAAGTTTTAAAAGAAAAGGAAAGTTTTTAATAGCAAAGATACATTTTTCATACAGTATAGACCTCACAATGCTTTGTTCTCTGTTCTTATTTGATACCACATTAGTACAATTTTTATACTTAATTAATTTACTTTGAATTTACTAAGTCTGATTCTTTCTTGATTCTTAAAGCATCTTTATTTATTCACAAGGATCTTGGCTTCCAGGGAACTCCCCAGGGAGGCATCCCTTTTTGTTTGGGGGGTTGTGTCTTCCTTATTTCCTCTACGGAGGAAGTAGATTCCACCATGACTAGATGCAGCTGCTCTTAATTAATCTCTTCAGCTGTCCTCCAGATAAATGACTCAATCTGATTTGGGAAACCGGTGGTTTCTAGGTGTTTAAGATTTGGTTCTGAGTTGTTGGGAGCCCACGTACAACAGAACAAACACATCCCAAAAAGCATTGCTATGTTTGAGCCCATTGTCACAGCCCTGTCTCAGTGCAGCTCATTAAGGTACTTCCGCTTTTTCTCTGACCCTCTAGTTTACCAAGCATGACGTCCTTTTTCAGAGACTGGTCCATACTGAGCACATGTCCAAAGTACACGAAAGGAAGTCACCCATCCTCAATTTTAAGGAGCACTCTGGCCATACTTCTTCTAAAACAGATTTGTTCTTCTGGTACCTAAAACCAAACCGACTCCTATTAGAAGCCCAAGACTGTTCATCATTACAGGAGTAGACATCCACAGCCTCACCTTTGTCCCACAAAGTGGCTGGTCATCTTGAACCTGCAGCTTTGTCACTAGCAGCCCAATGCTTTACCCACAGCCTGTGATAGTCCCTGGTATATTCAATACCTTCCCTATAATTCAAAGGCTTCTATTCTTCTTTGGTCTTCCTTATTCATTATCCAGTTTTTGCATGCACAATAGGTAACTGAAAATAATGTGCCTTAGGTCAAAGTGATATGTTGACTTTTGAACATTTTAAGCAGGTGTTTTACATCAGATATTTGTCCATTACACTGCATCATCTAATTTCTTGACTGCTGTTTGCATGGGTATTAATTGTGGACCCAAGCAAAATTAAATTCTTGACAACTTCAATGTTTTCTCTATTTATAGCGGTTTAATTTTTGATCCAGTTGTGACGATTTTTGTTTTCTTTCTACTGAGGAGCAATCTCTGATGAAGACTATAGTCTTTGATCTTCATCAGTAAGTTCCTCAAGCCTTCCTCACTTTCAGCGAACAATGTTGTTTCATCTGTAGATCACAGGTCATTCAGGAGTCTTCCTCCCATCCTGGTGCCACAATCTTCCTTGTATGATAGAGCTTCTGAAATTATTCGCTCAGCATACATCTTGAATAATTACAGGCTTGTGAAAGGATACAGCCCTGGCACACATCTTGCCAGGTTTTAAAGCGTATAACATCCCACTGTTCTGTTTGAATGAATGACTTTGGGTTTATACATGGGTTCTACATGAACACAGTTAGCATTCTGGAATTCAAGAATGTTTCTGGGAAATCAGACATATTTGCAACACACTTGTATGATTGATAAAGTTAACCCACTTTATACCAGCAGTGCAAGATGACACCAGTCTCCATCCTACTCATAGAATTCTAAATCAGAGACTAATCCGGTTGGAATGTTATTTCCCAATGAGCTAAGACCTTGCATCCGGGTGATCCTTCCTCGCTGTTGGATGTGAAGAGGTGTGAAGAGGACCTGACTGGGCGCTGTAGGCACATGGGAAAGGACACCTTTTTCACGTCACTGCACATCACGAAGCTGAGGGGAACGGAATTTCAGGAGAAGGGGCACTGAATCCAGGACATGAGTCAGAGGACCACACTGCAAGCGGGAAGCTGTGGGAGCCAACGTAGGGTCAGGAAGAAAGGAGTCCCAAAGGTTGCTAAGCAGTGAAAGGACTAGAAGCCTTTGGGAGAAAGTCTAGGGAGAAAGATAGCATTTCTCCCCTTCCCACGAAGGAATTTTTAAAGTATTTCTCCTGAAAGAGGATGGAGGGCAATATAAGGGAGTATAGGAGAAGGTGTCGGAGAAGTATGACCCTCCGCAGTAGTAACAGTTAAGGCATTTGGCTACCCACCTAATGGTTGGAAGTTCAAGTCTACCCACAGACACAGCAGAAGAAGGGTCTAGTGATGTACTTGGAAAAGAAAACCAAGACACTGAAAATCATATGAAACAGTTCTATCAAACCAAGGAGAAGACAATTCTACTCGTTCCACAGGATCTGATGATTATAGCAGAACGAAGGGGATCAGAAGGAGCGTCTTCCCAAAGCAAAGAGGTTAGGTAGACCTGGAGGTGACCGGTGCACAAGGCAGCTTGAAGGTCCTGTGCACAGGAGAAGGAGGAAGCAGCAGAAAGAGGCCTCCCCCAAAACAACGTTATGACCTTCATACCTTTTTTAGGGCTTCATGGCTTTGTATTACCTAGAAGAGACCCCTTCTTGTGAATAGCAAAGTGCAATACAAATTATATATATGGGGAAAATATAGTTAACCCACCAAAGATTACCTATAAGCTTTTTCATAGTTTACCTGTTCACCTATAGCCATTTCGTATCCAGCTTCCAACAATGAACTAACCACCGCGTCTGTGTGCATGCAGCTGTACACATCCATTCATCAGGAATCGGATCAGTCTTCGCCTCACGCTCCAAATAAAGAAGAAACTGTTGCCATTGCTGCTGTTTGTTATGAAGTTGATTCTGACTCACTGCAGCCCTGTGGAATAGAGTAGCAGAAATGACCCATAAGTTTTCTAAGCTATCATCTTTTTTAAATCAATTTATTGGGGCTCATACAATTCATCACAATATATAGATCAATTGTGTAAAGCACATCTATACATTTGTTGCCTTCATTATTCCCAAAATTCGCTTTCCTCTTGGGTTCCCGGAATCAGCTCATTTTCCTTTTTTCTCCTCCCCCTCCCTTCCTCCTCCTCTCTCCCCCATGCACCCTTGATACTTTATAAA
>NW_022103922.1:17392664-17414321 GCF_000313985.2 Echinops telfairi | reverse complement strand
TGAGGGCAACAAATATATAGATGTGCTTTACACAATTGATCTATGTATTGTGATGAATTGTATGAGCCCCAATAAATTGATTTTTTTTAAAAAAAGATACTGTTGAGTAAAGAAAGCTATATGGGTCTAATCTAGCTGTGAACCACAATCCATGAGTTGTTGCGTTGTACAGGTTGAATTCTTAAATGAATAAATTCTGTTTACATTGGAAAAAAAAGAAATAATGGAAAAATTAAATAATTTAATTAGTTTTAAGGCCCAAAAAGTACTTATAAATAAATACATTGTTCCAGGACTTTAAATCACTATGGAGGCTTTTAGCCTTCTCCCATATCCCTGCCTCAGATACACTATTGCCATCGAGTTGTTTCTGATTTATCCAAATTAACAGTCACTTTCCAACCTCTCCCAGGGTCGAAGTGCTTTGTTTTGTGGTTAATGACTTCATACCTTTCGCTACATTAGCCACTTTCATCACATTTTTATCCCCGAAAATACTGATCATGTCAACTTAGCCATGTGATACTCAGCCACCAAATTAGACAAGCAGCAACCTGATTCAAATGTCCCAATGATTTCTCTTTAACTCTATCCTGGTTCCCACATTTTTCCTTTTAGCTTTCCTGCTGGAATCACTAATTCCTTTGGAGTCACAGTTCCGATCTTTTATGCAAATAGAGTGCAAAAACAAAAGTTCAATGATGAATGTTTTATCGCACTAAAACAAGCACTATACATTGTCTGAGCGAGAGCAGCCTTTAGACGGAAGCGCCACCCCTTTGTGTCCTCAGAGATACACTCTCAGCCAGCCAGACTTTTTCAAGTCAGATGTTGGTTTAAATTATTGAGCAAAATTAAGAACACGGAGCAGGTTTTTCTCAAACTTTGCTGTTTGAGTGGGAGATAGAAATGGACACAGATCACGCCATGCTGGAGAGGGAGGCCGAGCGGCCAGCACACGAGGATGCAGAGTGTGAAAGGCGGATGAAGCTGTATGAGCACCCAGGGGAGCTGGACGCCGACAAGGCAGAGACACGGGCCTCACGGATCTTGCACGGGGTGGGGCTGGGCTTCACCGCCGTGCAGCACAAGAAGCTCAAAGACTTCCATGGAGGCTGGAGGATGAGGGGCGCCCTCACCAGAGCCCTCTTTATTCGGCCCTTCATGCTGCTCCTGGACGAGCCCATCAACCACTGGGACCTCGATGCCTGTGTGTGGTCAGAAGAAGAACTCAAGACTTTTAAGCGTATGCTGGTCCTCATCTCTCATTCCCAAGATTTCCTGAATGGTGTGTGCACCAGCATCATTCACATGCACAACAAGAAACTGAAGTATTATACGGGTAATTATAATCAGTACGTGAAGACTCGGCTGGAGCTGGTGGAGAACCAGACGAAGCGATTCCACTGGGAACAGGACCAGATCGCACACATGAAGAACTGTGTCACCAGGTTTGCCTCAGGAGGCAAGAAGTGATCGAAAAAAGGCTGACAATACTCTTCATCAACATAACATTCAAATGCCCGGCAGGCCCAGAGCAAAGAGAAGACACTACAGAAAATGATGGCATCAGGCCTGACAGAGCAGGTTGTTCGTGACAAGACACTATCGTTTTATTTCGCTCCATGTGGCAAGATCCCTCCACCAGTCATTAGGGTAAAAAGCGTGAGCTTCAGGTATATGAAAGACCGGCCTTGCAGCTACAACAGCCTAGTGTCTGGCATTGACCTTAACACATGAGTGGCTCTGGTAGGGCCCAATGGAGCAGGGAAGTCAACGCCTTTGAAGCTGTTAACTGGAGAGCTACTCCCCATAGACAGCATGATCCGCAAACACTCTCATGTCAAGATAGGGTGTTCCCATCAGCGTGGACAAAAGCAGCTGGATTTAGACCTCTCTCCTTTGGAGTACATGAGGAAGTGCCGCCCGGAAATCAAGGAGAAGGAAGAAATGAGGAAGATCATTGGACAATATGGTCTCCCTGGGAAAAGCGGGTGAGCCCAATCCAGAACCTATCCGATGGCCAGAAGTGCTGTGTGTGCCTGGCCTGGCTGGCCTGGCAGAACCCACACCTGCTCTTCCTGGACGAGCCTACCAATCACCTAGACATTGAGACCATCGATGTGCTGGCCGATGCCGTCAATGAGTTTGAGGGTGGCCTGATGCTGGTCAGATATTATTTCAAACTCATTCAGCAGGTGGCACAAGAACTTTGGTTCTGTGAGAAGCAGACAATCATCAGGTGGCTTGGAGATATCCTAGCCTACAGGCAGCACCACAAGTCCGAGCTGATGGATGAGGAGCCTCAGCTCACCAAGAGGACCCACAATGGGTGAGCCCTCTGCCAAGGCTTGGGTCAGGAGTTCCACTGGGGACTTGACAGCTGCTCCCCTGACCAGCCACTCAGGATGGGACCTCAGGGCTACACTCCTGCATTGCTGCAACACCGCTCCCCAGCCTTGCCTGCCCCTCAGGCGGCCTCAGCTGCACTCTTATGTACAGCTGGACAGTACCTGTCTGTTTCCTGTCCTCTTCCCAGTGACCTTTGTCCATGTCTGGACTTAGCTGGCTCTTCCCTTCCAGCCTCTGGCTGGTCACCTGACCAGGATAGTGATGTAGCCCCCTACGCCGTTCCCACAATCGATGCTATGTTTAAGCACAGCAACCCCTACACCATTCCCACAATCAATGCTATGTTTAAGGCCGTTGTGATAGCTACTGTGTCCATCCATCTCCTGATGGGCTCCCCTCTTTTTCACTGACTCTCTACTTTGCCAACTATGATGTCCTTTTCCAGAGACTGGTCTCTCTTGAAGGCACCCTGGTGGCTTAGTGTTGACACATTGGTCTGCTAACCTCAATATCATCAGTTCAAAATCACCGCCCCTA
Organism: Echinops telfairi; assembly: GCF_000313985.2. Lineage (NCBI taxonomy): Eukaryota > Metazoa > Chordata > Mammalia > Afrosoricida > Tenrecidae > Echinops > Echinops telfairi. The sequence goes on along the minus strand of NW_022103922.1, from coordinate 17,411,432 downwards.
CTCCAAGGGAGAAAGACAGGGCTTTCTACTGTCCTAAAGAGCTACAGTCTGGGAAACTCACAGGGCGGGTCTCGCCTGTCTTATTGGGTTGCTGTGAGTTGGCATCCACTCGATGGCAGGGATTTGGTTTGGTTTCTTGGTCTCTCCTGATAGCATGTCCAGAGAAAGTAAGACAAAGTCTTGCCATCCTTGCTTCTGGAGGTCTATGGAATTTCACTACTCTTCATCAACATAACATTCAAACGCCTCTATTCTTCTAGAGTTTGCCTGACTCATTATCTTGCCTTCACACGAGGAGCCCTGGAGGCATAGTGGGTATGAGTTGAGCTGTAATCCACAACGTCCCTAATTTGAAACCATCAGCTGTTCTGTAGGAGAAAGACAGGGCTTCCAACTGCCATGAACAGTTACAGTCTCAGAAACTCTACAGGGCAGTGCTACCCTGCCCTACAGGGTCACCCTCAGAGTGTCGGCTTCGATTTGATGGCAGGGAGTTTTTGTTTTGTTTTGAGCTTGCACATGCATAGAAGGCGATTAAAATGATCATGACTTGAGTCAAGCACACCCTAGTCTCAATGTAATAACCTTGCTTTTTAACACTTTAAAGAGGTCTAGTACACCAGAGTTTTGCCATGCATCATTTGATTTTTTGACTGTTGCTTTCATAAGCATTGATTGTAGAGCTAAGTAAAATGAAATCCTTGACAACGTCAATGTTTTCTCTGTGTGTCATAATGTCATCTATTGGTCCAGATGTGAGGATCTTTCTTTCCTTTATGTTGAGTTGTAATCTATACTGAAGGTTGCAGCCTTTGATCTGCATCAGCAAGTGCCTCAAGTCGTCCTTGCTTCCAGCAAGCAAGGTTATGACGTCTGCATAGCCAAAATCCTTAGTGAGCCTTCCTTCAATCCCGAGGCTGTTTCTTCATATAATCTAGCTTCTGGAATTATTTTCTCAGCATAAAATTTCTATCATACGATCTACAGCTTCTTTTCTATCACAAAGGCCATATAGTCCAATAACTGATTCTTCCGCTTTGTTTCTAACTTTTGTATTCCAATCACCAACACGTATTAATACATCGGGATTGTATATTCGCTCAATTGCAGATCGAACCTGGTAGAATTCTTCAGTTTCTTCATCACTAGCTTTAGTGGTTAGTGGGGAAATTGAATGAGAGTTTTCTTAGTAGGCATATAGATATTATCATAGCATAGACATTATATTCCAGATACATCTCAAAATGTTCTTTTTGACATTGAACATGAAACTATTCCTCTTCAATTTACCATTCCAGTGGAGTAACCATGTGTTTGTCTGATTCAAAATGATCAAAGCCAGTCCATTTCAGCTCACTAGTACCTAGTGTAGAAATACTTTAAAATCAGTTACTATAAATGCATCGTGATATGCGGGGGCTCAAAACATATGTGGGGAAGTTCCATACTATTGTCATTCCATTTCTCCTTAAAGTTTTTTAAACCTGCTCATAGATTCACTTTAATTTCCAAACCCATGACTTTTTCTCTTCATAATATTGGCCCTTTGCTCATTGCAACTCTCCTGTTTGGCTTCTATGACTTATTTTATATCATGTCCTTGATCCTTCACACTCTTACCTTAATGTCTACTCTTTCTAAAATTAAAAAAAAAAATCTGTTAACAGCCTTGGGAACCCTTTCCACTTCTCTTCAACCCATATGGTATGATGCTTATTATAAGACCTCAATAAATAGTTAGGGAGTAAGTGAATGTAAAACATCATTCCCACATCAGCCTGTCTTGAGGCATAGCCCTTAGTATCATTAGATTCACAGTCGTACATCTCCCGAGAAACAACCTTAAAATTCAAACACACTCTCATGATTATGGAAATTTTCCAGTGTCACTCGGATGGGCTGCAGCAAAACAGAGAGCACAATTCACCAAAGACCATATTAGTAAGGAAACCACAACAGCTGGTCTTATTGAGAACATAAAGCGCGTAGATTGGAGACTAATACCCACATCAACTTTGAAGAGCACGAAACGGAATCTCACTAGAGCAGTTCCATCCCTTCTACTAATCTCTATCCCGGAATGAATGAATCAGAAAATTCTGCAAATGACTTATGATTTCCTTTATATCTGGAAAGGGAATGTAAGTGAATACAAGGATGGACCCAAGAGGCTCTGTGGATGAGTGTGAACATGACAAATGGAAGGCAATTAAGAGAATAAACACCGTCCTACTGATGAAGCCTCGGCCTCCTGCACATTCTGAAGGACACTAGACACATTGTTCGTTAAATGGTTCCATTCGGTAATTTCAGGAGTTGCACCTAAATAGTACACAAAACAGAAACCACAAGGGTCTCTGCCTAGCTTACACGATGCCCACCCCACCTGTGGAAAATGTGGCCCCTTGTGAAAGTTGGACCCTGAATAAGGAAGATGAAAGAAGACCGGTACATTTGAATCACAGTGCTGGCAAAGGGTATGGAAAAGTACCCTGAGCTGCCAAAGAACACACAGATCTCTCGTGAGGAAGTACAGCCAGAATGCCCCTTACAGGCAAGGATGGAGAGATTCATCTCACCCCCTGCGGAAGTGTTGTCAGGAGAGACCAATCCCTAGAGAAAGGCACCGTGCTTGGTAGAGTATCGGGACGCTGAAAAAGAAGACGACCTTCGACAAGCTGCATTGACCCAGTGGCTGCCCTGATGGGCTCCAACCTAAGAACAGTTGTGACGTCTGGGTGCACACGGGGTCGCCATGAGTAGGACCCCGCTCCACTGCACCAAACCACAACTGCGTCCCAGTTGACTGGATGAGAAATGAACACTCATCCAAACAGATCAACGGAATCCATTTTCCAGAAACCTGGAAATAGGAGTTAAACCTGTTGTCATCCCATCCACTTTGACACGTGGTGGTGACGCCGCGTGTCAGAATAGAACTGTGCTCCAGAGGCTTTCAATGGCTGCCTGTCAGGAAGCAGATTGTTAGACCTTTCTTCTAGGTGAACTCGGGCCGCTAACCTTTGGGGCAACAAATGAGTGTGTCCATCGTTTGCACCACTCAGAAAGCCCAGAGAAACCGGAGTCAATGCAGGAACTCCGGATCAAGGATGAAGACGCAATCCAAACTTGGCCGATCCAAACTAAGGCTCTTCTACAGCACACCCCAGGAAGGAGACCGGCAGATCCAGAGAAGCCTGGGCAGAAGCAGAGCTGAGCAATATGGAGCAGCCCCGCCAGCCGGCGTTGGGGCTTGTTGCTCTCCAGCTTTTCACAAATCCCTCAGCAGAGCAGCTGCCCTAAGGTCCTTTGAACTCTGTACCCTTCCAAATCTTCTTGTTTGTTTTTACTGCTTAAATGTGTTTGTTTCACCTACTTCCAGCCAAGACGACTTCACCAAGGCGTGGGAGTGTGCACATGCTAAGCACATCTGTATCATGCATGGAGCACTGGCGTGATGCAAAGCCCTCCTGTGATGCACCCCACGCCCCCATGAACTCATCTGTGAACCGGAGCAAGAAGTCATGGGCTTTGAAAACACATAGGAAACAGTTTTTACCTTCACCGTCTAAAGTTCAAGAACAAAAAGTGTAGAGGTGAAAACTAGGTTTCCTAAATTCCTCTGAGACCTGGAGGCAGGGGTCCCAGGGCCTTAAAGAAGAAGCACAGGGAAGTGAAAGGAGAAAGGTGAGAAACTAGTCACTGGGAGAAAATAAATAAATCCAGAAGCTAACCTTTTCTGCCGGTTAGACTGTTGAGATTTGGTGTATAATTCACATAGTATCTTGCTCTAGATCAGGTGGGAATTCACTCACGAGAGAGTTGGAGATAATGTCACTGTGAATATTAAATCAAGCGGCAAGAGGTGGGAAGGTGGTGACACTACAGATTAGATCAGACACAAACCCTGTGAACTCTTCGCTAAAGAAAGAAGTGAGCCCAGAAGGACCATAAACCACCACAAGTGAAAGACAATAAAAGAGATGAAGGAAAAGAAGATACTCAAAGGTAATGATGCAAGATTTAGAATGACTAGTGCCTGGCATGCTATTTTTTTTTTTTAGTTTAGTTTATTTATTTATTTTTTAATCATTTTATTAGGGGCTCATACAACTCTTATCACAATCCATACACACATCAATTGTGTATAGCATATTTGTACATTCATTGCTCTCATCATTCTCAAAACATTTGCTCTCCACTTAAGCCCCTGGCATCAGATCCTCTTTTTTTCCCCTCCCTCCCTGCTCCCTCCTCCCTCATGAACCCTTGATAATTTATAAATTATTATTTGGTCATATCTTGCCCTGTCCAATGTCTCCCTTCACCCACTTTTCTGTTGTCAGTCCCCCAGGGAAGAGGTCACATGTAGATCCTTGTAATTGGTTCCCCCTTTCGAACCCACTCTCCCTCTACACTCCCAGTATCGTCACTCACACCACTGGTCCTGAAGGGATCATCCGCCCTGGATTCCCTGTATTTCCAGTTCCTCTCTGTACCAGAGTACATCCTCTGGTCTACCCAGACTTGCAAGGTAGAATTGGGATCATGATAGTGGGGGTGGGGAGGAAACATTTAGGAACTAGAGGAAAGTTGTATTTTTCATCCTTGCTACATCGCACCCTGACTGGCTCGTCTCCTTCCCGAGACCCCTCTGCAATGGGATCTCCAGTGGCCTACTAATGGGCTTTGGGTCTCCACTCCGCACTCCCCCCATCATTCACTATGGTAAGATTTTTTGTTCTGATGATGCCTGATCCCTTGGACACCTCGTGATCGCACAGGCTGGTGTGCTTCTTCCATGTGGGCTTTGTTGCTTCTGAGCTAGATGGCCGCTTAGAACTTTTGCAACTAGAGCGGTTACAGACGATAGTTGACTGGTTACCTAAAACTCTGCCGGAATCAGCATGGGAGGAAGATGTCTTAAATAAGATGGGACTAGAAGAAACCGGGCAGAGAAGGGAAAGTGGTGTGGATCTGGCAGCCCTCAAGTGGGCCTTATGGTTATGAGGCTAGAGGGGGGAGGGCTCCAGGCCCTTTCCTAAGGAGGAGTCTATCTTCCTTGGAGGAGAATATGCTCTGAGGTTCATGGTCATAATACCCTGCTTAGTTTGCTACAGTCCACAATTAAGGTCAACATTTCTGGGTTTTCCAAACTGTCTCAGTTGGCCAGTAAATTCTTACTCTACCATCAAGATTAATTTTTAGTACTAGGCATGTAAACTCATCCGTTTGGGAAATTAATTCAGAATAATAGGAAAGGGCTGTGATGAAAATCTGATCCCTCTCAGGAACCCTGGTGGCATAGTGTGACATAGTTGTGTTGTGTTGGGCTGCTGACAGTGAGGTCAAGAGTTGGAAACCACCAGGTGCTCCACAGAAGCAAGACAGGGCTTTCTACGCCCAGTAAGAGTGACCGTCTCAGAATGTCACGGGGGTAGGTCTACCCTGTCCTGTATGGTCTATATGAGTCAGCATGGACTTGCGGGCAGTGAGTTTGGGGTTGAGTTTTATAGATGAGGAGTTTGATACACGACTGCCAAATCAGCAGGAGTGGCCAGCAGGCCACACTCACTGTCATCAAATCAGTTCTGACTCGGGCTTCAGGAAAGTTCTTGACTTAGAGGCGTCAGCTCTAGGATCCTTACTCCTTAAATCCAGTCAATTCTGACTCACAGTGAGCCTGTAAAGCAGAGTAGATCTGCCCCTGTGGATGTTGGAGACTGTAAACCTTGACAGGAGTCAAAAAACGCATCTTTCTCCAGAGCATCTGGTGACTTCAAAGCCAAACATGTAAGCCGCTGCATCACCAGCTCCAAGAGGCAAATTGCCCAATAAGCAGGTTAAGCATGAGCTTGGCTGTGGTTTCTTATGAAAAGTACAGAGAAACTCCCTGCTGTTGAGTTGGCTCTGACTCATAGGTACCCTACAGGAGAGAATGGAATGGCCCCTGTGGGTTTCTGGGAGTGGAAATCCTGGGACTGGAGTAGAAAGTGGAACCAGTAACCTTTCGGTTACAGTCCAACGCTAACCAGCAGCACCACAGTTTCACATGTCTTCCACCGCACCTAAGATATTGTGAAGCCCAAGTGAAATTGTTCATGTGTGGTTAAAAACATTAACCTGTGAACTACGGCTTAGTAAATAAGAATGGGTAAGCCCATAATGAAGGGAGCCCCGGCGCTGGAGTGGATTGCAGTTGGGCTGGTGCTGGGTTGCTGATGTCCAGGACAGCAGTTCAAAACCACCAGTTGCTCTGCTGGAGAAAGAAGAGGCTTTCTGTGCCCTTAAAGATTCAATGCCTCAGACACCCACAGGGGCAGCCCTACCCTGTCCTATAGCGTCGCTAGGAGTCTCGATGGACTTGGATGCAGCTCAGTTGTTTTGTGTGTTTTGTTTTTTTATGGGAGCCTATATTTGTCTTTCTCACTGGCTGCTTGCTCTGTCCTCATCATAGACTATAAATTTGAAAAGAGGCTGTGATTCTGAATGAAGGTGCTGTGGGTTGAGAAAGAGCTGCCAGCCATACCTAGAATCAGCACCTTTGATGAGTTAAAAACAGATGAAATTGTTCACTGCAGCTTTCTAGATAAGCATAAGTCAGGCCAGGCCGACCTTGCTAATTGGGTAACTTGGCACTGCCCCGTGCACACTCTTCCTGCTGCCAAGATGGCCAAGAAAAAAGGTCCAGTCAACCCCAGGGACCCTGAAGGAAGAACCAGGAGTAGCTGAGCAAGATTATCAACTAAACCTGCTCTTGTCAGCATTAGAAACAAAGCTGGAAAGGAAAGATCTTCTGAGCAGAAAGTTAGAGCAAAAGGAAACCGGAGCCAAGGGAAAGCAGGTCAGAGCGACCATCCAAGAGACTGAAGAAGATCTGCCCCACAGAAAATCCGATGAACAGGACAGAAAGAAGCCACCGCTGACAAAAATCTTATGCCAACGTCTTACCAGAGGCCCCTGGATTCCTTCCCCCTCTGAGAAAATCCAGAAGAATTTTTTTCCCAACTATTTTGTAAACACAAGTTTTTTAGTAATTCTAGGATACTTTTTAAAAGGATCTCGCTTTTCAAACGTAAACACATTTTTAAAAAGAAGCCAAATAATTTGTTGGGTGGTGGCAAAGGTTACCAGAAAATAGTAAGACATTAGATGATAGGAACTAGGGAGCCCTGGTGGCGTAGTGGTTCCATATTGGGCTGCTAACTGCAAGGTCAGTAGCTTGAAACCACCGGCTCCCCAGAAGGAAGATGAAGCTTTCTACTCCCGGCAAGAATCGCAGTCGCAGAAACCAAAGGAGCAGTTCTCCTGTTCTACAAGGTCACGGTGAGTCAGAATCCACTTGGCAGTGAATCGATTGACTTTGACTGTCCTGGAGTTGCTAGGTGGTGCCAACAGTTACGTGCTCAGCTGCTAACCTGTCTTTCCACCCCAAGCACCTCAAAGGAAAGGCCTGATGACCCTTTCCGAAAAGTCAGTCGTTGCAAACTCTATGAAGTCCAGTTCTACTCTGAGACACAGCTGTAGTCAACTCAATGGCAGCATGTTTTTTCTGATAGTCTTAAATGTCAATAATTCTATAGGTGAGAGTGGAAGCCATTTTTATGCAATAAGATATAAAGCATACTAAATGACTGCAGTCCCCGTGAAGCATGTCACATGTCTTGAACATTTACATGACTTGAAGTCCCATGTTAGTTTTTATAAAATGGTTGCATCAAGAAAACCACCTCCAGATATTTTTCCCCGATCAGAACTGTATGCGCTCTATCACCTTCGGTCACGGTCACCCGGTGTTCTTAGTCACTTTGTTACAAGCTGTGAGAGGTGAAACGGTCCAGTGTGCAGGGTGCACAGTGTGTCAGAGCAAAATCGTGGGGCTTAATGATAAATAGCAGCTAATCAAGACTGATAGTTAATATCCTTTTAAGGAAAGGTTGCTTCCAAATGTTAAACTGAGCAGTAATGGAATAACTGTTTATAAAAGAATTACCAAAACAGGATACTCTTATACCCAAACTAGATAAAGACATTACAAGAAACAAAAGCTACACCAATATTTCTTATGAATATAGACCAAAATAAATCTTTGAACAAATACTAGCAAATCTAATCCAGAAACATATGAAAATAATTATACATTATAACCAAGTGGGATTTATTCCAAAAAATGCAAGCTTGATTTAGCATCAATTTGTGAACAAAATCATATTAATCAATGTCTCTTAAGAATTTTTTGTATATATATTAAGAATTACATTCACATTATTCTTAAGGCCTCCATACTGATATTTAAATCAACCAATACGATATAAATTATAAGAAAAAATAATCCATTTAATACTGATAATGATTAAAGTAATCAATAATTTATCCTAGTTTGCTGGTGACAAGAGCAAAACAAACTGAGCTAACTTGTGGCCAGATTCACTTTGAGTACATCACGTAGATGCTTCTTGCAGGAGAAAGCTGAAGCATTTGCTCCCAGAAACCCCCCAGGGCAGTTCTACCCTTTCCTGTAGAGGTCCTGTGAGTTAGTATTGACCGGATGACAGTAAGTGTGTTGCTATAGATACTTCTTGAAGCTATATTAATAAGTGCAGAGACTCTCTAAATGGTAAAAGCATTTGGTAGATATATGCCAGGACTCTTGGGCTAAACTATATCCAGGACCTAGAGAATTTAAGTTGTGCTGTGATTGAGAGTATCCTAAAAATGATAGGCTCACAGTCACAAAAATTTCATTAATCAAAGCTGGGGATGCAATCTTTAAGAGAAAATATTTTAAAACTCAATTGCTAGTACTGAGATGAATTATTTGAATGCTGTACTTGTCACTGTTGCTCTTCAAGATTAGAAAGAACCACGTATCAAGGCAACTCAGGTCAGCATATATTTAGTGAGTGCCCACTGTGAGTAATACAGCATTAGCCCATGTATTACTAATGCATGTATGTATTGGCATCCCTTCTCAGGAGTGTAATTTAGTAATAAGTAGAAATAGAATGTTATATCTGTGAGTCACTACTTCCACTTCCAGAAATTTAATCTAAAGCATTAATCACAGGGGACCTCCAGGTCAGTGGGCAAAACGCAGTCCACAAAGATCGTGTTCTACATCCTCGTTCAGTGAGCAGCAGCTAGAGCCTTAAAGGGATGTGAGCAGCCATCTAAAAAGCAGCAATCAGTCTCTTCCTGTCTGGAGCATCGCATCGGGGACTCAAGAAATCTGAAAACTCTAGGAAGCAATTAGTCCAAAGGACTAATATTCCACATGAACCACAGTTTCTGAGATCAGAAGAACTAGATGGTGCCCAGCTACTGTTACTGAGCACTCTGATCAGGATCACAATAGAAGGCTTAGGTTAGAATGAAAAAAAGAAATTTTTTTTAAGTAGAACAAAATTCAAAGCCACAATTAAAAAGACCACAATTACTGGTCTGAAAGACACCCATAAGACTATTGCCTTAGGAAAATCTTCTAACTTGAAAATAAAGACATCCAGGAGGCTGCCTTCCAACCAAATAATACATGAAACTATAAAATAAACATGAAGATTATGCTCCTCAGAATAGTCATTTAAGACCCCCAACCCTCATTTGCCTAAACCAAAGAAGAGAAGTTAGGGAGAGATAGGGAAACTTGAGAAACAAAACAGGGAACCCAAGGAAGAAGTAGAGCACATGCTAGCACATTGCAGAAATTGCATCACTGTCACAGAACAATTGGCGAATGAGTTATTGATTGAGAGAACTCAATTGTTATGTAAAGTTCACCTAAACCACAATGAATATTAAACGAAGGGGGAAAATCTGATCCCTTCACAAGTTAATCTTGCCAAACCGAAACAAAACACAACTCACTGCCTTTGAGTCAATCCTGAATCACAGTGGCCCTTATAGGACAGGGTAGGACTGCCTTGTGAGTTTCTGGGACTGTAGCTATGGGAGTAGAAAACCTCGTCTTTCTCCCATGACAGCTGGTGATTTCTAACTGCCGACTTTAGGGTTGCAGCCCAAATGTAGCCACTATGCCACCACGGAGCATTAATATCGATTATTCACAAATGCTTCCAAAAGTAAAAGAAGCTATACCTCCCAAACCATCCGATGGGTGCATTAATTCATCTGATTTTTTAAAAAATCTACATAAAGACATTACAAGAAAACTACATCAATATCTCCTGTAAATATAGACATGGCAATCTTTAACAGCAGCCACAAAAAAAACCCAAACTAGCAAATCTAATCCAGCAACATATAAAACTATCAAAACATTATAATCAAGTGAGATTTATCACAAAAATGAAAGCTTAGTTTGACATCAATTCATGACTATATTGTATTAATAAAGTAAAAAGGGACAACCACAAAATTATCTCAATTGATGAAGAACCATATGACAAAATTTAAAACTGTGTTACAATAAAAACACTCAAGAAATTAGGGAGACTTAGGAACATCCTCAGCAAGGTAAATGACATCGATAGGTAACATTCTACTTAATGTTGAGAGACTAAATATCGTGGTAGTTACATAATTTCATGTCAACTTGTTAAATAGGTTATAGGGGTAGAGTAGAGCCTGTCAATCAGATCATGGCCTTCTCCTGAGGATTCTGAGAACTCCTGTCTTCCTCCCTGGAGGCTGGACACATACTCTCTCTGCTTCATCTTTCTGCTGACAAATCACATGGAGCTACACTGATGGAGCCAGAACCCTGGAGCTGGAGGAGCCATGTGGAGATGCTTCCACCACCACTGGATCCACAAGACTTTCCACCCACTGACCTGTGATCTTCCTGCTTTCTGTGTCATTGCATGTGTTGCATGAGTCTGAAGAGGTATTTATAGACTGATATCAGGCATATCAGAATTATGAACTTGATCTTGACTAGGCTGTGATGTTTTCTTAATATAAAATTACTCTTTATATAAAGCTTTTTCTTATATACATATCAGTGTCTAAGAATTTTGTTTCTCTAGTCTACCTGGACTAACACACATACTTTCTACTAACATGAAAAACAAAATAAGATGCCTACTTCTGTTAACATTGCATTAAAGGTTCTAGGCAGGGCAAGTAGGCAAAATATAAAATAAGAGGCATTCAGATGAAAAAGAAGAAACAAAACTCTATTTGTAGATGAAATTATATTGTAATTGAAAATATTAAGAAACCCCAAAGCAATTAGAATTAGTGAGTTTTGTAAGGTGGCAAGACATAAAACCCAATATCATTTCTATATACTTTTAATCAATAATTTAAGGATGATATTCAAAAACATTTCATTCACAATATCATGAAAAAGAATAAAATACTTCTATATAAATTTAACCCCCCAAAGTGTGCAATTGATGCTTTGAAAACCACATAGCACTGTTGGAAGCACTTAAAGAATCCTTAAATTAGGGAAAGGCATCCTGTGTTTATAGACTGAATGGTCTAATATGGCTCAAATAGAAATACTCTCCAAACCACTCTGCCACCTGGGCTTCCTCGAGGGACTAGCAGGATCAAAACAAATTTGTAAAAGAAAAGCAAAGTTTTAGAAATATATTTCCTGATTTCTACAAAATGATAGCAGTCAGCTCACTCTGGTACTAGAATAGACACAGACATACAGGCCAATGGAATAGAAGTTAGAGTCCGGTAGGGGGAGTAGAGGATCTTATATACACGGTCAATTAATTTTGATGAGTGCCAAAACAATTTAAGAAGACCGTTTCCAACAAGTGGTGCCAGGACAGGTAGAAATCCATCATTCATGGAATACTATAATATAAAAAGAAAAATGTCTACGTTTAAGAGATAAAACTTTTATGAGAAACATGGGGGAAATCTTAGTGGCCTTGCATTTGATAGTTGCTTCTTAGATTTCACACCAAGACATAAAGCAACTGCCCCCAAAGTAGACACATTAGACTTCATCGGGAAATATAAAAATCTGTATCGCAAAAGATACTATCATAAAAATGAAAGGACAAAATCATAAAAGAGGAGAAAATACTTGGAAATTATACAGCCAATAAGGGCTTGTATCAAGTATATATCAAGAACTCATACAAATCAGTAACAACAACAAAACACATTTCAGATGGGTAGAATCTCGGAAAAGGAAGACACCAGCCTGTCTGACCACGAGGTGTAGAAGGGATCAGTTAACAGACATCAAAGAACTGAAAATCATATCAGTGGGTGCCTGCTTTACTGACACAAACACTGAAGAAAAACGTGTGCATAAGCAAATGTGGTGAAGAGAGCTAATGGTGCCTAGCTATCAAAAGATATACCATCTGGAGTCTTAAAGGCTTGAAGATAAACAAGCGGCCATCCAGCTGAGAATCATCAAAGCCCACATGGAAGAAGCACACCAGTCTGACTGACCACGAGGTGCAGAAGGGACCAGTTATCAGACATCGAAGAACTAAAAATCAGATCAGTGGGTACCCACCTTCCTGATACCATCACTGAAGACAAACGTGTGCATAAGCAAAGGTGGTGAAGAAAGCTGATGGTGCCTGGCTATCAAAAGATATAGCGTCTGGGGTCTTAAAGGCTTGAAGATAAACAAGCAGCCAACTGGCTCAGAAGCAACAAAGCCCACATAGAAGTAGCACAACAGCATGTGTGACCACGAGCTGTCGAAGGGATCAGGTATCAAGCATCCAAGAGCAAAAAATCATATCATTGTAAAGGTGGGTGAGTGCAGAGTAGAGACTCAAAGCCCATCAGTGGGCAGCTAAATACCCCCTTACTGAGGGGTTGGGGGTAGGAGACGAGCCAATCAGGGTGCAGAGCAGCACCGATGAAACACATAACTTTCCTCTAGTTCTTTAATGCTTCCTCCCCCACACTATCATGATCCCAATTCTACCTTACAAATCTGGCTGGACCGGAGGATGTACATTGGTACAGATAGCAACTGGAAACACAGGGAATCCAGGATAGATGACTTCTTCAGGACCAGTGGTGAGAGAGACGAGGCCTGGAGGGTGAAAGGAATGTGGGGTAGAAAGGGGAACCGATTACAAGAATCTAAGTATTGCCTTCTCCCTGGGGGATGGACAGCAGAGAAGAGGGCGGAGGGAACTTATGACAAAACTATAATAATTTATGAACTTGAAGGGTTCATGAGGGAGGGAGGAGGGGGAAGGAAGGGGAAAATGAACAACTGATATTCATTAGGGGCTAGAGTGGGAGGCAAATGTTTTGAGAATAATGAGGGCAACAAATGTGCATATGTGATTGACACAATGGATGTATGTATGGATTGTGATGAGAATTGTACGAGCCCCCAATAAAATAATTTTAAAAAGAATGTCTGAGAAATAGTCAGAGAAAGGGCAATGTGATAAACAAGTATGCCCATTCCAGCAGTATTTACTACAGCAAAACAAATTTATATATTATATACATAGCAACAACGCATTCAAAATAGGGAATCATTATATAAATTATGGAACATCCAGACAACGAAAGAGGATGTAGCATTAAGTGTAGGGAAATTATTAAACCCAAGCATTCTGGCGATGACTGCTTAAGTTTAAATCCTAGTTCTACCACTTTCCAGATTCATGTTTGGGCAAATTGCTTAACATGGCTTAGCTTCAGTTTCTTTACATGTAGGTTTTGGGTAAGATTAAAGATGATTATCCATATGAAGTTCTTAGTACATTGCATCACACATAATGCTAAATAAGTATTTGAAGAAAATGCTTATGATCTACTTAAAAAAAACACGTGACCATATCTAAGATACAATATAAAAACATTGACTGACCCCCCCCCCCACTATCATGATCCCAATTCTACCTTGCAAGTCTGGCTAGACCAGAGGATGTACAATAGTACAGATAGGAACTGCAAATACAGGGAATCCAGGGCGGATGATCCCTTCAGGACCAGTGGTGAGAGTGGCGATACTGGGAGGGCAGAGGGAGGGTGGGTTGGAAAGGGGGAACTGGTTACAAGGATATACTGTACATGTGACCTCCTCCCTGGGGGACGGACAACAGGAAAGTGGTGAAGGGAGACATCGGACAGGGCAAGATATGACCAAATAATAATTTATAAATTATCAAGGGTTCATGAAAGAGCGGGGAGCGGGGAAGGAGGGGAAAAATGAGAACTTGATGCCAGGGGCTTACGTGGAGAGCTTTTTTTTTAGAATGATGAGGGCAATGACTGTACAAATATGCTTTACACAATTGATGTATGTACGGATAGTGATAAGAGTTGTATGAGCCCCTAATAAAACGATTACCAAAAAAAACAACATTGACTGAGTAATTAGGTAAATGAGTGCATGACGCAAAGCCCAAACGATTGCCGTTGAGCTTATTCCAACTCAAAGAGAACCTGGAGGACACATAGAACTGCCCCATGGGGTTTCCCACGTTGTATTTGTCACAGAAGTGAACTGCCATGTCTCACTCCCTTCAGAGCTGTTGGTATGTTCCAACCATTAACCTTTCTGTTAGCAGTTGAGTGCTTAACTGCTGCACCACCAAGGCTCTTAAGTAGCTATAAAAGATGCATGAATGTCTGGATACAGAGATATGTGATGGAGTATTACTTCATTACCTACTATTCATCTAATAGGAAAGGCCATTCCTCTAACGGAGAGGTTTATTATCATTGACAGTTCATATGTCAGACTTGCTTATCTGTTTCATTGAAAGATTTCCTTGTTTTCCTTGGCCCTCCACTTGACCAGATGTTATGTTCTTTTGTGGCAATTAGTCTTTCCTGACCAATTGGTACAAGAGCTGCAACAATGGAGGCAAACATGCCAATGATCACAAAGATGGAACCCCAAGGAACCTTCTGCTCTGTTAGCTGTTGGAAGGAAAGTTGCCCTGAGCTGCACTCAGTGACTTGATAGCAACTAACAACAAATGTCTGGCTACCTTTTCTTTTTTCCTTTTTTTAATCATTTTATTGGGGGCGCTTACAGCTCTTATAGCATTCTGTACATCAATTGTATCGAGCACGTTTGTACATATGATGCCATCATTGTTTCCAAACCATTTTCTACTTGAGCCCTTGGTCTAAGCTCCACTTTTTCCCCTCCTCCCCCACACTCCCACCCTTGTTAATCCTTGATATATTGTTATTATTTTGCATCTTATGATGTCCGTTGTCCCCCCCTTCATACATTTTTCTATTATTCACCCCCTTGGGGGGGCTATATATCCAACCTTGTGATGGGTTTCCCCTTTCTCCCCTCCTCCCTCTCCCCAACCATCCCCCCCCACCCTCATGATATCACTACTTCCACTACCGTTCCTGAGGGATTTATCTGTCCTGAATTCCATGTGTTGAGAACTCTTACCAAAGTGTGTCCTCCAGTCTAGCCAGATTGGTAAGATAGATATGTAAGGGTCATGGTAGTGGGGGGGAGGAAGCATTCAGGAACCAGAGGAATGATGTGTGTTTTGTCGTCGCTATACTACACCTTGGTTGAATCATCCCTTCCTTATAACGCTTCTGTGGGGTATATCCAATTGTCTACTGATGGGCTTTGGGTCTTCACTCCAAACCCCCTCATTCATGTAGATATAGTTGCTTGTTTTGGCACTTTTGATACCTGATACCTGATCCCGTCAACACCTCATGATCACACAGGCTGGTGTGTTCTTCCATGTGGGCTTATTTGCTTCCCTGATAAATGGCTGCTTGTTTAACTTCAAGGCGCTAAGACTCCAGACACTATATCTTTTGATAGCCGGGCACCATTCACTCTCTTCACCACATTTGCTTATGCACCCATTTTGTCTTCAGAGATCTTGTGGGGAAGGTGAGTATCAAAGAGTGCCAGGTTATTAAAACAAGGTGTTCTTGTGTTAAGGGAGGCCTTGAGTAGAGGTCCAAAGCTTTCTGCTATCTTAATATTTAACATATAAATATATGTACATTGGTCTCTATCCCTTTCATTATAAATTAGTAAATTTACATATATACATGCCTACAGCTATACCTCTATAAATAGGTTTTGCCTCCTATTTTTTCCCTCTATTTCCTATCACCTTCCTCCTACCCCACTATCATGCTAACCCTCCATTCAGCCCTCAGTGATTCCTCTCGGATACACTGCACTTGACTAAACCCCACCAGGCATTATACGCCCTCCTCCTCATCAACCTTAGATCTCTTGTTCCCTTATCCCTGGGTTTTTTGGTGCCCCGCTCCCCCTCCCCTCACCCTCCACTCCCATGCATTTATGTTCCTTTATTCCCCTTGCCTGATTTTCCTTTGTGTTTCTCCTAAGACCCTACACAGAGTATTCTTAGATTTCAGAACAAATAGACTGTATTTCTATTGCTCAAATGCATAGTAGCTAGTACTATATGCCTATTACTGCTTCCTGGTTGAAGGCAGCCTATAGTTAATATGTGCTACAGATATAGCCCTTTTTCAGTTTACTAAATGTTTTAAACCCCCCCCCTTGTTGGTAATTAGCAATCAATCAAAATATTAATTAGCATGAATCCACCTACCTATGTTGCATCTAGTAAATCAATTAAATCAATTCACATGGAAGGGGTGGTATTTAGTGCCACATTTCATTCATTACTAAATATTATTGGGGTAAATGTAGCAAAGACATGATATGCAAACAGAATTCTTATTCTCCACTGTTTTTCAGAATGTCAGGTAAGTGGAAAATGTGGTTGATGTCTTTAATGTAGAAAGGGATTTAGCAACCAGCCTCTGAAGGCCAAAGCAGGAACCAGGAGCGTAGTGTACTATATAAGCAGGTTCATCCTTCGGGTTACAACCTTCTCAGATGTACTTGATGATGTGCAGTGTCCTTCATTTCAGACTCAAATTGTATTTGCTCAGTAGAAAATAGTGATATTATATCCTCAGTTTTTGAAATAAGGGCTGCTGAATAGTGGAATAGAAGTTCTAGGGACATGTCAAGAAAGAATTCCACATAATTATACTTTGCCCCCCAAGTCTCCTGGTGGGTACATAGTTAGGGAAAGAGGGCAGACTTACAATGAAAAAAAACCTTTCATTTTTAAAATCAACTTGCAGGAGGACTTTCAAAGAGAGATTTTTTTCACCAGTTAATCGTATGTTTGTTTCTTGAAGAAGAAATATCTTAGAGGAAATGATAATATTGTGCAGAAACATTTAATCATCAAAACAAATACTTTTGAAAGGGATTGAAAAATCTAACTAAAATGAAATAGATTGGATTTTGAAGCAAATACTATTGAAGGTCAATGCCTTAGTTACTCAAGACATCTTCATGTTTAGAAGGAAGACTCCAACAATCTGCAGTACGCTGGTGATGCAACCTTGTTTGTTAAAAGTGCAGAGGACTTGAAGCATTAATTAATGAAGATTATAGACTCCAGCTCTCAGTATTGATTACATCTCAACATAAAGAAACTAAAATTCTTGACAACTGGACCAATAAATAAAACAGTCATGAACTGAAAATATTGAAATGTTAAGGAATTTCATTTTGCTTGGATCATTAATCAATGTCTATGGAAGCAGGAGTCAAGAAATCAAATGAGGAGTTTTGGGGAAGATGGTGCCCAGATAGTCTCTTGCCTAGAATTCTCCCAGAGACCAACAGGTTGATAACTATATATTAAAAATATCTCACGAGAGCTGTTATTAAAAAGCTGTTCATATAAAAACTTAAAAGTTTGTAATTAAAAATAAAAGAAATCAAATGACATTGCATTGAGCATGTAAATCTCTTTAAACTGTTAAAAAACAAAAGATGTCACTGGAGGACTAAGGTACCTGTGTATTAATTCAGGCTATTTCCAGTCCCTCAAATGAATGCCAGAGCTGGACAGTGAATAAGAAATACCAAAGAAGAACTGGTGTCTTTCAACTAGAGTGCTGGTGAAAGATTTTGAATGAACTATGGATTACCAGAGGAAGAAAACAAAATTGTCTTGAAATAACTAGTCAGCATGCTCCTCAGAAACGAGAATGGTGAGACTTTATCTCACTTATTTGGGACATGTTTTCAGGAGAGAATGACCTTGTGTTATGCTGTATTCTCGAGAAGTAAAATCTCTCTCTCTCTTACACACACACACACACACACACACACACACACACACACACACGAACCAGGAAGCGGTGAAAAGAACCAGGCAGCAAGCCAAACTTAGGCAGCAAGATCAGCAGGCATTATAGAAGCTCACTGATGTCTCCCAGAGTAGGCGGGCAATATGGCAGGCCTTTTGCTTATGCCCCAAGACCAGGTAAGAGATCCACCCCATCTAGAAGAAAGATGAGGTTCTTCAAAGCATCTATTTATGTACATGAAGTAGGCTACAACCCAGAGGCTATGACCTGAGTAAGGTGCTGTTGCTCTCCACCTTCATCTCCTCACAACTGTTTGGCTGCTCCCAACAGATTCCAATAGGGAGCTGTTTACATTATGTCATTAGTCTATATTATGGGAGTGGTCTCAAATGCCAAACGAATGAGAATCAGCCCAGCCAAATTGACACAAAATCTAACTGTCTTAGGCACTGTTCTCATTTTTACAACAGAAAAAAAAGTCCATTAAACCATGTCTTAACAGCCTCATGTTGCAGAGTTCCACTTAGCAAACTCACACACACACTGAAATACTGAAACATTGTATCATTCAAGGAGGAGGAATGGTCACTGGCATGTGCGTACTTGGGGCTGATGTTGGGTGCTATACATCTCTGTTGCAAATGCAGCCTTTTCTCCAAGGATCTCACCAGGTCCTCACAAAAAAGACGAGACAAGAGA
>NW_022103922.1:17367906-17392564 GCF_000313985.2 Echinops telfairi | reverse complement strand
AGGGCAGCAACCATGGCTAGAAAAACACAAAGCTCAGTCCAATCCAAAACAAACAAACATAACCCCGTTACCTTCAAGGAACAGAAGTAGCCGGGGAAAGGGAATGGAAAACAAACAATAAAACCTTCTGATCCATAAGAGAGCCCCTGCCATGGGGGAAAGTGTGGGTTCCCGAGGCCCAGGAACACAGTTCCTAAGACCAAGACAACAGAAAACCCCACTCCCCAACCTCCACCATCACGCTAGCAACCTCCTGAGTAACAAGCAACACAGCTTACAAAGGCCAAGAGTCTGGAGAAAGCTCTCGCTCTGACGCAAAGAGAGCACCTTAAGCTGAGGGCAGATCTTGAGGGAAAACTGTCTGGCAAACAGGCCCCTCCTTAAGGACAAAGTAAACCGGAGGAATTTGAAACCGATGGTGGTCTACAGGTAACCATAGCAACAATAAAGCACAAATCCAGTTCAACTTCTGACTAATTTGAGTCAGCACCCCACATTAAAGACCTAGTAAAGAAGAGGCATGCCCAGGTACAGGAAGGAATATTATTGTTATGCAAGATGGCCAGCATTTGATCCAAACTAACCACAGCCCTTTCCCAACCATGGCCAAGTTGTGCAAAGGATGCTCTCAAGATTCCACTCCACTCTGAGCCTCTCCTAGGGCTGAGGAAGACCTGGCTGCTGGAGGTGTGATGGGCAGTGATATGACTTTACAAGAGATGTGGAGGCCACCATCATCCACAGTGGGCTGCATGTGGGATTCTCAAAGATGTCATCTGTGTTAGTCTGGGTAGACTAGAGAAACAAATTCACAGAAACTCATGTGTGTAAAAGAGAGAGTTTAATATAAAGGGTAAGAAAGCATCCCAACCCAGTGCTGTCCAAGTCCTTAAGTCCGACATTAGCCCATATTTCTGACACCGATCTACAAAGTCCTCCTCAGACTCATAAAGCACATGCAATGACACCGAATGCAGTACGATCACAGTCCAGTAGGTAAAAAGTCTTTGAATCCAGCGGTGGTGTAAGCATCTCAGTGTGGGCAGGGGTCTCCACGTGGCTGCTCCAGCACCCAGGGCTGCATCAGGGTAGGTCCATGTGGCTTCTCCTCAGGGATGTCTCTCAGGAAGTCAGCCTTGCCAGGTGAGGCAGAGAACTAGTTAAGGCAGCTGCACCCTCACAGAGCAAGAGACAAGAAAGGCTAATGGCCCTTCAATTAATCCCACATGTGTTCATTGGCCAGGTTGGCACAATAAACCTACCTATTATACCATCTCACTTGCATCTAAGCCCATTTTATGGTATCAAACTGTGCTAAACCTTTGTATGTCAAGTTGATAGGTAGAGATCTTTTGTGCTAAGCACCAAATCAATCTGATTAAGGTTGATAGCAACAAGAAACCAGGGGAGTGGGTGGGTTTTTGCAACATTAACAGAGGGGAAACCTGGAAAAGTGGTTTGTTACAGTTCTGCGGTTGATAAGGAATATGGCAAAGAATCTCAGGTTATGACCACAGAAAATTTCCAATGCAAAATGAACAAATAAAAAACTTGGTTCTCAAAAACAAAACAAAAAGCTAACCACATGAAGAAATCAGATATTTCCCGGCTAATAGAAAGCATAGCATCTGGGATCACACAAACTTGTCTTTAAACAAGCAGAGGTCACCCTCTTGAAGTTATGTCACATGCTTTTCTGTGTTTTGGTACATGAAACACAGGACTGATGGATCTATAGGGACATCAAGTAGCATATGGGTTTCAGGAACAGGGGGGCAGGGCACAGTGGTAGTGCAGGAGGAAAAGGGAGATGGTGTCAAAGAGTCCAGGAAGAAAAAGAATGTTTTCTGCCACTGATTGTGGTAACTATTGTACAATTCTGCTTGATGTGATTGAACGATGGAATATGATCTATGTAGTAACTCCCGATAATAATTTTAAAACAAAAACAAAAAACAAGCAGCCATCTAAGAGAGGTGCCAGCTAAGTCTACATGGAGGAAACACCAATCTGTGTGATCCGAGGGTGGTAAATTATAAAATCCAAGGTCAGAGGAGGGAATTTTATTAGAGTAGAAAGCATGGATGACATGAAAGCTCAAGATCCATTCACAAAGTCCCCACATGGATCAAGCCGCCATTAAACCCCCTTAGATCACAGTTAGCCTTGCACTCAGACCTTGGAAAGTGGATTAATGCAGCTATAGTTAATATCTTATCATTTGTTTTCCCCTTTAACTCATTTTTAATTTATTCTAGTTCATATTATTTCTACATTCTTTTGGATTAAGGTTTTTCTGTGTCTTGTTTTGTTGTAGTTTTTTTTTTTTTTGAGGGGGGGATTTATATGATTTTTCTACATATGAAATCCAGGACAGGTAAATCTATAGAGACAGTACCTGTATTATAGTTTCTTAGGGCTATAGGAGCAGAGGTTGGGGAGAAATAAGGAGCTAATAATAATGAGTACAAGAATGAACAAAATGTTCTAATATTGATTATTGTGATAATTGCACAACTCTTTTTAATATATTTAAATGATTGACTTGTATGATATATGAATTATATGTCAAGAAAACTTAAACAATAAATTTAAAAATAGTAGTAAACAAATACAAGCTAACCACAAAGGAACAAAAATTTTAAAAACAATGAACAAACCCAGCTAACACCCAAATGTTGGAAATAGTAGAGAAAGAATGTAAAAGAACCATAATGAACGTTAAAGATGATAATGGGAAAGATAGACAATATACATAAACAGACAGTTTCAGCATGGAAATGGAAATTATAAGATTCAATCAAATAAAAAGTAGAAAAATAAAAATCACAGCACTAGAGATGAAGAATGCCTTCACAGGAGACCTGGCACAGCCAAGAAAAAGATCAGGCAATAAAAATTATAAAAACTGAAATACACATGACAAAACTATAATACGTTATGAATTATGAAGGTTTCATGAGGGAGGGGGGACTGGGGAGGGAGAGGGAAAATGAGCAACTGATATTAAGGGCTAAAGTGGAAGGCAAATGTTTTGAGAATGATGAGGGCAACAAATGTTCTTGACACAATGGATGTATGGATGGATTGTGATAAGAATTGTACGAGCCCCCAATAAAATAATTTTTTAAAAACTGAAATAAAGAGGAAAATAAGTGTTAAGAGAAAGAAATCAGAGTATACAAAAGCTATAAACAATATTATACTGTACATGTACTTATCATTGAATTCCAGTAGGACAAATTCAAGAGAATGAGACAGAAGGAATGTTTGAAGAGGTTATAATACTGAATGTTCCAAAAGTAATGAAAGAAAGCATCTTAGTTATGCTCTCCTCCCATTTCACATCTCCTTATCCCCTCTCTCTCCTGTAGCTGCATCCCTGCTATTAACCCTAGCCCTTGCTTAGGCTTCTCTTTCTATCAGCAAATGTATCATGACGTACTCGCCATTCTAAATTTCATTAATAGACAAAAGTAAGTAGCCATTTTACTCTTTTCTATTAAGCCCAGAGTATCGATCAGAATCCTTCTCATCAGCATGTTGCCCCAGCTTCAAGAAATCAATGTGGTCAATAGTACAATCCAAGTCTAAAGGAAGGAGTAGCATCAGAGCTTTCATTGTGAGCTCCTGGTTTGCAGAACGCTGTGGATGACGGTGGAAGTTCAAAATCCACTTGCAGGGTTCGCACATGGACAAAGCAAAAAGAAGAAATTGATATGAGTTGGCACTTAAAATAAAACCAACTTATCACGTCATATCTATTCTTTAATTGTAGATTATTTGCAATAATATTAGTCTAGCCTAACTTAACATGATATGTCCCTGAGCTTTCCCAAGTTATATCGCAAGTTAATAGCTGGCACGGGGTGATGGTTGAAAGCTATTAAGTGACTAGTCAGAGGTCTGCTACCGTCCTGCAATTTACTGTAATATCGCCATGGTTTTGCACATGGAATATCCTTTTGATCTAAGCCAAATGGACTTTTCTAAATTGTGAATGTAATTCACATGTCCCAATTGCTTATAAACGTTTACTGCTTCACTGTTCATTCACAGGATAAAGCCCAGACTCATCAATATGGTATGTTGTTGTTAGTCAGTCAAATAGCTCCGCCATGGTGACCTCCATGCAGATTTGGATCGAACCATTGGGATCCATAGGGTTTTCCTAAGGAAAGTAGCTCACAAGGCCTTTTTTTGCTAGTCTACCTTAGTCTGAAAACTCCATGGAAACTTGTTTATAGCAACAAGAAAACCTCCACTGACAGATGGGGAGTAGCTACCATGAGATACATTGTCCAGAAATCAAACTCAGGTCTCTTCCAGGGAAAGTGAGAATTGTATGATCTTCACACTTTTGTATGACCTTCCTCCTCTTTAGTTCTTATGCATCTGTGGCTTACAAAGTCACGATTCCTTCCACACCTTTGCTCAAATGGCCCCCGCGTCACGAAAGGACCTATTAAAACTGGCAAATACATAGTCATGGCTTTTAAGTCCCAGCCTAAGGATCCCCTTCTCTTTAAAGTTTTTCAGGATCTGAAAAAAATCACTGTTAGAACTAATTTCTCCTTTGCATTAGTTATGAGACAATTTTCCATGGGCCTCTCATATTCCTACTCATCATGCAAGCATCGTGACTCCCTTTCTGGTGAATGATCTTATCCAGGATGGAGGTTTATAGAGCAGCCCTGGAAGACAGATAGTGTCTCCCTCCAGAGCAGAAAGCAGCTTTGTTTACGGTCCAGAACAGTAAGGATAATATCTTCTTCCAAGACAAAGGAGATTCCCTAAACTTGGAGATCCTATAATACAACCCACTGCATGTTCAGGCAACTCCTGGCCGTCTATGCATTGCCCTGTGGGAACTGGGATTTGGAGGATGAGCAGAAATGCTGACACTCTGGCTACTGCTGTTGTCGTGAGTAATGCATTCCTTTGTCTCTGATCAAGGAGTCTAATATCTTCTGGCAAAACCCACGCCACTGGGGCAGGCCAGTGTACTCGACTGCAAGTGGTGAAAAATCTCAGACCGTTCATGTATGGTTTATATTGTTGTCCTTCAACTTCATAACACTCACAGAATAAAACATCATTTTAAAAAATTTATTGGACACTTACTGTATGCTAAGACCCTTGGGTAATACTAATACTTTGTGCTCCGCTACTAACCTAAAAGTTGACCATTTGAATCCATACATAGGTGACACCGAAGACATGCTTGGTGATCTGCTTCCGTAAATATTAAAGTTAAGAATATTCCACAGAGCAGTTCTACTCTGGAATTTATTGGGTTCACCATGAGCCAGCGTCAACTTGATAACAAGTTTGTTTTTGTTTGGGTATGTTGTTTGTTTTACTATGTTCAAGATGCAACATCTGAAGGGGGCCCTAGTGGCACTGTGGTTAACGTGCTAGGCCATTAACCAAAAGGTTGGTGATTTGAGTCCACCAGCCACTTCCACGAAGAAAGATGTGGCAGTGTGCTTCTGTGAAGATTTTCAGCCTTGGAAACCGCGGTGAAGTAAACTTTCTTACACATGACTCCTCAACCCTGTCTTTAAATGCTCACCAAGTGATTGGACGGGACCAGGCAAGTAGGATGTGTGAAATGAATAAAGGGTTGTCAGGCTTGCCATATCCCTGGGCATAAGAGATAGCTCAGAAGCAGGAACAGAGATTTGAATGACTGTCAGAGAGATGAGCCATTACTGAAACCAGGGAACAGTGAGGTAGAGTGATAGGTTTGCTAACTGGTCCAAAAGGCAGAGGCCAAGGAGCCTCATGCCCGAGAGGCTGAGGCCCAGCAAACACGTGGCTGTTAGCTGAGCAGACGTGCTGCTGTGGACCCAACACTGTATCCTTAGTGTTTCCTGATTCACACTTGCAATAATCTGCCAGCTTCCGTAGTAAGCCCTCATAATTACGAGTATTATTTATCTGTGAGTTTTGTACCATTGCGATGGATTATCATGCCCCCCTGAGAGGTAGATGCCAGGGAGGAATGGTTGGTGTCAGAGCAGGTCAAGGAAGTTGTATTGTGGAGGTATGTCTGAAGACCTCTGTCTGATGACAGTCAGACTTGAACTACTGGAGACTTGGTTTCCCTTCTCCCTCCTCAAGCCAGAGGAGGTCACCTGGGGTCCCCATGCCATTTCCTCAGAAACCCTATAGGGCAGCTTTCTTTTGTCCTACAAGTTGCTATGAGTCGGAAGGAACTTGCTGGCCAGCTGGATTTTGATACGAATTCTACAACCTGGCTTTGGGAATTGAAGTCAATATTGTGGTTTCTCCTCTCAAAGAATGAAGTCTTAGTTTAGAAATAGAGAACGAACAGTTAAAATTCTTCAGGATAATGTATAATGTGGAGCTTTAGGGAACATAGAAATAAAAGGAAACCTAGCTGGTCTGTGGGTTAATGGAAGGTTGTGGAGAGGTGACCGTTGTAGTCTCTGCGTGGAGAGCGCATACTTCAGGGCACCCAGTGGATGCTTGAGCACCTTTCTGTTCACAGAGTCAGACCACCTTTCCTCGTGATAATTTTCCTAATATTAACCATTTTATAGAAAGTAGAATATAGAAAAGTAAGAAAAGGATCAGAAAAATCATGAGATGAATGATTGTTTATGCTAGGGGAAAAATATAAAGGCTTTGGGGAATAGGGACTTCATATTTTGTTTTGTTTTTCTCACCTCTAGATCAGCGATTCTCAACCTGTGGGTCACGACCCTCTCACAGGGGTCACCCGATTCATCACAGTAGCAAACTTGCTCTGCTCTAGACCAGGGGAAGGTTTAGATTCCAGTTAAATAGAATGCAAACATAGGTCCATTTAGAAACCGTAGGAGAATAGCCACACACCCTGCTTTCTTTTCAATACTGTACTTAAATTTTGGGAAGAACTTATCTGTTTAAGTCTTAGGGAGGATATTTGGTGAAATCTTAGGGATGATAGTTCCAGAAATTAGATATTGACCAATTTGTTGATTCGAATTGGTGAGAAATGCAATGTGCTTATCCTGTGCCACTCTGGAAGGCAGTACAGCAGATGGGGAAAATCCAGGCTCTGACGAAGAAGACCAGGAGCATTCTCCCTAAACATTCAACTGGAGGATGAATGTGCATCTCATAGGGCTTCTGCTTTGGGTGAACAAGTTGTCTTCCAGTTGATTCCAACTCAGAGTGACCCTAAGGGGCAGCACTGCCTCCATAGGTCTTTAAGTAAACAACCAGCTCTTTCTCCAAACTGATAGGGTCTAGTCAACAGGATGGAAGCAGCAAATGATGTAATGCAGTGGTTCTCAGCCTTCCTAAGGCCCCGACCCTTTCCTACAGTTCCTCATGTGGTGGTGACTCCCCCGACCATTAAATTACTTTTGTTGCAATTTCATAACAGTAATTTTGCTACTGTTACGAATTGGGCGACCCTTGTGAAAGGGTTATTTGACCCCCAAAGGGGTCATGAGCCACAGGTTGAGAATCGCTGACTGATGTAATGCATTGAGCAAATGTGCAGTGAAATGCTGCTTATAGGTGCTTACAAAGTAAGGTGGTTGCTTTGTGGACAAAGGTGAGCTTGAATGAAACTGTGGCAATTTCAATCCCCTCATCTGGGTGTGAAAGCTGGAAAATGAATAAGAATAATTGAGGGATGATGATGTTGGCAAATAAGACTGAGTGGGCCATGAACCGCCAGAAAAGCAAATAAATCTGCCTTTGAAGAAATCCAGCCAGAATTCACCTTAAAAGTGAGGGTAGCTGGACTGTATCTCATGTACTTGGGACATGTCACTGTGAGGACCAGTTCCTGGAGAAGGACCTCGTGGTTGGTAAGGAGAAGTGGAGGGGCCGCAAACAGGAGAAAGACCCTCAAGGACATGGATTGATCCAGTGGCGGCAGCAACAGGCTCAAATATACCAATTATTGGAGGCTGGTGTAGGAGTGGCTGGTGTGTCATTTGGTGTACCTGGGGTCTATATTCCTTTCAGTTAAGAGCTGAATGCTTAACCACCGCACACCAGGGCTCCTGGGAAATAGAACCACGCATGCAATGAGTTTCTCACTGCGTGACATAGTCAGCTGTCTGCTTTCCTCACCATCGTTATTATTCCTCTTGTTGTTTCTCTCCATGGAGGGCTTTTATGAAATGAAAAGATCCACACACCTCCAGTGAGATCTCACAAGCTTAGTCTTGAGAGAGCTGGGGGGAAAATTAATCATTAGTGAAACAACTGCTAACCTGGCACAGTCCTGGGTGGGTGGCAGGTACTCAATAAGCGACACTTAGCAGTTAGGGGTTCAGGGTTTAACAAGACTTTGGAAATGTATGGCCCACTGCAGAAATATATATATTCAAAGTGCCTTGAAATAGTAGCCCTTCTTGCTTAATTCTTACTGTGAATTGCATCTAAAATTTCAAAAACAAAGGTAAGCATCCTTTGCCCCACATATGTTGGAAAATAACAACCTGGCATGCAGAGCATTCAGTTCCCAAAGAACTTCCCTTGCACATGATCTCCTCTGCTGAAGCCAGGCTGCAGGTTTCTGGATTTCTGACTCGGAAATTTTGTGATTTTTCTTCTTCATGATGTCTTTATTCTATCAAAAGTTTTGGAAACCCCTCATGTCCTTTGGGGAAATGACTTGTGCAAGATTACGAGAGAAGATGGACAAGAGACACTGGATAACCGAGACTTGTTTGATGTTGAGGAATGAAGCTCTCCTGGTTCCCAACTGGTGATGTTCATATGTCACAAAGTTGTCCAAAGGAACAGACCAGACTCCACATGGTATATCCAAAGGATCGTGTCCAGTGTGGACAGGGACATAAAAGATAAATTCACTTTAGGCCCAATGCTATCTAAGATCAGCCCCGAGTTAGATTAAATTCCCCAGTTCAAAAAAGTCTTGTTTTGACCTTCGGTATCAGCTGCCAAATAAAAGATACACCCTTGTCTGATAAGCTGTTTTCCCCAATAGACAGTACTCAGGAGCCATTTACTCAGTGCCCTGGACTCCCTGTCTTCAGGTGCAAATGTCATCTCACTGCATTTGGCCTCAGAACTCAGCTTGAAAGATGATTACTTATGTTTGATTAACTATGCAAAAGCATTCGACTGTGTGGACCATAAGAAACTATGGATGACCTTGAGAGAATGAGAATTCCAGATCAATTCATTGTGCGGAACTTGTACATGGATCAAGAGCCGGTTGTACGAAAAAACAAGGGAATACTGCATGGTTTCAAATCAGAAAAGGTGTGCATCTGGGTTGTATCCTTTTACCAAACTTGTTCAATCTATATGTTACGCAAATCATCAGAGAAGCTGGATGTGAAGAACAGTGTGGCGTTGGGATGAGAGGAAGGCTTATTAACAACCTGGGATAGTCAGATGACACAGCTATGCTTCTGAGGAGGACTGGAAGCATTTGCAGATGAAGATCAAGGATTGCAATCTTCAGTAGGAGTTACAACTCAATGTGAAGAGTATTAAAATCCTCACAACTGGACCAATAGATACCATCATGCTAATCAGTGGTTCTCAACCTGTGGGTCGCGACCCCTTTGGGGGTCGAACGACCCTTTCATGGGGGTCACCCAATTCATAACAGTAGCAAAATTACAGTTATAAAGTAACAATGAAAATAATTTGATCGTTGGGGGTCACCACAACATGAGGAACTATGTTCAAGGGTCACATTAGGAAGGTTGAGAACCACTGAGCTAAATGGAGAAAAAGGGTTGATGTTGAATAGGATTTTGTCTTGCTTAGCTCCACAATCAATGCTCATGGAAGCAGCAATCAAGAAATCAAAAGCCATGCTGCATTAGATCAACCTTCTGCACAAGACCTCCTTAGAGTACCGAAAAGCAAGGGTATTGTGCATATGGTGGCTATGGGTCGTAACCCACTCACTGGCAACTAACAACCACAACTCTGCTTTAGGTGCAACCCCGCCCTCCTGGGCCAAGTCCACTCCATCAAGCTTCGTGTCCTCAGGACCGGTCTGCGCAGCTTCCTCTCATGTCAGGAATAGCTCCGAGATCATGCGTTCTAGGCACTGGTCTCCCGTATGTCATGGTGACAGGAAGGACAAACCAGTCTGTCCTGCGAGAGCCATTGCTGCCTGGATTACCATACTTTCCCTGAGTAGTTTAGCTTTGATCCCTTTGAAAGAACCTTCGATAAGGTTCCCTATGGAAATGTGCTTTTTGAATTTAGTTACAGAATTTGTTCTCTCCTGGTGGTGTGTGGATGAGGTGTTGGGTGGGCTGTTTGACACAGAGTTGATCGTTGAAAGTGGGGGTGCAGTGTCAGAGAAAGGCGTGGCTGGCTGCTCGTGTAAGGATTTACAGTCGCAATCACACCGAGGAGCAGTCCTATAGTGTCTGTCCTATAGCGTCAGAAGTCACTCAACGGCAGGGGGCGGGGTTTGGTTTCTGATACAAATGAAGCAGTAGACATCACCCTTCCCTCTTATCTTTTACTGCTAGGACATGCAAAACTATTCAGAGTGACAGCATCCTTTGGAGTTAGCCCACTGGCTGCCTTCTCCTTTCCTTTCTTCCTGTCCTGTGTTGTCATCTTTGGCTTTAGCCTGAATGAAAGAATACCAGAAAGATGTCTGTCTGTGTTTTGTTGACGATACAAAGGCATTCTACTGTATGGATCATAACCGAAAATGCTAATTCCCGATCTCCAGGCCTTTCTTCTTGGTGGTCTCACACGTCTGTCCTTTCAGTTGGCAGCCAGGCATTTAGCTATTTGCACCACCACTCCCTCAGAACGAAAGAAACCAAACCCACTGGCATTAAGTCCATTCTTTCCGACGCATAGCCACCTTACAGCTCTATGAGAGCAGTCAGCCATTTCTTTCTCCCAAGGAGTAGCTGGTGGATTTGAACCGCTGGCCTTTGATTTAGCAGTCCAATGCATATCCACAGTGCCTTCATATTCCACAGTATTCTCATTGAATTAACAAACAGTCCAAGCCTTGCCCACCTCAGACCAAGACCTGGAGATGTGGTTCTGAAACTTCGTGGAGCAGCAGAATTATCTTGAGTACTGGCTACAATAGATTGCTGGGTCCTACCTCTTGAACAGGGAGCCCTGGTGGCATAGTGATTACATATTGGCTGCTAATTGCAAACTCAGGAGCTTTCTACTCTAGTAAAGATTTACAATCTCAGAAACCCACAGCGGGGGTTGCTCCCCAGTCTTACAGGGTCCCTATAAGTCAGCATCAATTCAACGGCAGTGAGTTTGGTTTTGTTTTTATACCTCTAGAACTATAATCGAGAAAGGCAGGGATGGACCCTAACATGTCCATTTCTAACATGCTTTCCAGTGATGCTGATATAGATCAGAAATCAAACATGGAGAACTGATCTAAAGAAGTTCTCATCTTATGAGAGACATATACGTCAAGAAAATGTGGACATAAAGTCCGATTAAACAAAAGACACAAAAAGTGGGGCTAGAAAATAGGTACACAGGAGAAATGCAGATAGTGGGGGAAATAAAGGCTGAAAGAGCATGTGAGGTGGGGCAAGGAGTGAACGGGACCATGAGCTATTCACCAAGGACATGAGACTGGAACGAAGTATAGCATAAAACTGGTGGGTAGGCAGGCCAGGGAAGGGATTCATTTGGACAATGCCAGCAAGGAGGACCGTTTACAGCATATTCTGAATGGTGTTCATAAAAAATGCACCATCCTGAAAACTCAGTCAGTGTTTGTGGAATACATGAAAAACTAAGAGATTTGTGGGTGGAAGAAACCAAGTCCTTCCAAGTCCTTCCAGAGCAGAAATAAAATATAGTTGGTGATGAATTTTTAACGTGAAATCAGGAAAATCAAAAGATAGACTTTAGTTTTTAAAGCCAGAGAGGATTCATCAAGGACTCTGGACTGAGTATTGACATGAGCAAATAATACTTCAGGGTATCTTTGTATGTTGCTATTCAGTGTCATCATGTCAGCTCTAACTCCTGCTGACCCGTGTGCAGAAGAGAACCGCCCTGTAGGGTTTTTAAAGTTGTAATCTTTCAAAAGCAAATTGCCTGACCTGTCTTCCGAGGTGCCTCTACATGAGTTTGAACTGCCAACCTTCCGGCTACTAGTGGAGCACGTTATTGTTAGAACCACCCAGAGACTCCTATCTTTGTATATTGTTGTTGTTAGGGTGCTTGAGTCTGCTCTCATGCATTTAGACACTGTGCACACCAAGTAAAACACTCCCCAGTCCTACACCAGCCTCGCAATTGTTATGTTTGAGCCCATTGCTGCTGCCATTGCATCAGGCCATCTCCTTGAGGGTCATTTTCACTGCCACTCTGCTTTACCAATCACGATGTCCTTCTCTAGGAACTGGTCCCTCCTAATAACATAGCCAAAGTACATGAGATGAAGTCTAGCTATCCTCACTTTTTCCCCCATTTTGTTAAGAATTTATTTAAAACATAGTGCATGCTTTTCTGCATTTTGAATTAGAATTAAATGGGCATAATTTCACTTTATGACTTGATATTTTTATGAACATTAATCTTTCTTTATGTTGTTGCCTTTAAGGCTTACTCTTCTTTTTGTTGTTTTTTAAATCATTTTATTGGGGGCTCGTACAACCCTTATCATAATTCATACATTTATCCATTGTATCAAGCACATTTGTACATTTGTTGCCATTATCATTCTCAAAACATTTGCTTTCTACTTGAACCCTTGGTACCAGCTCCTCATTTTACCCTTTCCTCCCTGCTCCCCCCTCCCCATGAACCCTTGATAATTTATAAATTATTATTATTTTGTCATATTATCCTTACTTTTAAGGTGAATTCTGGCTATATTTATTTTATTTTATTTTTAGTTTTCGTAAGGTGATTGTATTAAAGAGAACAGGTAGTTCTTGATGGCTAGCCATTTCTTGAACACAAAGGAGTAAAATGGTATCTTGACTGTCCCTGCTGTTTTGGGGTTTTTAAATCATTTTATTAGGGGCTCATACAACTCCTATCACAATCCATACATACATCAATTGTGTAAAGCGCATTTGTACATTCATTGTCTGCCTATATTTCTTCAAAGGTATTGTCTGCTAAGACCGATCTGGCATTAGCAGTGATAGCCCTCATTCTACATCCTCTTCTGAATCCAGTTTGAATTTCTGGCAGTTCTCTGTCAATGTACTGCTACAATCTTTTTTTAAAATTCTCTTCAGCATAATTTTACTTGTGTGTAATATTGACCTTTTTCAATCATTTCCATATCCTTTTGTGTCACTTTTCTTTGGAATGAGCAAGATATGAATCTCTTCCCATCAGTTCACACAAGATCTTCCAAATTTCTTGGCACAGATGGATGACTGTTCCCCTCATTGCATCCAATGTTGAAACATCGCAGTTGGTTGCCCATCGTTCCTGGAACCTTTGTGCTCACCAGTGCCTTCCGTGCAGCTTGGGCTTCTTCCCTCAGGACCATTGGTTCTAGATCGCATGAAACCACTGAAAATGGTTGACTCACCACCAGTTTTTCATGGCACAGTGACTCTGTGTATTTGTTTTCCATCATCTTTTGATGCTTCGTTGTTCGGTTGTTTTGTCTTGGCCCAGACCTTTCCTGATTTAAACCACACAGTACCCCCGTGTTCTGTTCAAACATCTGCCTCATGGTCCATTTACAGGTTCTGCATGAGCAGTATTAATTTACATTCTTCACGATATTATCCATAATCTGTTATGATCCACACAGTAGAATGCCTCTGAAGAGCCAATACAACACAAGTAAGCATTTTTCATGTCTATTCTCCTTTTAGTTGAGATCCATCTGATGTCAGTAATGACATTCCTCATTTCATGTCCTCTTCTGAAGCCAGCTGGAGTTTTTGGTAGCTCCCTTTTGACGGATTGCTGCAACCATTTTTGAAATGCGAAGTCATTCTTCTTTAAGCTGTCATAACAGACAGAGTCATGCATCTATTTCATTTTGGCATCTTCCAACTTCTGGGAATTGTATTTCATACAACCCACTGTTCCAATTATTAATGGTGTCACCATCTGTTTCTTCTCACTTTGAGTTGTGCAACATCAGCCAACCAAGGTCCTGTAAACTTACCCACATCTGTGCCATTAGCATGGTCTCCACCCTGAGGAGGCAGTGCTTCCCCAGCTGCATCTTTTGTGCCTTTCAACTTGAGAGACGTGTCGTCTGACATCACTTGAGAGAATGCTTCACTGTTCTTTCAACTTGAGAGACGTGTCGTCTGACACCACTCGAGAGAATGCTTCACTGTTCTTTCAACTTAAGAGACGTGTCGTCTGACACCACTCGAGATAATGCTTCACTGTTCTTCATAGGGTGTCTTTAGTCACCTTCTTAGAAGAAGGTCACCAGTTCCTTCTTCCTCATCCATCTTACCTGGAAGCTCTGTTGAAATCCGTCCATCGTGGGTGACCCTGCTGGTATCTGAAGTACTAATATGAGTCAGAATTAAATTTATGTTAGTGACTTTTTAAATGGCATAGTGTTCAGGATCACAGTAACACACAACTGCATAGTATAACAAACTGACAGGTGAAGTGTAAGTCTTTGTACACTCACTGCCATCAAGTTGATGCTGACACATAGAGATCTTGTTGAACAGGTTAACACTGTCTCTGTTGGTTTCTGAGACTATAACTCTTTATGAGTGTAGAAAGCCTCATCTTTCCCCTGAGGAGCAGCTGGTAGTTTTGAACTGTTGACCTTGTATTTAGTAGCCCAAGTCTTTGTGTTATGGTGTGTATGTGTGTGCATATGTATATATATGTGTATATATACATATTTGTACACATGCCATAAGATACATTATATAACATAATGGGATGTTATATAATATATATAAATGGTGTGTATATATATACCATTATATATATTTCTGATTTCTTATTATTCATTACTTATAAAACCAATGCAAAAGACGGGTGACATGTCAAAGAAGACTTAAAAACATGGAGAAATGAAAGTCACATGAGTTTATGTTTTCGAACCCGTGTGAAAGACGGACAGGATGTTACTGACAAACACTAGGACGTGTGGAGTAGACCAGAGGCTCGAGATCACGAGGTTTGTTTAAAGTGAGATATCTTGGGCGGGTGGACAGCACACAGGAAGGTTACAGGCTTGGACTGTGGTGGGAAAGAAGAACTGGAAATAGGGAGGCAATCAGTAATGGAAAAAGCGTCCATAACACTCACTCCAGTCTTTCTTCCCTCGGTCCATGTGCCTGTGTATCTCCTCACAACTGCAACAATAAGCAAGATCATGGAAAATAGAGAAATTGTTGAAGTTGTCAAGGATTTCATTTTATGATGGAGTGTACCAGATTCAGCTAAGTGTGTGACAAAGTACCCTGCACTTGCCCTGGGATGCAATTAAAGCAGAATCGGCATATAGCTGAGTGTTCCAACAGCTTCTAAGGTGTTCCTGTGATTTATCCAGTTTGGAGAACTTATACAGGTGGTCCTGAGAAGACACCCTACCTGGTCTTCCTGCTGGATAGCAGAGAGGTCCTGGGGGAAAACAGAGGGGGGTAGCACCAGGAGCCCAGTAGGAATAAGCACAAATTGCATAACATAAACAGGAAGGTGGGCTTTTAAAATGTATCGGGTACAAAGATTGGAAATCTGGGAAATAGAAAGCCCTGAGAAAATTTGTCAGTGGGACCTGAAGTGGGAAACCAGAGAGAAAAGACCATTTGTCTATAGAAAGTGGCCTGAGCATAGGTGTGTTAGACAGTGTTCTCTAGAGAAACAAAACCAGGACACTTATGAATAGATAGATAGATAGATAGATAGATAGATAGATAGATAGATAGATAGATAGATAGATAGATAGACAGCATGAAGGAATATAACAGCTAATTAGTGCACACAGCAGTATCGAGGGCTCAGTTCAACTCACTTCCATGGAACAGTTAATATACTGGAAGTCCTTCAACTCATGAGGGCTGATGGGTCCAAGGTCAAGGAAGGAGACAGCTGAGTCTTCCCTTGGGCGATGCAGGCAGTCCAGCCACAGGCAGTAAACAGCAGGGTAGGTCACCAACAGTCAGCAACTCAGGGACTTAGTGAAGCAGGCCCAGATGGGATATCAAACTCATGCAATGCAATACAACAGAATCCGACAGTCCCAAGCTTAAGCAAGGTGTACACCATCACCATAGTGAAGCAGATCTTGAAGGAACCTCAAGCTCTAGCTACACAATCCATGGGTTGGCTGTCCCACAGATAATGTAGCTCACAAGTTGAGGCAGAGAACTGGCTAAAGCAGCTGCAAGCTGGTCTGATCACCAGAGTAAGAGAAATAGGGGTGGGGCTTGCCGAGCCATTTATCTCTTTGCCCTCCAATCAAGCTGTGACCTTATTAATCCCACATGTTTCTATTGGCCTGGTTGGCATAGTAAACCTACGTATCACAATAGGGAATACAAATTTTTCTAATTATGCCAAGTACCAGAGAGCCAACTGTGTGCCAAATACAATGTGAGCAGTATACAATCATAATTCCATTTAATCAAATGAAGACATCCTATGGAAGATATCATCAGCATTGTACAGAGAGAAATCTAAGTTCAGAAAAGTTAGGTTTCATGTGCAGGATTATAACCCAAGCTTTGTGCTCTTGCCATGACATTGCCCTAGACTACAGAATATTTTTGTGGTCCTATATATGTTTCTTGGAGTCCGTGTATAGGGCAAATAGTTAAACACCGAGTTATTAACTGAAGGGTTAGAGGTTCAAGTTCACCTGGGTACACCTGGAGCCCTACTTCCAAAATGCCAGCCATTGAAAATCCTGTGGAGTGTAGTTCTACTCTCAAATGTATGAGCTAAACATGAGTTGGAGCAGACTTGTTGGAAACTAGGATAGATAAACCTTGGGAGCCCTGGCGGAGGAGAGGAGCCCTTGAGGCATAATGGTTATGGTCTTGGCTGCAATCGCAGGACCAGGAATTTGAAGCCTGAGAGAAGCAGGAGGCACTCTTCTCCCAGAAACCCCTGGGGGCATTTCTACCCTACCTTGTAGAGTCGCCACGAGTTAGAAATGACTCAGTGGGCGTGAGTTTGGACCTTATTATACATTTCTTATATTATATATTTCTTATATGTGTTCCTAGATTAGCGGAGATGACTTGTGTAATAAGCATCTTGACTTCACTTGCACACCAAGAAGAAGTCAAGACAGGGCTGTTTCTATCATATCTTCTCTTAAGACCACAGGATGCAATGTTCTCCCACTGAAATTAAAACAGAAATTGAACAAATGCATGGGTTATAGTATTATTTTTCTTCTGTAATAAATATGGGGAAAATAAAAGTTAACTGAACTCTACTTTAAAGACAGAATGAGTCAGCCAAAAAGAGGTCATTCTTAGCTTTTCCTGAAGCTCTATTTTTTCAAGCATACACTCAAATATGAGATGCTGAAAAAGAAAAAAGAGCTTGTGATGTCCAAAGAAAACCAGCCAGAGGCAAGAGTAGCACTCAAATGTCTTTTTAATCATCACTACTTTCCCTTCTACCTCTCAGTATGTAAGTCTAACTGCCAACCCACTAGGTGCTTGGGACAAGCAATTCAATAACTTCACTAATTGTGAGCATATCATTATCATCAATGTATTGAAATATTTCATTGTTATCCAAAGGAGGAAAGCAACACAATGGAATCCCACAAATACTACTCATTTCATTTTTAAGAGTTTATTTTTAGAATGTATTGTTGTTAGTTCTTGTGTCAATTCTAACTCACAGTGACCCTACGTGTGCAGAGTATAAGTGCACTCCATGGGGCATCTAAGGCTGTGACCTTTCAGAAGTGAATCACTAGGCCTTTGAACTGGTTTTGTTACGGTTTGAATTTTGTTCCTCAAAAAATATGTCAATATGGCCAAGACCATGACTCTCAGCAATATGCACTTATCCCCCATTTTGTAAACTGATGCAACTATCCTGTCTGTTATAAATTCTAATCGCAATGATGCCGATGAGGCAAGGTTAGAGACACTTACAGTAATGAGTCACTAAACAATGTACAGGATTAGGTTGTAAATTGAGTCGATCTCTTTTGAGATATAAAAAATTAAGTGGGAGCAGGGATCAAGGGACCTGACTTTCCACCAATAAGTTGGATGGGGTGGGTGGGGAGTGCATCCTTTGCCCCAGGATCCCGCTGCTGAGAACCATCTAGACACAAAGGACGAATGATGTCAGAACACATGTGGCTGTCCAAAGAACGCCAGGCTCACAGATGTTAAAGGAGATAAGGGCCTTCTGGTAGGGCCAACAAAGAAAGCAGGCCTTTCTCCAGAACTGACATTCTGGATTCAGACTTGCAGCCTCCTAAACTGTGAGAGAATAAATTTCTGTTTGTTAAAGTGACCCACTTGTAGTATTTCTTTCCTAGAAATACTAGAGAACTAGTACTAGAGAACTAAGACCGATTTGAACCACCAATTTGTCAGTTTGTAGTCTAGTCCTTAACCATCATGTGCTACCTGGGAACTAGGACTTTCAGAATACTACACAGATGTGCCTATGTAAACTTTTCTTTTTCATTCGAATGTGGAACTGTGCTCTAACAGGTGCTATGCACATAACATTAGCTTCCACAGCAATGGCAGTGTCCAGGAGGGGAGGGGAGGATCTATTTGAGATGTGAGTACGGCCTTGGGTCAAGGTGATCTTTCAAGACCAGATGTGAAGAGGGTCAGGCAGCCAAGTAGACTTGGTCATGTTGGCAGTTGAAGTTCAGCAAGCCTGTTTTCATCCTCTTTGGGCAGGCCCAGGGTGCCAGGTGTGAGGCTTTGGGTTTCTGCCCAGGTTTACAGGGATTCCAAGTTCACTGGCAACCAGAGAGAGCAACCCTGATCCCGAACATGCTGTACTCTTTGGGCCATGGAATTTCAGTCCTAGGAGTCACCATATGGGCAAAGAACTTTGGAAGAGGATAAACTCCAGGCACCCTTTAGGGATAAAGTAAGTGAATCTTTAGGTGCCAAAGGAGAAACGTCTTATTGATGATTCATCCAGGTAAAGAATATTCATGTCCTCATTGCTCTTGAATTGCACGTTATCGTAAATTCTAAGGCTATTTCTTTGCCCTTCTGGTTTTCGGTGGATAGCCTTTAGCATTGGAAAGTAGACTGTTTAATTGACCTTAGGACTTCTTGGGAAACTATCATTTCCTAAAAGGAAACCCATGTTCTACTCATGATGTCATCACTAGCAATGTTGACATAAAAAAAAGACTCAATAAACCTTTTTAAATGTATACGTGTTTGTTTAAAAATGCTTCTCCCCTTTTAAGTTTTTGCAAATTAGGAAGAAACAAGGAAAGCAAATGTGCATATTAAAATAATTAAGTCCTAGGATGTTAATTCCAAAGACCAAATGCTTCACAGCTGAGTGACACTAAAGGTAAAACTTGTACCCACTGTGAAGGAATATGCTTATGTTTTCATTCTGAAAATACATTCTGCAAATGAACTTCTCAAAATACACTTCAAGTTCTCAAGAATGTATGACTATGGAAAAAATAATTGCCTTTTCAACTTGATAGAGGGAAAACTGTTGGAAGAGATTAGGCAGTGCCTATCCAATAATAAAAACTTAAAAAAAAAACTCTTGGACCACAATCCATTTTCTAAACCTTCAAAAGCCTATCATTTATCATTAATTTTGAAATGAAACAGGAAATACCTGTACTAACAGAACCTTTGAAAATGAGCAGAATAATTGGCAAGGAATATTTTGGGAGGCACTGACAATAATGTAATGCCTGGATTAGTCTTTTAAAAAAAACATGAAATTGTAGCTGGGAGGCATATGTAGCTAAAGATTCAGCATTCCAGTGTGTGCATTATAACTCAGCTCTCTTCTTATTCAGACATACCCCTTAACCAAAAGCACATGGAAGACGTTCCCAGAATGCAAAGACGGGGTTCCTGCATGACTCAAGAACTGGCTGTGAGAAAACCCACAGAGAGACCTGACAAAGGGGTACTGAGTGCTTTGTGATGGGCAGTTTTTCAATTACGGAACACATTTGAACGATGTTACACTGATGTATTTGCGGATTTATGTATGATGGCACTGGTGGCTCAAATGGTTATGTGCTGGGGCTACTAAAGAAACGTCAGCCATACAAACCCACTCAAGGACACATGCTCACTGCCATCGAGTCGCCTCAGCTTAACCACAATACATTACCTCAATGGTAAAAGGGGAATACCTAGGTCACTTTGTTTTGGTCATGTTCTGACTTGCAGCCACCCCAGGTGCCACTGAACACAATGCTGCCCAGTCCTGCAGCATCTTCACAAGCAGTGCTGTAGTAAAGCCGTTGCTATCCCCACCATGGTCATTCATCTCATCGGGGGTGCTCCTCTTTTTTGCTGGACTTCTACTTTACTGATTATAATCTACTATAGGGACTGGACCCTGATGATAACACGTCCAAAGTACGTGAGACAAAGTCTTCCCATCTCCCTTCTAAGGAGCATCCTGGCTGAACTTCTTCCAAGAGAGATTTGTTCATTCTTCAAACAGTTCGTGATTCTTTGCCAACACCGTCATTGAAAGGCATCAATTCTTCCTTGATCTTCATTATCCGTGGTCCAGCTTTGACACACATGCAGAACAATGGAAAATATTATGATAGGCCACACACCTCAGTCCTCAGAGGGACATCTTTGCTCTTCAGCACTTTAAAGAAGTCTTTTGCAGCAGATTCGCCCAACGAAATACATGCCTTCACTTCCTGATCTCTGCTTCCATGGGTGCTGACTGAGGAGCTAAGTAAAATGAAATCTTTGACATTATCGATAGCTTCTCCATTTATCATGATGTTGTTTATTGGTCCAGTTGTGAGGATTTTTGTTTTCTTTGTAATGAGGTATGAACCATGCTGAAGGCTGCAGTCTTAAATGCTTCAAATCCTTTTCGATTATGGCATTAATCTGCTTTCAACCACTAGTCTGTACATATTTACTGAGCATCTACTATGTGGGAAGCAACATTTTAGGAGCAATTGAATAAGTGTAATAAAAGAAAAGAGCACTCTTTCAACCCAAAATAAATGTAACTGGTTCTACTCTTAAAGGAAGCTAACTTAATCAAACTTAACTTTCTGCTAATAGAGTTACCACATAAAATACAGGCCATTTGGTTACATTTTAATGTCATATAAACAACAAATAAAATTTTGTATGTTTCATGCAATTTTTCATATATATATGTTCATTTATAGATAAATTTGTATATAAATGCATTTCACATATTTGTGAAATATGTGTAGGAAAACATCTTTTCATTGTTTAACTGAAATTCCAATTTCACTGGGTTTTATTTGCTAAGTTGATCACCTTGAAGGGGAAAGGACTCGTGGCTGCGGGCCCTTTCCAGAAGCTGGTTGGGGCTGGCCAATGAGCTCCAGAAGAGTCCCTTCTGCGGCACACAGAGGGGCCCTAGGGGAGCTGTTGGTCACACTGCGGCTGCTGACCACAAAATCAGCAGTTCGAAATTACCAGCCTTTCTGAGGGAGAAAGGTGGGGCTTTCTGCACTATGCTGAAATCGAAACACTCCCCCCACCACCTAATTCACAATTTAAAACTTCATTTAAAAATTAAAAACAAAATCTTTTTTCACATTTTACCCACAAGGGTAGTTCCACTCTGTCCAATAGAGTCCCTGAGTTGGAATCCACTCACTGGTGGCGAGTTTGATTTTGGAATTTGAATGGCACAATGATGAGGCTTTGAGTGTGCAAAACTAGGTAGTGTTGGTAGAATCAAGAAGTAGGAGTTACAGGGAGTGGCCTACTGTGCATAATACCAAAATAGACCAAACCACTGCCATCCAGTCAATGCTGACTTATAGTGACCACCCTCCCCCACCCCCCTTTGAGTTCTCGAGACTATAACTGCCTATAGAGTAGAAAAGCCAGTCTTTCTTCCTCTCAGAGCTGCTAGTGGCTTTAAAGTGCTGACCATGTGTGTCACGGCCCAACTTGTAACCACTCCACCACCAGGGACTTGGCTTGTTACGATCCCTACCTCTCTAGGGGTGAGAGAAAGCAAGTTCTGAGCAAGAAAAGGGGAGACACGTTAGGCAAGGCAGTCAGAGGCTGGAGCTCATGGTCAAAAGTTTTTAATGGTTTACACTCTTGTGATGACTGCTTCAGGTCATCTCCCCAAAGCATTGGCAAAATCAGTGCCCGATTTCTGCACTGCCTAAAGGAGACGAGTTTTGTCCTGAAAACTCAGCATCTCCAACCACGATGACCTCAGAGTTTCCCGTCATTATGACCACTTGCCATTGAGTCAGTCCTGGCCATGGCAATTCCACACGTGTCCAAGTAGAATTGAGCTCCATACGGTTTTCAGTGTTGATTGCTGGTGGGGTGCTGGGGAGCGGATCACCAGGTTTTACCTCCTAGGCAACTCCAGATAGACTAGAATTTTCAACCTTTCAATGATCAGCCAAATGTGTAAACTGCTTGCACTACCCAGGGCCTCCTTCCTGGCATTAAATACTTCCTTCCTCGGAAACAAACAAACAAATAAGTAAATAAATAAATAATGCTTCCTTCCTCTGAAATAGATAGATGATAGATAGACGATAGATAGATAGATAGATAGATAGATAGATAGATAGATAGATAGATAGATAAATATCAGTTGCCCACGCAAAACTTCAGGACGAGCAAACAGAAGCATCAGGGCTCTTTAGATGCTACGGTCCACTTCTGTATTCAAGTTTCCAACTCGTTCTTTGGTGTCCCAGCCACTGTCAAGTCCATTCTGAATCATAGAGACCCTGTGTGTTAGCGAGTAGAACTACTTCACTGGGTTTTCTTGGCCGTAATCTTTAAGAACACACACCACCAGGTCTTTGTGGGGCAGTATTGCCGGGTGGGTCCAGACCATCCATCTTTTACATTAGGCGTCTAGTGCAAACAGTGGCACCCATGGACTCTATTGTGTATATAAGTGAACTCTCCAGAAAGCTCACAGACATCGTGACTGATACATTTGCGACCCACTGTGACCTTATGGGATAGGGAGAGCTGCCCCAGTGGGTTTCTGAGACTGTAACCCTTTTCAAGACAAAGTAGGTCTCACATACTTTGAACATGTTGTCAGGAGAGACCAGTTCCTGGAAAAGGATGTCATGCTTGGTCAAGCAGAGGGGCAGCGAGAAAGTAGAAGGCCACAGGAGGATGGAATGAGCCCAGTGGCTCCAACAATGGGCGTAAGCAGAGGATCGATTGGGACGATGGTGCTGGCCTGGGCAGTGTGTCCTTCTGTTGTGCAGAGGGTGGCTACAGACCAGAATGCCAGGCCTTCTGGAGCTCCATAAAACAGCTAGTTATCCAAATGGCAGGGGGCCTGTCTTCAACATTGCCCCTGGTCAAAGGGCTGCCCCTTGGGGTGCAAGAGGCACCCAGAAGAAAGGCGCCCTGGTGTGGCAGTGGTGAAGTGCTCCACTGATAACGCAAAGGTTTTGTGATTCCAACTCACCAGCTGCTCGGCAGGAGAAAGAGGCAGCAGTCTGCTTCTGTGAAGATTTATAACCATGGAAATTCTGTGAAGGCATTCTGCTCAGTCTTCTAAGGTCACTGAGAGTTGAAATTGATTTCATATCAATGTTTGTTTTGTTTACCCAGAAGGCAGTTGTCCTTCCCTTACAAGAAGCCAATGAAAGTCTGCCCAACATCATGGCAATGACTCTTATTTCAGAGTCCGAAAATCCTTTCCGACTGCACTGTGCCCAAGGGCTGAAATCGGCACCTAGTGCTTCAGTGGCACTCTCAGAAGATGTCTTAGTGATCAGGAGCCCCAGCGGTGCTGTTGGGTAAGCACTGTACTGCTAACCACCAGGTCTGTTGTTCAGCCCTGCCAACTGCTCTGCCTGAGAGAGTTGCTTCTGTATGGGTTCACGATGAGTTGAAATTGACTCAATGGCGGGGGGTGGGGGTGGTGTTGGGGGGCTGGGGGGGATTGGTTTTTGGTTGGCTTAGTGATCTAGTGGTGCACTTATGACAAAAATACCACACATGCACGACTTTGACAAACTAAATTGTTTGTGCTTAGAGAAGTTTGATCACAATGTTATTGTTACACTATGCATGTTATATACCCTTGCCTCATTAATATATAAAGCTGTACATGGGGAAATAGATCTATGTGCATATATTTATAGGTTTAGTACTAAGGTAGCAGAAGGACATTGGGCCTCCACTCAAGAACTCCCTCCATGCAAGAATACTTTCTTCTATTAAATTGGCATTCTATGATGCTCACCTTTAACACAATCGCTGAAGACAAAGCAGATGAATAAGCAAATGTGGTAAAGAAAGCTGATGGTGCCTGGCTATCAAAAGATATAGCATCTGGGGTCTTAAATGCTTGAAGATAAACAAGTAGCCATCTAGCTCAGAAGCAAAGAGGCCCACATGGGAGCACACCAGTCTGTGTGATCACGCGGTGCCGAAGGGATCAGTTATCAGGCACCAAAGAACAAAAAAATCATATCATTGTGTGCTCACCTCCCTGATACGATCACTGAAGACAAATGGGTGCATAAACAAATGTGGCGAAGAAAGCTGATGGTGCC
>NW_022103922.1:17336670-17367209 GCF_000313985.2 Echinops telfairi | reverse complement strand
AAAATGAGGAGTTGATGCCAGGGGCTTAGGTGGAGAGCAAATGTTTTGAGAATGATGAGGGCAATGAATGTACAAATGTGCTTAAATTTTTTAAAAAAATAAATTGGCAAAAAAAAAAAAAAGAAGAAGAAAAAGCTAGAAGTCTAAATTCAGGAGGTCCATTCTATATGAACACTTCTCTCGTGTCAGCTCTGGAAGAAGATCAAGTCTCTTCAGCTTGTTTTCTGGTTCCTTGGGGATCTCTGTGCATCCTCCTCTATTGTTTCTCTCACTTTCATATCACAAAAGAGATTAATGCAAGGCACACTCTAGACAGGACAAACCCTGTGTCATTAATATAACAAAGACACCCTTTCTCACATGGGATTATAACCATAGGCCTAAACCACCCACCACTGCCCTTACCTGGATTCTGACTCCTGTTATTGTTCGGTGCAATCGAGTCAGTTACAACCCATAGCAACCCTAAGCACAACAGAAAGAAACACTGCCCGGACCTGCACCATCCTTACAATGATTCCTATGCCACATTCCTATTCCTACGCCCATTGTGGCGGCCCTGATGTCAATCCAGCTCCTTGAGAACTTTCCTCTTTTTCCTACCCTTTCACTTTACCAAATATGATGCCCTTCTACATGGTCTGGTCTCTTCTAATAATATGTCCAAAGTATGTAAGACCAAGTCTGACTGTCCTTGCCTCTAAGGAACACTCGGGCCATACTTCTTCCAAGATAGGTTAGTCCTTCTAGCAGTTCATGGTGCTTTCAATATTCTTCTCCAGCGTCACAATTCAAATGCATCAATTCTTCTTCTGCTTTTCTTACTTGGTGTTCAATTTTCACGTGCATATGAGGCAATGTAGGTACACCTTAGTCCTCAAAATAAGATCCTTGATTTTCAATACTCTAAAAAGGTCCTACACAGAAGATTTACCTAATGCAGTATGTCCTTTGATCTCTTTACTGTTGTTTCCATGAGCATTGATTGTGGAGCAAGACAAAGTCTTTGAGAATTTCAACCTTTTCTCCAATTATCATAATGTCACCCATTGGTCCACTGTGAGGATTGTGGTCTTCTTGACTTGAGTCATAATCCATACTGAGGGCTGCCATCCTTGACCTTCATCAACAAGCGCTTCAAGTCCTCCTCACTTTCAGCAAGCAAGGTTGTGCCATCTGCATATCTCAAGTTGTTAATAAGCCTTCCTCCAATCCTGGTGCTATATTCTTTTTCATATAAACCCACTTCTCTGATTATTGGCTCGGCTTACAGACTGAACAAGTATGGTGAGAGAATTCAACCCTGATGCACACCTTTCCTGATGTTAAACCTTACAGTGTTCCCTTGTTGTGTTCACACAACTGCCTTTGATCCACGTTCCAAAAGCGTA
This sequence comes from Echinops telfairi, assembly GCF_000313985.2. Taxonomy (NCBI): domain Eukaryota; kingdom Metazoa; phylum Chordata; class Mammalia; order Afrosoricida; family Tenrecidae; genus Echinops; species Echinops telfairi. The sequence continues at coordinate 17,365,818 of NW_022103922.1, read as the reverse complement.
CAATGAGTCGTTCAGGAATTCCCACTCTCCTCAAGGTTATCCATCATTGAGTATGGTCTACACAGTTGAATGCCTTCCATAGTCAATAAAACACAAGTAAACCTCGCTCTGGCATTCTCTGCTATGATCCAAGATCCATCGGACATAAAAAGTGTATCCCTGCTCCACGTCACCTTCTGAATCTGGCCCGAACTTCTGGTCATTCCCTGTCAGTGCGCTGCTGCAATGGTTGTTGGATGATCTTCAGCAAAGTTCTGACACGGAGCAACCCTATATAAGGTTTCTGCTGTAAATCTTTATGGAAGCAAATAGCCTCGTCCTTCTTCCATAGAGTGGCTGGTGGACTTAAACCGCTAACCTTGCAGTTAACAGTTCAACACTTTAAACTATAGTTGTGGAAGTTAGAATTCACCTCGCATATTTTTGGAGGGACACAATTCAATCCAAAACAAATGAATTATGCTAAGTACTTTCATCACTAAATATTTATTGCTGCGATTGTTCAACTTCTCACTTAGACCATGTGCTTTGCATTTTGTTGTCTCAAATCACAGAAATTTCCTTTCCTCAACCTGTCTCCCAGAACCTGAACATAGATCATTTCATTCTTCTAATATTTTTTTTTTCCCTTGGCACGAATAATTAATGAGTTTTACACAAAATGTCAGAATGGCTCTTCTCTTCCAGAGAGCGAAGGGAAAGAGTCATGCTAACAGCTACTTGGCCAGACAAACTCAAACTTGGGTGTCTGCCTACTTAACAGTTTTTAATCTTTTTTTTTTTCTTCAGTTTTTCATCTTGTTCACTTAAGAGAACTGAATGTCAACTGGCTTTTCCTCTGTTAATTCTGGTTCAAGAGTCCTTCCACCACTCCTAGGACCTCAGATTTCCCTGAATTCTGTTCACGGAGAAAGAGAGGGAGGCTTAGCACCAAATGATTGTGTGGATGCAGTGGCACTGAGAACTGTGGTCCCTAACCTACCATGGAAGTGGGGCTCATGAATCCCCTGTGAACACTGCCCATCTGTCACAGATTATAATCCTCTGTCTTTTCAGGAAAAAAACAAAGCTTTCACCCTCAGGAAAAAAATTAATCTAGAGAGATGCAGACATTAATCTAGAGAGATGTGGAAACATCTTTCATGAATTGAATTGTATGTTTGGTACCTGAGGGAGTGATGTGGTAGTGGGATCTTCCTAGGTAAAATCAAGATACAATGGGGTCTGATTGGATGTCCCATATAAAGAGGAGAGGGGGAAGGCACAGAGATGAAGGCGAGCCATGTGGTGATACAAGGAGAGACTGGAATGGTGCTGCCACAAGCCAAGGCACATCTGAGGCCACCAGAGCTGGAAAGGCCAAGGAGGGACCTTCTCCTAGAGGCTTTGATTTCAGTTTCCTGGTCATTGGGACAGTGAGAGATTGCATTTTCTGTTGTTTTAAAACTCTCGGTGCATTATACTTTGCTACAGCAGCCCAAAGAACAAATACAGCTTTCTTCAAAGAGACCAAACAAATCGTGAATGAAAGACTCACGTGGAGGCAGAATTGGAAATAAAATCATCTGGGTCACCTGTGAGTCCTCATCTAGATGGCCCTGCTGGCACCTGTCTTTGTCCCACAGCAGGAAGTACACACTCTGGGAAGCTCTCCCTCAGCCTCGGGCAGCCAAACTCCAGAGTTGAATTCTACAACCATGTGAAATTGGTTTCTTAACTGCTGATAGCTAAACATACCTGGTTGAAATAAAAGAGAACGCAAGATCGAGAGTCCCGTGGTGGCACAAACAGTGAAGCACTGGTATACTTAGGTAAAAGTTGGTGACTTCCAACCAGAAGTGCCTTCAAAAGAGAGCCTTGATCATCTGCTTTGCGAAGAGCCCAGCCGTGGAGAGGCTCTGCTCCTCTCTGGAACGCGTGAGGTCCCGTGCGGCAGACGGGACTTGATGGCCACATTTTCTTAAAGGCTAGCTGAGAGTCAGCTCATTTTCCGTCGTGCCTACAGGGCGGACGCTTACAGGCCCACACACCTAAGAACAGTGTCCCAGCAGGTCTAGTCACTCAACACTCATTTTTTTGAGCCGCTGTGCTACCTCAGACATTATGTCAGAAATAGCAGAATACGCTGAGTCTGCTCTCCAGGAGCTTCAAGATACGAAAATAAAAAGAACGTGTCAACGTGGTCTCTTTCTTTGGAGATGAAATTCTGCTGAATCTATCTTTTCAAACGGGAGAGCTAAATGTCAGCATCTGCTCTGGAGCATGTGAAGAAAAAAAGCCTTAACAAAAGTTGTATGTATAGATTAACTGTACTGGTTGGGGGTAGAATCTGTGTCTTTGATGATTGGGGTGGGTCGTATGATTACTGGGTGGAGAGCTGTCTGCATGGTGTCGTTTGAGAGATTCTGCGAGGTCCTTTGGGAGAAATCATCTCCCAGTACTAGCCTGACTTGGAATATGTTAATACCTGGATCCACTATTGGACCTTATTACTCATCAGTATGATCCAAAAGAAGGGCCAAGGGACTGGCTCAGAGGACCCAGAATTAGGAGGGTGCTCTGGTCTCATCTTAAACCAAGAATCAGTTTGGAAGGAGGAACCATTGCGACCTTCAAGTCAATCTGGTTGCAAGGGGAAGCCGTGGTGGTTCTATAATAGAATTCTCACCTTCATGTAGGAAACCCAGGTTCGATCCCAGCCAGTGCACTTCATCACCAGTCACCGTGCACTTGTAACTGGATGCTGTGTGTTGCTATGATGGTGGACACGTTTCAGGAGAGCTTTCAGACTAAGAACGAGGGGGAAGGAAACCTAGTGACCTACTTCTGAAAATCTGCCAGTGATAATTCTGTGAATCGCAATGATCCAATCCCCAAATGATTACTGGGATGGTGCAGGACCAGACCGTGTTTTGTTCTCCTGGGCATGGGGTTGCCATGAACCCAGAATTGACTCAAGAGCAGCTAATGGCAACGACGACGACTGTTGTGAGCCTCTGCTACTCATGGGGAGACACCTGAAGTTTTTGAACATCAAAGGAGAAAGAAAAGGTGTGCATCTTTCTTCAAGCTTTAGAAGTTGTGTTACTAATTTTAACAAAAGGGGTTCTTTGCTCCGGTCAAACAACAACCCAACCCATTGCCACTGAGTCCATTCCAACTCATAGCAACTAGAAGGTTCTCAGAGCTGTACACCTTTAAGAAAGCAGATAGCCTCATCTTTCTCCCATGGTATGGCTGGTGGATTTGAACTTCTGACCTTGCTTTTAGCACTCAAATCTTACACGACAGCATAACCGAGGCCTATATACCATTCTCATTCCCATGGAGTTCACACTGACTCATAGGGACTGGATAGGACGGAGCAGAGCTGCCCCTGTGGGTTTCTGAGACTGTAACTCTCAAGACTATTTCTCTTCTGAGACTATAGCTATTTTTCCAGAGGAGCGGCTGGTGTTTTCAAACTGCTGGCCTTGCTGTAATCCACCATGCCACTAGGACTCCCTGTGCATCATTAATACCATGCCATCCAATAGCATGCTTAAGGAGTCCTGGTTACCTGCTGGCCTGCTAATCAAAGTCAGCAGTTCAAAATCACCAGCCGCTGTATAGAAAGAGAGACCAGGCTTTCTACTCCTGTAAAGAGTTACAGTCTTGGAAACCCACAGAGGAAGTTCTACTCTGACCAAAAGGGTCATTGTGAATTGGGATCCATTCCATGGCAAGGAAGTTTTCTATTTGTTTTTGTTTTTTTTAGTTATCACATGCTCACTGCCACCGAGTCCATTCTGACTCGGAGGGGCATGTGTCATTCAGCTTCGATGAGAATGGCAATGCACAGGGCTTTCCCAGCTTATCGAGTATACGAAGTGCTTTGACACTCCCAAAGCCCTCTGCATCTTCAGGTTTTCCTGCTTGGACCCTGCTCTTCTCAGGAACCTTTGCCATGAAGACTCACTATACCCATTCCTCACTTATCAACCAGGTCGTTATGCAAAACTGGAGTTGTGTGAGAGCCAGGGACCTCACTCTGTCTTTGGCACTTGTGTCCACCCACCACAGTTGCACAGGATGCCCCTGGAGGGACTTGAGAGACATATGGCATAGCAGGCCCCCTTTCCCACTACTCTTTCCCCCCCACCATGGGGTCCTCAGGGGTCCCCGAGTATGGTGGTGGTAGTTGGGTAGTCGCACTTCTGAGGCCCTCCTGGCCCAGGCCCTGGGCAGAAAACCTGCTCATCCTTGGTCTACCCTTGTCCTACAGCCTTTCACAGTCCCCTTCCCTCTCCTCCCACCCACGCCCTGGCCCCTCTGAACCTGCCCTGGCCTGCCCTTCTGCTCTGGGCCTCACGTCATACCACCAGCCCCCACACCCTGTGTGGCTGGCTGGTCCAAGAAGCCATGAGCAAGCAGAAAAAGGTATCCTGCAGCCAGTCAGCTGCCTTCCCGCATATGACCCAGTCTTTGCAGGGTCTCCAGTATTACATTCCAGGGGGCCCACAGAGGCAGCCCTGGGCCTTGCCATGGCCGCAAGTGGGGCCCAGGCCTTCAGAAGCACCACAGATCGAGAACATTTCCAGGGTTGTTGTAGATGTGAACTGTCAGGGACCAGACAGTGCATACATGAGGGGTTGGTGTCCTTGGAGATAAGCTCCATCCTCCCATGACCCTTTGTTGACCCTTTTAAGACCTTCACTGTACTTTATGGTAGATTATCATTTATGTGTTCCTTGTTTCCCTCACTAGATGGGAAGGTGTTGGCATCTTCAAGTGTAGATGTGGAAAAAGACACACTGGAGTCAAACGGATCGAAAGGAGCCCAAACTAGACCACTCAGTAACTGTGACCTCAAACCAACAGTCAACCTCTCTATGTCTCAACTGCGTCCTCTGAAGTGGGTACGTGGACCCCCAATGGCGTATACTTGGAGTACGTTGTGTACAGCAGTCAGTGAGTGTCAGCTATGTTTACTAGGCCGCTACCTATTTTAATGAACTCTAGTGCTGCAGTGGGTTGCATTTTTGGTCTCTAAGTACAAAGTTGGTGGTTCAAACTCACCAGTCACTCTGGGGTCCAGAGATGAGGCTGCCTGCTCCCATAAAGACTTCCATGCTTAGAAATGCCATAGAGCAGTTCTACTCTATCCTGGGACCCTGCTCTTTGCTCACAGCCGCAGATGCCCTACGCCGTGTGTCTGAGTAGCTCTCACTGAAGCGAACAGGCTCCAAGGGAAGGTGGAGCATCCTGGTGCTCATTACAGAAGCAGTTCTTAGTGAGCAATGGATGCTTTATGACTGAGAAACACAGAACAGACCAACTATCAAAGTAATGAAATTATTAACATAGGGAAATACTTAAATCACTCTCCTTATATAAAACTATCTCTTGAAATCATGATGACACAGTCCCTAACGATTGTAAAAGAAGACGAAGAAAATTAATCAAACTATATGTTCTGAGTGATAATGTTAATTCTCTGTACCTTAGGAGTCAGAATCCAGAGATAAGGTGACCAGATTTTAACATTGGTAAAGCGGGCCAAAAGCAGGACACCACTGATAAAACTCATATCCTGGCGAAATAGCCACATGGCAACCAAAAACCGTATACCCTAGCTTGTTGTGCATTCTTTCCAAAAATCGGGACTTTTTAAAAACGCCGCGAGATGCAGGAAAAATTGTCAAAAATCAGGACTGTCCCACCAAAAGCGGGCCGTCTGGTCACCTTAAATATTGTGTATTCCAAAACCAAAGGCCACTACTATCGAGTCCATTCTGACTCGTAGGGACCCCTAATAGGTAGGGCTCTTGAAGCCATACATTTTTCTGGGAGCAGCCAGCCACATATTTCTCCTAACCAATTGGTAGGTGTGAACTACTTCTGCTGTGGTTCACAGCCCACCTCTTACACACAGCACCACCAGGGCTTGTGCATATTTCCCTAAAAGGGTTTAAGAGGTGATAATAACTCTAACTCATGTTCAAACCTATTGGTTTTAGTTCTCCTATCCTGATAAAGCGGGCAGACAGTGGAGACTTTAAAACAACATGTAAACAGCATTCTAAGGTAAAACTGAATTTTAATATTTAAATGGCCTCATAACAAAATCAGGCCCCTGCATCAGGCAAATAGTAAAAGCTCACTGAAAGGTTGAAAGTTTGAGTCCACCCAGATGTGCTCAGAAGAAAGGTCAGGCTATCTAGCTCCCTAAGATCAGTCTTTGACCACCCTAGGAGCACAGTTCTACACTGGCACACACAGGCTGACTCTGAATAGGAACAGACTCTACAGCATCTAGTTTTTAATTTGCAAAAAAAAAAAAAAATAGCTCATTTTTGTCACTCATCTGTATTCTAAAAATTGTTTCGCAATCATATAAAGGTGATTTGTTGACTTTTTAAAAGAACCTATTTCCCCAAGAAATAATTGAAATAAAAGAATAATTACTTTTCATTTTTTTTCTCCTCAGATTCAGACCATACTTCTTAAGTTAATTTCTACCATTACAGAAAATATTTTAGCTCTGAAATATCAGAGCGTTCCTTATCCCATGTAATATTTGGAGAATTTCTCACTTGATCCAACGAGTTTTCTGTTCACTCAATAATTCAACCAATGTTTATTGAGTGCCAATTGTGTGCTATGCATTTTGTGCAGGACTGAGAAAACATAAGGCTGGAAAGATACATTCCTTACACTTACCAGTCTCTAAGAGGAGATTTAATGTTTAATCTTATCTTCCTGTAATAGTAACGCAAGCAGAGCTGCATTCCTCTAAGCATCATGACCACCGCTCATCTGTCAGTTCGACACACTGTGGCGGATTGTGTGTTGCTGTGATGTTGGAAGCTATGCCACTGGTATTGCAAATACCACCAATGCAGGCAGATTTCAGTGGAGCTTCTAGATTAGGACAAACGCAAAAGAAAGGCCTGATGATCTACTTCTAAAAAATACATTGTCTAAAAGCGGTGCCAGAAGATGAGCCCCTCAGGTTAGAAGACAGTCAAAATACAACTGCCTAGTCAAGCGTAATGATGAAGATGGGGGAAGAGCCCTCAGTACCTTCATTTGCTGATGTGGCACAACTCAAAATGAGAGGACACAACAGCAAACATCCATGAATAACTGGAATATAAGAAAATTGAGAGCTGTCAAAAATAAATGATCCACTTGGAGATCAATACCGGAGGCATCGGTGAACTGAACTGGACTGATAAGAAGAGGACAACTATGCTGAGAATGACAAACCGAAGAGGAACAAATGATGCCCCTACTGTCAAAAGAGAACCTTCCCAGATCTGTCCTGAAGTGCAAGGCTGTCTGTACCACGCGATCAATGCAATCAAGATGCACTGATTATTATTGAAGAGTTGATGAGAAAGTTGGAAACAAATAAGAATCCCTAGTTGAAAATAAACCTTTTATGATAGAAAGGACTCTAGAGATTAGATAGTAGAAATTTGGAAGACCAATAACTTGTCGTTGGGAATGTCTTTTTGCAACTATACACATGGACCTTGGTGGGTGGAACACACAGGAATCAAACTGACTACAACTGTGGAAATGATGAAGTTCAATATCATTGGCCAAAACAGGGCCAAAGGTTGCTGCAGAACAGTCATATACTCGTTCAAGTTGAACTTGGAAAAAATTACAGCAAAGCCATGAGAATCAAAGTGCAACCAGACTACACTCCACTTACACTTAGAGACATCCCAAGAATACATGACACAATAAACACCAACAATGAAATCAAGGTGAGTTGTGAAATGAGATCAAGGAACTCACACGTGAAGAAAGCAGAAGGTCATTAAAAAGACCAGAACGAGTAGAACAAAACGGATGCAGAACAGACACGGAAGCACGTTCTTGAATGTAGAGTAGCTAAAGTCAAAGGAAGAAACTGTGAAGTAAAAGAACTGAACAGACGATTTCAAACACTGGCACAAGAAGACAAAGCAAAGTATTATAATGAAATTTATATAGATCTGGCTCTAGAACGACCTGCTTAAACTGTGGGACATGGAACTGAATGTGGGTGGGGAGTGGGGCAAAAATTTTGCCTACAGTAAAGGTTCTAAACGTGCAGTAACCAAAAATCAATTCAAAACCAAACGTGCAATGAATCTAAAGTTTCTGAGCAAGTGCTGCCTACAGAACACCGTGCTTGGTAGAGGCTCAGGAAAATTGAGGGAAGCTTCAGCCAGATATATTAATACAGTGACTCCAATAATAGGCTCCAACATAGCAATGATTACGAGGCTGGGATAGGACCAGACAGGGTACAAAAGTGGAACCCACAGCATCTCAGGACAGTAAGAACAAGCATCATGAGGTAACCTCTCACTGTAAATGTAGATCTCTGGCTGGAAATCCCTCCCACCGAATGCTCTTGATGCACTCTGGAAGAGTTTTCATCAAGTCTGGTGTTTTCACAGTTTCGCGTTAATCCACATTTCAGAAGCGGCTTTTGTTATTCATTTATGTAATCAATATTTGAGTGTCAATGTGCAGAAAGCAGTGTGTTAGTTTCTCTGGGGACTAAAACGGAGGGATCTGAGCAATAAGTCGATGTAACATAATGGAAGAGGTAGACATTTGACCTGGGACTTTGGGTAAAGAAAGAGGAGAAATCATTTTCTAGTTAGTGGCACATGCCTATTTCTAACTAGTTAACAGGAAGTTATTATCCACTTCACTGGTTGAGAAGTTCCCCTCTTCAAGGGGCTGGCTAGCCACTGTCCCAGGTATTTCTTACTGAATGGAATTTTTACCTTGTCCTGATTTTTTTGCTGCACTAACCTGACAAAACCTGGCAGAGGTCTCTGATTCTCACAAACGGCTTACACTTGGCTCCTCATGGAAAGCTTAACTGATTGAATCCACTTACTGATTCCACAGAAGAAAGGGCTGGCAGTCAGTTTTAATCAGGTAACAGCCAAGAAATTCCACAGAGCTCAATTCTACTCTAGAACATGTGTGGCCACGCTGAGTCATTATTTATTCCAGGTGACAGTATCCTGCGATGGCAGAGGGCACCGCACCCACCCTCTTCCTCAGAGCTGCTTGTCTCTGATCCTTCTCCAAAGTGGAGGGTAAATGAAAGTGATTCGGATTTCATAACACACAACGGTATGATATTTTCACTTACATAACCCAATGTGTATTTGCTCTTTCATTTAAAATGGTTTTAATTAAAAGATTATAAAACCGCATTCTCCAGAGTCCAAGGCAGCTCTCAACTCCCAAATACTCCCAAGTCTTAACATTCAAAATGAAAGCTACCTATATGTAAAAGAACCCAGGGAAAGAGGGAGCTTTGATAATTCAGAAGTTCTTCTCTCACCCACTTCCAGGTGTTCTCTGCTAAGGAGGTGCTTTGTCTTCGCAGTGACTCCACAAGCACCCTTTGTCCCCAAGCCTTCTGAAAGGAGAGGGAGGGAGGGAGGGAGAGGCTTCACCATCTTTACCTTGAAGGGCAGGTTGTGAAGGCACAGAGGAATTAAGAAGGAGTCCCTGCAGGGAACTGTTAACTTGCCCAGGTGCTAATGACTGCTCTCCTAAGACTAAGTGATTTGTGCCCACCAGAGGTTCCTCAGAATTCCACAAAATCAGCATTGAAAACCCCGTGGGGCACCATTGTCTAGAGGTAAACTGTGATTGACTCAAGGGCAACTAGTTGATTAGTTAAGAAGAAAAACTGGTCCTCAGGAAAGATGGTGTTGCTAAGGAATATTGAATATACTGTCAAAAGAATGAACAACTCCGTCTTAGAAGAATAGTATGGGTTAAATCCGAAAGTCTTGCTACTGGTGTCCCAGTTGACACAGGCCTGGGTTTGTATGTCTGTCTGTCTGTAAGCTTGTCTGCTGAGTGTCCGACCGAAGACAGTTCTCTCCGTGATGCACTTGTCTTCGTCTGGTTGGAGCATCTTCCCAAAAAAGTCCATCCAAGGCAGTGATTGCCAAGAGGATTTGCCAGGCCAGGTAACTTAAAGGCAGAAAGGTCAGCTCAGAAAGTTATGGAGTTGTATTTTGACTTCCAAAAGGGCAATCATGAGAGAGATTCTCAAAAGACGCAGCATGTTCATGGGGCTTCTCATGAAGAACGTTTTAAGAAAATGGAACTATCATCGGATGTCCTGTAAACCAAAGAGCTCAGAATGACTTGGCAAAGGAAACACCTAGACCTAGATGGAGCACACACTGAGAAACAGCAGCATCCCAGTTTGATATTTTTGTCGGTTTCTGTGATTTTGGTTCAGGCAGAGTATGGAAAGTACCGTGGACTGCCAAAAGAACAAACAAATCTGTCTTGGAAGAAATAAGGCCACAATGTTCTTTAGAAGTGAGGATGGCAAGACTTTGTCTCAGGTACTTTGGCCAGGTTATCGGGAGAGACTTCAAAGTCAGACCTTAAACTCAATGCCAACCTGTCCATTGAGACTCACAGGAACCCTGGAAAGGGCCATCATGCTTAGTAACGTGGAAGCGCAGGGAAAAAGAGGAAGGCCCTGGACAAGATGGATTGATACCGTGGCTGCAGCAATGGGCCCAAGCACAACTGTGAGGCTCCTGCAAGACAGGGTGGTCTTTCCTTTGAATGCACATATGGCCATTCTGAGTCAGAATGAAGGCAATAGCCTCTAGCAAGAACCATTGTGTAACAATGCATTTGACTTATCTTTGAACTAGAATGTACTTACAAATGTGCAAGAGCTGGCAAAAGATATCTTTTTGTGGGGTGGGTGGGTAAAGTAAGGGCCAATGAAAAGGAGGAACACTCTCAGTAAGACAGATTGACACAATAGCGCCAAGGACAGACTCAAGCACACCAATTATCATGAAAATGGTGCACTGTGAGTAGAAGCTGACTCAACAGTACCTAACCAGTGAAGAAGCAACCTAGGGGAACCTGTCTCTCAGGAGTTCAGTCATTGGCCTGCATCATGCCTAATGAATTGTGACAACTCATCTAGAATTTGGGTTTTTATTTACCGCAAGTCCAAGACACCGCTTGGTGGGTGTTTATGGCTCAAGTGATCTCAGTTTAGCTATGAAATATGGCTGTGTGACATGATGGATTATAGGTTACTCTGGAGACAAACTGTTCCTGCCAGATGAGCAGAAGGTTCTGTGAGCCCTTTAAGAGCTGATCTTTCTTGGGTAGCCAATTTACTAATCATTAATTCAGTGTCCTGTTAGCATTCTGTGTTCTCCATAGCCAGTCAGGCCACACCTGGAATTAGCATTTCCTCCAGGAGGGGCCAGTTCTCTGAAGCCCCCTTGGGAACTGGACGAAAGCCACCTGCAAGCGCTGACCCTCCTTCTCGACCACCAGTTGTGTGTGGTGGAAATTCTTCTATCAGGAGCACTGTACAAGAAGTCTATATATTCAGAATTGGGACACTTCCATATTATCTCTGCATTATTGACTTTCTTGGTCTCAGAAGCCTGCCTCAAATCTTATGTCTGGCTTCCCTGATCCTCAAGATCACAAGTTCGAAACTACCAACAACTTCTCGGAGAACAATTAAGCTTTTTACTCCAGTAAAGAGTTATAGTCTCGGAAATCCACAGAAGTAGTTCTACCCTATCCTATAGGGTCGCTATGAGTCAGAATTTACTCAATGGCAGGGAGTTTTTTTATATAGTTTACAGTTCAGAATGATGCTTTTATCACCTTATAATAGTGTAGATTGCTGGTCAAACACATTATTCATGAGTTATTACAATAAAACTTGATGGCATACCAAGTATTTTTTTATTTGACATCTAAGTGGGAATGATGGTCAACCTAAAGAGTAAAACAGCATCTTTGAAACTCCCTATCACAGAGCTAACTGATTTTATATTGATATTTTCCAGCTTCCTTGTTTGGTTCTTTTCTACTGTTGTTATTTTGGATCCATGTTGGTATTAAGTCAGACAGCCAAGTAAACAAGTTGCATGCCATTATTAGTTTATCAGTAGAAGGATGTCTGGTCTATCGCCAAGACTCATTGATCTATTTATTATGACTTTAGCCAGTATAATTTTAGTGGCAATTGAATAAATGCTCTTAGGGTTTCACTTACTGAAGTCCATTGGTTTATTAACCCACATTCGAGGGCTAACTCACTATATAATCTTACCAGAAAGATGATGATGTGGTTATAAACTGGCCCCCTGCATCCAGGGAGCAATATTCTATGTTCTGTTGTTTCACTTGTGATGAGAGCACAACTTGTTGATGATAATTATGTTGATTTTCAGCAGTTTGCAAATTAATAAATTAGTACATTTAGAAATAGAAATATAGCTGAAGGCTAATCTGTGTACTGGGGCTAGTTAACAAGTATTTACTGAGCGCCTATGGTGTGTGGGGTGGACTCTAACAGGCACAGTGGCAGGGGTAACAGTGGCAGGGTGAAGAAACCGGGAGCATGCTACAGTTTGGGGAGATTGAAAATGAATGCACCTTACTGTTTAATCTTTACTCATAAGAAAAAATCCTGAAACTTAATGGCAAAACCCAATCTTTCATCAATTCTCTTAAGGCTGTGAGGGGCTAGTTGTTTTCGCGTGGACATCTCTGGCATTGAAGGGCCAAGAGAGCCCTACTCGGTCAAGAGCAGTTAGTGCTGGCCAGGAGTTGGGCTCCTCCCTTCTCCGTGTCATCTCTCTTCCTACAATAGGCTAGATCAGCTGCCAGACATTTTCTCAGGGCAATGGCCTAAGAAATGAGGACGCTTTAAGTCTAACACTGGAAGCCATAGGTATGTCTGTCCATCCTACTGATCTGAGGAAGACACAAGGCCAGCCCAGGGGCATGGAGTTTCATGTCCTAGAAACAGACTGTACTTCTTGGTGAAAGGAGAGGCGGAGACACATGATAAAGGCATGAACATACCTGCATGGGTTCCCTCTGTGGCCTTATTTTGCAGTCTACCCCACTTACTATGTAAAACGTGAGACCTGAACAAGGGTTTAAAAGGTCCAGGCTTTTGTAATAGATGGTCAATACTAGATTAAAACTCAGTGTATGTAGATTCCTTTTCCTTTGTCCATTCATATTCCTTAAATCTGAAAGAATTTGTGTATATGATTTTCTCATCAAAGCTTATGGTCCAGTGACCTGCTATTTAAATACATTGGACTACTGGTTAAATACATTGGACTACTGCTGTTTATGCTTAAAAAATTGCCAGAGTGCACTAATTTTAGAGCTCAAGAAATAGACAAAGGAATTAAGTTTGTGTTTCCCAACGTCAAAGTTCATTTATTATCAGATGCTTTGAATTTTTTGAGCCTGAAAGCACTGTCTTCTTTAAACATTTAAAGAATATCCTTTGATAGTAGCAGTGGGCTCTAACGTAATATCTTATGAGTTGACTTCAAAAACTTCATGGAAAAATGGAATTACAAGATAATGGAATTTTTCCATCAACTCTGTGAAGCCCCCTGGTCTAGTTCTAGAAAGTAATATAAACATTGTGCAGCATTTGGGATGTATTTTGTATGGAGAACCAATTTCCTTACATATTTTTATTCTGTCCCTGAGCATTTTTTAACACACACACACACACAAAATTGTGATCTGATGAAAGGATCTTCTGAAAACACATTTTTGGGGGGAATGAAGTTGAGCATGAAATTTATCTATTATTTAAACTGTATCCAGAATAGGTTACTCATTCACATGATTCAAAATGTAAAAGGTATAAAGGGCTAACCATGATCAAAGTCTCACTCATTTCTCCTTTGGTGGAAACTCGGGCCCTCACTTTTCTGTGTAGTCCGGGATACTTTATCCATATACATCCAAAGACTTGTAGACTCTCCCTTGGTCCTCCTTTTTCACACAAACGGTAGAATATTACATACATTGTGCGCCTCCTTGCTGGTTTTTTCCTTCCTATATCTAACGTCAGTGCAGGATTTAAGGCACTTTCTCATCCTTATTTTAGAGCTCCATAGACTTGTTGACCCTGGGGGATAAGTGTTCTGCTACTAATGGCAAAGTCAATAGTCAGAACAAACCAACCATTCTCAGAAGAAAGATGAGGCTTTCTGCTCCCATAAAGATTTTCAGCCTTGGCATCAGAAGACCCCAAAATAAACAATCATATCGCTGCAAAGGAAAGGGGCCAGAGTGGAGACCCAAAGCCCACCTGTAGACAATTGGACATCCCCTCAGAGAAGAGTCACAAGGAAGGGAGGGGCCAGCCAGGATGCAGTATAGCACCAACAAAATACACAACATTCTTCTAGTTCTTTAATGCTTCCTCCACCTCGCCCCCACCCCACTATCGTGACCCCAGTTCTACCTTACAAATTCGGGTACGCCAGAGCATGTACACTGGCACAGATAAAAGCTCTTGGAATCCTGGACAGATAAACCCCTCGGGTACAGTAATGGGAATAGGGAGAAAGGGGGAACCATCGCAGTGATTCATAACCTACCCCCAACCCGAAGGTGATGAACAGAAACATGGGTGAAGGGAGACAGTCGGCAGTGTAAGATATGAAAATAATAATAATTTATAAATTATCAAGGGTTCACGAGGGTGGGAGAGTTGGGTAGGGAGGGGGGAAAAAGAGCTGATACCGAGGGTTCAAGTAGAAAGCAAAGGTTTTGAAAATGATGAAGGCAACATATGTACAAATGTGCTTGATACAATGGATGTATGGATTGTTATAAGAGCTGTAAGAGCCCCCACTAAAATGATTTATTAAAATAATAATAATATTCTCAGCCTTGGAAAACTTAGAGAGCAATTCTATACTGTCTGTAGGCAGAATTGACTTGATGGCAGTGAGGGAGTAGTTCATGGTATACAGGTGCTGCGACTTATTTAATCAGCTATGGAATGAACACCTAGGCTGCATCGTATGTTTTGTCCATACAAGGCTCTCAGGAATGACTGTGTCATTTCCCTGAAGTGGAAGTGAATCTAGAAGTTCCCAAATGGTGACAGGGCATGTGCATTTGTCATTTGGATGAATACTGTCAAGTTATACTTCTATTAGCAATGTATGGGCATTCTCCAAACTGTCCCCTGGAGTTTCTTTCCAAATGGTTGTGATGGACCTTAGTGAGTGTTATTATTACAATGTGCTTTTCTACCAACAATTATTGGTAGAATACTTAAACCTATTCTGAATTCACACAACAGTGGGTTGGGTTTTTGATTATCATTCGCTGGTGATGACCTGGAGGCTCACTCATAATTCTCAATTGCTGAGAGCCATAAAATAAATCAGGGTGAAAATCAGAATGAAAACAGGTCTTCTGACTCCAAGTAAAGTTTTTAGTCATCAGGCGAAGCCATTTTAACATTTGTCAGAATCTATGCAACCATACGATATGTATAGCCTTTGATGTCTGGCTCTTTCATTCAGCATATTGTTTTGAAGGTCCATTTGGTGGGAGAGCATATCAGTTCTTCGTTCATTTTTTAGGGCTGAATAGTATTCCATATACAGATAGACAACATTTTATGTATTCAGTCATCAGTTTGGAATACTTCAATTATTTTTACTTTGAGACTACTATGAACAATGTTGTTGTGAACCATTGTGTGCAAGGTTTAATGTGGACATATGCTTTCAATTCCCTTACACATAATGCATCTAAGAGGGGAATTGTTGGGTCAGAGGGTGACAGTATTTAACCATTTGAAAAATCGCCAGATTACTTTCTAAAACCGGTGCACTAGTTTACGTTCCAACCCCTGTGTAAGGGTTCCAGTTTCTCCACATCTTTGCAAACACGTTATTGTCTAATTACAGTGAGCCATCCTCGAGCATGTGGAAGGAGTGTCTGTGTGGGGCAAATGCTTGAAAACCCCAAACCTCCAGTCCTTGAATTGACTGTAGACAGCCTTCCGAGGCTGTCAGTCCATGTGGGAGAAGATAGCCTCATCTTTCTCCCATAGAGTGGTTTGTGGGTTTGAACCACCAATATTGAGGTTAGGAGCCCAGTGCTTGCTGGACAGAACCACCAGGGTTTAAGTGCTCCACTAATAATAACCCAATTTGAATCACCCACAGGCATCTCAGAAAAAATGCCTGGGGATGTGTTTACAAAGGGCACAGCCTTGAAAACCCTATGGAGTGCGGTTTCACTCTATACACATTCGGTCACCATAGGCCTGAATGAACTTGGAGTGTTCTTCAGGCAGTCTTGATTTACATTTCCCTCCTGACTAACAAGGCTGAACATCTTTTTATGCGCTTATTCATCCTTTGCACATCTTCTTTGGAGAAATATTTATTCAACTTCTTTAACAGTCCATAAGCTAACAATTATTCTGAAACTCAAATACCTGTTTTGGTTTGCCTGTGATACATCTCTAGGTAATTATCTCTTATTTCGTCCCTCTAGAATCCCAACAAGGTGCATCACTTTATCACAGCCTTTGGGCGAATAGAGGCTCACTCATAATTAATTGCTGTGCATGATCACTTCTTAAAGTCCTACTCATTCTTGGGTAAGAAAAAAATATATTAATTATGTTAAATTGGTAAAAAGTCATTTTCGAATGTATATATATTTTAACTACTGTTTCTTTAAAAGTGGCTGTGAACATAGAGTTCAACAAACCCTTCATTTACTATTATATCTCATTCTAATCGATCCTGCATACAGCTGCCTGAATAATTTTCAAAACTGTACATTTTGATTTGCATTTGATCATGTGACTCAAAGGCTCCTCTAGCCCTTCCTTCATTGCCCAGCAAACTAAATACTATCTCCTTTAGGAATTCAGAATATTCCCATGCCACTTGCTTTCTTCTACAGTAAAAAATAGCATTGTCTTTGTGACCCAGAACACAAATATATACATAAGCAAACAATACTACTCAACTACAACAAATCTTTCACAATCCTATGCTGATTGTAGGCAATGTATTCTGACCTCTTAAAATAAACAAAGATACTTGGTAGAACTCACTAAATTGATTTCCAAACCTGAAATATGAAAAACAATAATTCACTGCCCAGCTAAATATGACAAGACTCTTCAGAGTTTGACAAAACTTACTGCAGTGGGTCCCTAACCTGGTTGTACCTTAGAATCACTTGGAGAACTGAAATTCAAAACAGAGATGTGAAATTGAAAAACAAAAAACCCCAAGCAAATTGAAGGGGAAAAAAAAACCAAAATCACTATCTGGATCCTCACTCTTGAGCATTCCCATTCTTAGGATCTGTATAGGGGTATGGAAACCTGTGTTTGGGTGTGAAGTTCCCAGGGAATTGTATGGAGGAAACGGCTTCAGTCTGCCCCACTTGCCTTGCCTTTATCTCAAACACATCTCTCTCTGGCATCTTGCACTCTCATTTCTCTTTCCCTGGAAGTCACACCCTATGTCCACTGGAACCTTCCCAGGCCCATCTCAAATGCCTCTGCTTCCTCCAGCCCCAGGCTGAGCAGGCCAGTTTCAGTCCCCACCCAGCCTCCAGTCTTTATTTGGGTTTTGCTGATGGCACTTCTCTTGCCCCACCTTACATTGTCGTCCCCAAGGCATTGTAAGCAACTGGGTTATAATTGCACCTCTATGTATGCAGAGGCAAGATTTGACAAATTCCCTTGAATTGGGGTTAAAATAGAACCTTTCCTTCCAGGGCCAAGTTACTTAAAAAGAGAGTTTAAGTACCAGTAGGAAAGGAGCTATTATATTTTAATGCGATATTATGGGCATGAATAAGTGAACGTTAAGCCTTTCTGCATGGGATTTTGTAGCCTTGGGTGATCTCGCTTTCAGACCTCCCCATAAGTAGAGACCCACAGCCCCCAGATCTAAATGCCCATATCTCAAACTGCCCAGGATGGAAACCTTCTCCCCACCCTATTTGGTTTCCAGGTCAGGTCTTTGTGCTTGAAGCACTCTAAATGTTATATCCCCATCTCATGTGGCTGAGCGTGTTCTGAGCATCGTTACAGTATTATGTTTTCCATTTTGCACTGGTATAAATAAAGCACAGAGAAGGATTTGATTAGCTCAAGGTCCCAGAGTGACTGCAATGATGGGAATAAAGACATGCTCCCCAGATTCCTGGCCCCGTTCACTCTGTACCAAACCATGGGTCTGCGGTCTTTGTGCAGATGAGGTCACACAGGGTTCCTTGAGGGGGTGCGCACTTGCTCCAGGAGAGTTTTTGGAGCACTGGGAAGCTTCCAGAGAGCTGTGCTGAGAGTCAGCGTGAAGGCCGACAATCTGGTGGACATCTAAATGAGCATCTCTGAATATGGTTTAGAAAACATATGGTTAGCAAATACTGGTGTTTTAGGATATTTACTTTAAATGTCAGACTACTTTGCATGTGTAGGTAATACCTAGTCCTGCATGCCTACCTCTTCCTGTAAGTGCAATGTAAACAAAATGCTAAGCCAATCTGGTGTGTTCCATGGACACTGTTGGTCGAATGCTTAGGAAATATTAGAAATGTCGAAGGACACCGATGACAAACAAATGTGATCATGCGGATCAAATTGTAGTGCAAAACCAGCAGGCTCCATAACCTCAGGTAGGCCTTGGTTTCATATTTCCTAGCAGTACAAAGCAGGAAATACCCGGAAACTGAGGCTAGCCAACCAGGGAGCGACATGGCGGGCCAAACCGCCAATGGGGGGGACGACACGGCCAGCGTGAGAACTACACAAAGGACCAGACTGCCAACCTACCTCAAATGAGCAAGTCGGTAGAATGGCCGGAGGGGAGGGGCGGACGGGGGATGCCCCGTTATGTATACCCTGTGTATATAAGCGACAGTATTCCCTTTGTTCGGGGCTCTTGTCCAAGATGGTGAGCATGGTTGAGTACTGACGACTTGAGACCTGGCATAAGCTAGTACAAATAAAACCTCTTTTGTTATTGCAGCCTTGTGTCTGATCTCCTTCCACTATTGGGGTAAGCGCTCCGGGTCCTAACAGTAGAAATGGGGGTCAGAGATGGAAATTTCTTGCCTCCAGATATCCCTGGGAAGAGGACAAAGGAGGAGCAGTTCCTCCCATGTAACTAAGGTTCAGTTGCCTTTCCAATCCAAGGGGCTTTTCCAGTGGATAAACCTGATCTCATTGGGAACCACAGACTGAGCCCTCTGTACTGCTGTGTGAACTAATTAGCTGTCATATCCCTTCTGGCTGTATCAACCTCTCCTCTTATGAGGGTCTCTACCCACTCTGGACCGGGCTTGGTTGCATGCATATGTTATTTCTGTCCAGCCCCTTTCTCCAACTTTAACTTCACCCACTACTTCCTCTCCTTCAGGACGTAGCAACCCCATCAGCTTCCTCTTAAATTTCTTGGACACTTCAGGCTCTTTTTCACTGTGTGACATTTGCAATGATTGCCTTCTAAGCCCAAAGGGGAATTGCTGGATGATATACAACTTGGCTAACAAAGTTAGAATTTCAAGTCTACCGGGAGATACCTTGGAATAAAGACCTGGCAACCTACCTTTTAAAAAACAGCGGTGGAAATGCCCTCTGGAGGACAGACAGAATGAACTTGATGGCCACAGGCCCTTTTTGGTGTCTTTGTATGTCTTTAAAGAAGAACGAATCTTCCAAGGCTTACAATTTTAACCTCAGCCAAATAGCACGTCCTCACAGAAACCTCATTTGACTATCTAATACAAACTTTTACCCCATAGTGATCCACCACCAACGTCTTACCTCCAATCACTCTCGATCCCAGCACTTGATGTACTTTCATCAAAGCAAATGACGACAATCTGGATGCTAATGTGTTTACTCGTTGATTGCCTCTTGAAGACAGTAAATTCAGTGAAAAATAGCAAGTTTGTCTACTCTGGCCGTGGCTTTATTTCTAGCACCTCGAGCAGGGCCTCAAATCTAGTAGGTGCTAGGTATGTATGTGTCGTGCGAATGAAGCATCCCTCGATGACATCATTGAAGAAAATGCCTCTTCAGCCCATGGAGTGCTGTAAGAAATTGTTGAATACTGGTCTTTGGAATGACTTCAACAAGTGCGTTAGGTAATATCCCTAACATGTCAGCTGACTACACAGTACACATTGGCTGGGCTTCATGGGGAAAGATGAGTTCAGGGTTTACCTCGCTGGTGGGGGGTCAGTTTCCCATTCGGCAATTGCTACAAAGAGGCAGTAAACGATGGAGGGCAGGTGTCCTGGGCTTCGGGGAGCAGCTGGGCCCAGCTCACGGGGCCCACTGCAGGCAGCAGACGAGCTCTGAGGAAAAGCAGCGGAAATTACAGTTGTCGGGCTCTGTGGTCACAAGGGCATGCGCTGCATTTGCAAAGTCATCATGCGATAATTCGGGGTAGAGTTTGCACACATTCTGCTGCTGAAAGTTTTTTTTTTAATTCCCCTACCACATCCGACACATGGTTAGCCAGAGGAAGGGCACGAGATCAGCAGCAGTGATGAGCTGGCTTGGTGTTTTCAGGCCACGATTCTACCAAACCAATGACTCCGTCTGACTCCTCTGGAAGAGCCCACTTATTCTGAGCGCATGTGAACAGCCATCACACGAAGCCCCCAGCTTTGCCTTTGCCTGTCCCGCCCATGTGCGCTTCCTGAAAGATGCTTGAATAATCACATCTGCAATGCGTCTTGAACTGGCCTCTTCAAAGGGAAGTGTTAGCCCACTTCTCAGCCACGGAGAAGCACACATCTTATTCCTGTGGTGAACTCCTAGAAATGGAAAGAGAATAAGAGAGGGTGCCTACGTTACGCTGGGACGCTGCGGTGCCTTTCAGGTGCGGAAAGTAGGTAGACAGGGAAGCCAACACATGCCCGGGCCTCTGTGCTGGCTGGACTGCGAGTTCATGCTACATGAATCGCAGGGACGTCTCCAAAGTCAGAGGGCATGAATCCATATAGGTTTCAGTGGCACGTGGGCCTTCCCCTGTGCTATCATTCCTAGGCCTGTGCCCTTTGTAAAATGGCTTAGTCCGAGTTTCAGTTTCTGTTTGTAAAATGGAAATGATAACTACCTCAGAGGACTGTTGACAAAATGAAAAATCAGATCATTTGATAAGCTAGAAAGACTGGATGTTAGCTCAGTGTGGAGGAAATAAAGCCATACCCAGGCAAACTGGAGTCTGTGGGTGGTACAGAGTTAACTCGCCTATCTGCCAAAGGTACCTTGGAAGAAAGGCCTGGCACCCTGCTTGTGAACAGTCAGATCTATTCGGACACCCATGGATTTGTCACCAGTCAGAATCGACTCTAGAGCAATTTGGCTACCCAGGCAAATAATTTTCACACCTGCTCAGAAGCCCTGCATCCTTCTAAACGTCACCTGCTTTATCAAAACAACCAGCCGAGCACCTGTTAACAGGCTCATGAGCAGATTACTTCCTGTGTGGTTCACTTAGTTACAAATGCAAACCCTGAGAGCATTTCACTTTGGTTGGTGACTTGGGGAGCGGCTCACCACATTGGACAAGATACTGACACTCTTTTAGGAAGGCAAATTGAACCCTGATTCCATAGAAAAGAATAGCATCAGACCAACAAAATAATGAATTTCTTCGTTGATATAATGCAACATAGAAGATAAATGGCTTATGCTTTCTTGGTTCTAGGTTAAGGCCAGGAACGAGGCGCTAATATTTAATCAACTACATTTTCTACGCATTCTCAAGGCAGGGCTACATATTTATATATGAATGGAGCATGAAGTATGTGATGCCTAGAGAGGATACATACTTTCTTGCTATACAAATGCACAGAACACCAGGATAAGAAGAACACTCTAAGGGGGTGGAGGGACTGGTTGATTCTGCTTCGTGGCAATCATATACATAACTCAGAAGAAAGGGGCTGTCACAGAGCCTCTTTCTACAAAGTGAGAAGCTGGCACCCGACCTGGATGAAGCAGTAAGTGACTGCATCAATCAGCACACAGTGAAGACAGAGCAAACAGAAAGTATCCTGGTTCCAGTGGTCATCCAAGACAACTGGAGGAGGGAAAAAAATAGCATTAGTACATACAATGTTATAATCTGTGATGGCAGGACTTTTAATTTCCTACGAAAGTATGCAATTTTCCCTCTGAAACAATTTCCTATCTCAGGAGTGAGAACTTGGGTTTTAGAAATTATTGACACACAAAGCTTTCTTAGCTTATGTATCTGTCACTTGACCAGGGGTAATAGAGAGAGGAGGGAGACTATCAAGGCCTTTGCCCTCAAGAACACCCTTTCTCCCTAAGGAGGAAAGACAGACACACATAAAACCACTGTGGATATAGACAGCTTGTACATAGGTAACAGAATCACAGGACCAGGCTAAAAATGCTGTAGGAAGTCTGAGGAGAGATAGGAGACCCACAGAATACAGACAAAGACTATGAAGGATTCTGATCACTTCTTTGAAAAATCAGGTGCACTTCAGGGCTAGGTGGGACATTTGGGTACAACCTATGCTTTAATACTTACCTGCCTGTGTTGCTAGGTGAAAAGGGTAAATATAGGGCTTGCCATCAAAAAGAGAGTGCTTCAAAAAGTCAGTGGAAAATTTGACAAATTCTTGAAAACAAAAAAGTGACCAGAGAAACTAATGGCATTTAAGGTGTGGTTTACAAAGTAGAATAGTAGTGAGATTTCCTGCTAAGTCCCAAAGTAACAGCTTTTTGTCTTAATAGATGAGTGTTTCAGTGTCCATATTCATGTTTTGTTCATGTACAACTTGAGGTTTTTACAGAATGTCGCTGGGACAGGCATTGTTTAGGAATGAACTAACACTTCATGTAAAGAAAAAAAGTCAATGGAATTTTCTCATGGACTTTCTGAAGCCCCATAGATGTATATTCACTGCCATTACGTGAATCCTGACTTCAAATCAGTTTGGGAAGTAGGTGGCAGAAATCTGGAACAGAAAAGAAGTAAATAGGAAGCAATGTAGATATTTGGAGAATCAAGAGAAAGAGAGAAGAAAAAGTAGAAATAATCCTGGCTTGTTTGTGGAGAATTTGGACTAGAGGGGCAGGCCTGTGCTGGGGAAATTGGTACAGAGAGGCGAGAGGCTCTTCTTTCATCCCATACCCATTAGCTATCAGGTGCTACACTAGGCATGGGGGTTAGCTAAAGGGGAGCCTTGAAACTCCGACATTATAACTGGGCTAGACAAGACAGAAATATGGTGAGAAGTAAGGTTTATTTATTTGGCTACGACAGCAAGGTAGATACGAATTAAAAATCAGATTTGAAAAAGCTTTAGTCAGACAGCAGATGGATTAGTAGAAGGAAGGGAAGCAGCCCAAAGGAGAATAGGAACATTGTTGCTGTCGTTAACCCACAATAATGACTACAAGAGTGTGGATGTGGACCAAGTGGGGATGGATGAACATGCAGTAAAAATTGAGGGAAACTTGTGATTTAGCTACCGATTCCAAGATTGATGTCATGCCGTGCCCTTGAGTGAATGCAATCGTATGACAGAAAAAAGAACGCTGGGAAGAGAATGTGGATCATTGATGGTCTCATGAGGCATCCCTGAACATTCAGTGAAGAGATCCATTCACACAAATTAAAACCAGGAACTCAACCTCAGGGGAATTGAAATGGGCATAGAGATCCCGGGATGGTTTAGAGATCCAGCTGGGATAGTTCAGATACCAAAGAAAACCACAGTAAAGAGAAAAAATATAGTTAACTTTGACCTTTGGGAACTCTTAGATTTGAGACTGCCTGGGGAGGGGAGGGGCTGGAGATAGGTGTGGGAAGATGGGATAAAGGCTCTCACTCATTGCCATCCAGTCAGTGCTGACTCATAGTGAGCCTGTGTGGGTTTCCGGGACTATAACTGTGTATAGGAGTACAGAACCCAGTCTTTTCCCCCAAGGACCTGCTGATGGTTTCGAACTGTTGACCATACCGATTGCAGCCCAAACAACATATAACCTCTACACCGATGGGGCTTTGGGATGAAGGATAGGAGGAGCCAAAATAGGAGAGTGTGAAAGAAATCATTAGAAGGAGGCGTTTTTGAAAGTGAGTAACAATATCCAATATATCTTAGAATCAAGGAGAATTGGGTCAGGACAATTACTGTAATCATCCATCAAATATTTAATAGATAACATAAAAATAAGGCAGACTTTTGCAATGCCTCAAAGTAGAAAAAACTTTACATATGATATGGGAAACACAGGGTATTTCCATATTCCTGACAGATATCTTTGGAACTTCAGAATAAGAAACTGGAATTGCTGGGAACCCTCAAAGTCATGTTTTCTCCTGTATTCTTAAAACTTTGTGTTTTCAAATATGAGTGGCCATAATCATAAATAGCACATCATTTTTGTACTAGAGCAAGACTAAATATTTCAGAGATTTTCTGTTAATAAACATAACAAGCACATAGTTTATTGGTATTATGAATCAATTAGGGGAAAAAAAGCCAAACTTACTGCCATAGAATTCACTATGACTCATAGTAACCCTCTAGGAGAGGGTAGAACTGCCCCTGTGGGTTTATGAGGCTGAGATTCATTACAGGAGTAGGAAGCCTCATCTTTCTCCCACGGAGCAGCTAATGCTTTTGAACTGCTGTCCATGAGATCAGTAGCCCAACAAATAACTACTATACGACCAGGGCTTCTTCACTATGAACCAATATACTGCAATAAGATTACATATTTCAATAACAAGTAACTGTGAGCATGACCTGACAAAGCACTTAAATTTTTTTAATTAAAAGGAGTAATTAACATAATGCCAAAAATTTTTAATGATTAAAATTTTAATAATATCTAGGCTCAAGTACTTAATAGTAATCATTCTTAAAGTGAAACTTTAAAACTCACACCTCACTTGTCCTATCACATGCCAGGAAGCAAAATCACATAGATATCACCCTGTCTTTGGATAACGTTACACTGATGAATGCACTGTGCTGCCAGTTTTTGGCCTCATGTTGTTGTTGTGGTTAGGTGTCATTAAGTTGGTTCCGACCCATTGCAACCCCATGCACAACAGAATGAAACACTGCCTGGTCCTGTATCATCCTCACAATTGTTCCTATGCCTACACCCATTTTTGCAGCCACTGTGACAGTCAATCTCCTAAGAGACTTTCCACTCTTTCGCTATCCCTCAACTTTGACAACTTCGAGCTTTTTCCATTTGTCATGTTACCTACTGGTCCAGTTGTGAGGATTTGGGACTTTTTCACACTGAGTTGTAATCCATACTGAAGGTCGCAATCCTTGACCATCAACAAGTGCTTCAATTCCTCCTCCCTTTTAGCAAGGTTGTGTCATCTGCATATTGAATGTTGGTATTAAACCTTCCTCCAATCCTGATGCCACATTCTTCTTATAATCTAGCTTCTCTGATGATTTGCTCAGCATACAGATTGAACATGTATGGCAAGAGGATGGAACCCTGACACACACCTTTCCTAATTTTAAACCATGCAGGATCACTTCTTCTGTTCCCACAACTACCTCTTGATCCATGGACAAGTTCCACATGAGCACAATAAAATATTCTGGAATTCCCATTCTTCTTAAGACTATCCATAGTTTGTTAAGTACCACAGAGTTGAATGCCTTGGCACAGTCAATGAAACACAGGAAAACATCTTTCTGGTGTTCTCTGCTTTCAGCTAAGATCTATCTGACATCAGCAATGATAGCCCTTGTTCCACATCCTCCTCTGAAACCAGCCTGAAACTCTGGCAGCTCCTTGTCAATGTACTGCTGCAACCTTTGTTGGATGATCTTAAACAAATTTTTACTTCCATATGATACCAATGACATTGCTCTATAATTGGAGCATTCTCTGGGTCCCCTTGCTTTGGAATGGGTACAAATATGGATCTCTTCCAGTCAGTTGGCCAAGTAGCTGTCGTCCACGTTTCTTGGCATAGACCAGTAGGTAGCCCCAGTACTTCATCAGTCCCATGAAACATTTCAATTGGTATTGCATCAATTCCTGGAGCCTTATTGTTGGCTAGCTCTTTCAGTGCAGCTTGAACTTCTTCCTTCAGCACCATTGGCTCTTGCTCATATCCACCATACCTCCTGAACTGGTGGACTATCAACGATTTGGGTACAGTGACTCTGTGTCTTCTTTCCATCTGCTTTTGATGCTTCCAGCATCATTGTTTATTGCAACCCAAGGCTCAACTTTAGGTCTGGGAACCCTTGGTGACTCACAAAGTGCATTCACCTCACAGACCTCGTAAAAGGGCTTTGAAGGTCACAGGGCACCCCAAACCTCCTAAAAGAGTTTTAGGGAACCCTGCTAGCCACAAAATCACCACTTGCTCCATGGGAGAAAGATGAGGCTTTCTCTTCCTGAAAAGAGTTACAATCTTGGAAATCCACAGGGACAGCAGTACTTCTACCCTGTTCTATAGAGTTGTTATGAGTCAGAATCAACTTGATGTCAATGAGTTTGGAGTTCCCAGGTCCTCTGATTTGAGAATCATTAGCAGTTGATCAACAGTCTCTCATACCCACCCCAAGCCTTACCCCCCCCCATATTTCTGGGAGTCAATTTGCCCTTAAGGTCATCAGGTCAAAAGTGTGATGATTTTCACATTTATTTGGCATTGACACAGTAATTCAAGCAGCATTTATAAGAGCTTCCTTTATGTTCAATATGCAAACATGTTGGTTGCAGTCCTAGCTTTTATGAAGACTGCATTAGAGTTGAAGCAAAAAAATGAGCATGTCAACATGTAAGACCCCATCAGATATGGCTATCTAACATAAAGAAAATAATGTAATGGGAGACAAGATTGCAGGGAAGGTGGGCAAAGAGCTATTTACTTAAAGTCGCCTCAGAAGAGCTTAGACCAAAAAGATAACAAGGAACCACTGGAAAACAAGAGAGACTATTCTAGGTAGAAAGAAGCCCAGAGTTTAGAGCAACAAGAAGCTTGGCAAGTTAAAGGAACAGAAGGAAAGCCAGTTAATATAGTCAATGAGGGGAATGAAAAAATATTTTTTTAGAATGAAAAAGATTTCCAGAAGCAGGTAGTATAGAAGAGCTTGACTATGGGCAAAAAGGTTGGTAGATTGAGCTCACCCAGCGGCAGTGGGAAGAAAGGCCTGGTGATCTGCTTCTGAGAGGTCACAGCTTTTATTTACTCTGCACACACTATGAGTCAGAATTGACTTGGCTGCAACCTACAACAGCAACCTGAACTCCTCAGGAGTGATTCTCATGTAACTCAAATAGCAGGTGGAGAAGGCCATAAAGGTCCCTGAGGGAAAATCTCTAGAGTAGCTGGATTAATGGTTTTCTTGATGGTATGGCATGGGAGGTGGGGGTAAATGGCCTGCTAATAATCATGAGTACAAGACAGAAAAAAATGTCCTCAATTGCTTGTGGTGATGATTGTACAACGCTTCTTAATATGATTGACCTACTGAATTTTATGATTTGTCAATAAAATCCCAAACCAAACTCATTGCCATTGAGTCAATGCTGACTCAAAGTGCCCCCCACCTCACCCCCGTGGGTTTTAGATACTGGAACTGTTGACAGTAGAGCCCAGTCTTTCTTCCATGGAGCTGCTAGTGGTTTTGAACTGCTGACCATGTGGAAATGTGAATGATATGCCAACAGAACTTAAAAAAAGAAAGGAGGCATGTTTCACTTGCTGAACATAACCATGGGGAAGGAAGGCATTCTCTTACATGCTAAGCTTGGCTTTGGATAACTCTTCCACCTCTCCAAGAATTCTACCCAACACATCCTCTATCTTTATAAGGATGACTCTCCCGAAAGGCCCGACCAGGACCCAAAGTAGACACATCTTGCCTCTCATAAATTGTTTGTATGCTAACATCAAAAACAGCGATCTGGAACCCATCAGGGAAATGTAAATTACAGGATGCTTGATGTGGAATAACTTCTGCGTGTTGGCCAGCCGGCGTAGTAGGTGCACGGCCATAAATGCGCTGTGAGAATACAATGGCTTGGCAATGGCTGGTCTGTCACTTGTCCAAAGCGGTAAGTGTGTGAATGGATTTGTATGGGTAATGACTCTGAAATTAGCAACCAGCTTTTCTCCTTCGCTTCTCCATGCAGGAAAACACATTGGAACTTGGCTCATCTCTAGGGAATCCTCACGATGCTCTTCGCTTGCTCGGGAGGCACATTTGGTGGTCATTATCCCTTGTGTAATCAGTTTCTACAAACTATAGGATGATGTTACAGTGGTGTTTAGAGAATGAGGGAACATGCTCCACACCTTCATCAAATCACTTAAAGATGAGCCTTTTTCGATAACAAGCATTGAAATTGGTGGTCATTACAGCGCCAGGCTGGGCTCTAATTTATGCTACGGTGACTCGGCGGTGAACCACGTGGCTAGGACGCTAAGGTATTTACTATAGCTAATGTAAGTGTTTAGCAAAGCTTTCCATACAAGGCGGTGCACGGAACCCACAAACACAGAGGTGACTTGATGTCCTGAGAAGCTGGGCCAAGAACGGTCAGGCGTTTGGGCCCAGTCAGTACACAGCGCTGCAGCTGCGGCGGCCCCACCGTGAGACGCTGGGTTCGCGAGAATAATGAGCCTAAATCACCTCGGCAGAACAGCTGCGGCTACTTGGGCCCTGGTCTCTTGCTAGTCCATGCCTGCTGGAGAAAAAGCTACACTCATTGTTGGGAACCGTTCCAGTTCCGCGCGTCGTGGGTAGCGTCAAAAAGCAAAGAAACCCGAGCCATTTTAGGGCTACCTAGGTTCAACGGAGTCCAACCTTCTCCCTCCAATCTAGCGGTCTCCCTGCCATCCACTTCCGGGAAGGGAGGAAGGAGGGATGGTTTCCTCGGGTCAGTAGGAACTGGCCCCCAGACCCGTTGTTCTGCGAGCCGAGGCTTCGCGGACTGTCCGCTTTCCAAGTGCTCAGGGGCTGGGCTTGCGACCTGTGCCTACCTCGAGCGGCGGGCGAGCCCAAAGTTGGCCGAAGCGCTGATCAATCGGCGCGACGCGGGGAGGTTGGGGGCACGAGAGTGGGGGGAAGAGAAGGAGGATTTGGCCGCAGTGCACCCCCTCCGCCCCCCATTATGTTTGCGGCCGGTTGTGAGCCGTGCCGGCGTTGCAGGAAAGTCCTCCAGCTGCGGCGCGCGCGCGCCCAGCCGGCGTTTTCGCGTCTCCGGGGCAGGGCGGCTGAGTGTCACCCACAGATGTGCAGGGTCTGCCC
>NW_022103922.1:17290794-17336367 GCF_000313985.2 Echinops telfairi | reverse complement strand
GCGGGGAAGGCGGCGGCGGAGGCGGAAAAGGGGAAGAGGGCGGCGGCCGGCGAGAAGGAACTGGGCAAAGGGGACGCGACGGGGCGAGCACCCGAAAAGGAAAGAGACGCGGCGGCTAGCGGCGGGGGAAGAAAGTTCGCGCCCTTTCCAGCCGCTCGGCCGCCGTCTCCGCTCCCTTCCCTCAAGCTTATTATTATTACTTTTTGACAGCTGGGCGCTAGCGGTCAAACACCTCCCCCTCTCCACGGCCGCACCCCCCGGGGGGGCGCCGAAGTTGTTTTTCCAGCCGCGCAAAGAGCAAAACAGCCGGGGGGGAAAGAGCCGGGGAAGGGCGAAATAGAAGGACACCCCCCCCCCCTCCAACTCCTTAAAAAAAAAAAAATCCCCAGGACACACAAAAACAACCCACCCCCCCCACACCCCTCAAAGGAACCTACTTTTATTTTGCAAAAGGGAAGCAACATTGTAGTCTAGCCAGTTCTGCCCGGAGAGGAGAAACTTGTGGGCTCGGCGGAGCCGCCGGAGGCCACCTAGCCGGCGGGCCTCCACCCTCGCGCGCAGCGCCCTCCCGGGACGGTCCGTTTCCCCCCGGCCCCCTCCCGGGCCCGAGGAGGCAGCGGGAGCGCCGCAGGTTCCGGCTGGGGGCGCGGGTGTAAATCAGTCACCTGAGCGCCGAGGGGCCGCGGCGAGGGCGCGCGGGCGGGGAGAGGCGGAGGCGGCGCGGCGGCCGCCGGAGGAGCGCGGCGGGGGAGGGCGGGAGAGGCCGAGACGGAGGCGCGCGAGGCGGCCGAGGGGCTGGTCCAGGCGCGGCCGCTAAGAGGAGACCAAGAGGCGGGGGCTGCACTTGACAACCAGCATGCCGAGATGGTAAGAAGTTGCCACCATCCTTCCCCTCCGAGTCTCGCCTTCGGCGCCCCGACCCTGCGCCCCGGGGCCGCCGGGGACCGTGTTTTCTCCAAGTTCAGCGGTTTGGGGTGGGGGGTGGAGGAGGGCCGGCTGCAGGGAAACCCCCAGCCCGCCGGGCTCCCGCGGTGCGCCCGCTATCTCTCCCTAAACTTGGCCCCAAGTTTCCGAGGAGGCGAGCTCCCGGGAGGAGGCGGTGGCGGGGGGTGGGGTGGGTTGTGGCTCCCCCCGGGGCGTCGGCGGAGAGGGGAGCGGTGGCGGGCGGGCGCTCCCGGGGTGTTGGGAAGTTGGGGACGGGCGCGGAGCGGAGGGGACGTGCAGGATGGATGGGGCGCTCCTTCTCCGGGGCTCGGGGCGGAGAGCGGAGCGTTTGGGACCCACGGGAACTTTTACAACTTGCCCGCGAGCGAGGGACCGGCTCGGGGCGTGGGTGCGCTGGCGTGCCACGCCGAGAGGGCACCGCCACCCGATCCCCTCCCCTGGCCTTCCCCCTCAAGCCTTTGGACGTGACCGTAGGACTTATTCCTGGCGGGTTCAGGAAGAATGTGCCAAAACGTAGGGCCGGAAAACCAGCTCTGGAGATCCACCCCCCTCCCCCCGGCCCAACACCGAGGTGGAATTCTGCCGGGTGCTTCGACTTAAACACACTGGCTACTGCGTGGCATCTTGGGGTCAGGGGCAGGCGTGGAATCAAAGAAGAGCAGACGGAAAGCAAAATGAACTGAAATGCCCTATAAAGTGATCATTTAAAAAAGAAAAAGTTGCCGAGCGGGCGAGGGCTTGGGGTGGTTGGCGACGCCAGCCTCCAGCTCAGCCTCGGTCCTCGCGCCGCGGCTTCTCTGCAGCGAGGGCGCGGGCTCTGGGCTCGGCGGGTGCCGAGCCGCTCTGTCCGCTTTCGGGGAAGCGATTTGTTAGAAATGGGACGGACTGGCCACTCCCGGCCTGCCCCTGTGCTTTCACCCAGCGCGGCTATTTTTACCCCTACTTGGTGAGCCGGTCTCCGTGTTCTGCACGTAGCAGCAGTATGGAATATACAAGAAAAGGGGAGCTGGCGGGATGGCATTTTAAGTCCCTTCCCTGCCCCCCTAATGTGACATCTCTCGTTTCAATGATCAAAGCCACTAGTGGAGTGTAGGCGATGCGACTGTCAAATGCAGGCACCAAAAAAAAAAAAAAAAAAAGCATGCGCCCAGGACTGTGGTTACAGTAATGCTGACAGAAATTAAAGTGGTTTTGAAAGCAGCGTGCGATTTATGATGATTCCCATTTACCCTACAGTGAAGCTGTTGTAAAACTGATGCACCAAAAACGTAAAAAAATAATCGTGTGTACCAGATTAAAGTGGCAGAAAGTAGTCATTTGGGGGGGGGGGAGGGGGCATGGATTTCATGGTTAGTTGCAGTGGCTGGAACCTGCTTTTGAGTGGGGGTGTGCAAACACAGGAGTCAATGTATCTCTTATGAACTTGAGACTTCTCCTTCCGGCAGCATTTTACACAAGAACTGTTGTCAAAGCCAGTTGTAGGTTTCTTCCTTTCCCCCTATGTTTCTTCCTTTCTCCATTAGCCTGTTTCTATTTGCTTCTGCATTTATTCCCACACGCTAATCACTTTCAACAGTGGCTAAACCCATTTGTCACTCACTGTTTTGCATCTTGTGATTTCAGATGTTAACTGTGCACTGACAGACTTGCCCTAGGTGTAGGTGAGGGTGGGTTTCTGATTCTGGCTCTGTGTGTGTGTGTGTGTGTGTGTGTGTGTGTGTGTGTGTGTGTGTGTGTGTGATGAACTGCCTTACAGTGGGACCTTGTGCAAATTGATGGAACTTCTTTGGAACACCCTCTGGAAGCCCCAAAGTAGCTCTTTGTGCAGACTTACGGGACATCTGTGCTTTATGTTCTAATTTGTAGCAGTTTCATTTAACCAGTTCAGCCTTGATGAAGTTCCGTAGAGCTACTCTCTCTGATCCACGAGAGCATAGGATTTAAAATCCAGATTGTTAATCACGTTACCAAAGTACCTTCACGATCGATGATTGTCCTCACCTGCTGGAAGTCATGTTGTCATTGACTAGGAACTTTATGTAGAGTGGCTTGTTGAGAATTCCATGCCCCCCCACCCCCCCACCCCCCGAAAATCTTAAGTGTTGTTTTGCATGTGAAACTTTGAACAAGAAGCAATCATGTGATCGAGAAAAAGAAATATTAGGAAAATACTAATAGCAGCTGAACATTCCTAATACCTGCTTTTTCCCCTCCCCCTCTCCCCTCACTTCTACCTGCGGCACAGAGATAACTGTCAGGCAGGGATATGTGCTAACAAAAAGCAGCAGACAAAAGCAGAGATGACTGTTGCTATATTAAAATGTAAGTGTTACAGTTTGAATTTTCAAGTGAGAGTTTTTTAGTTCATGCTTTACATAACATTTTGTCCTAATCTTGCTTGCTGTCAGGGATGTTTCATGGTGTGCAATTGCTGCAGTCAAGAATGCCAATTTGCATTCCAGGAGTGTCATTTGATTACTTTTATCTGCACAGCTCCAAGACTGGCCCAGACCTCTCGTTTCATCTCGCCATGTCACAAGTCAATGCTGTGTCGTCGTCTTTTCAAAAATCGGCCTGATTTAGACAAGAAAGAAAAGTACTTTCATGTTGCAGCCGCAGTCCCCTGCTAACTTGTCAGCAGCAGGATATGATTCACTTGGGCCCAGAAGAATGGAACAGAGAGGCGGGTTAGGCGGTTCAATAAAGCCCACGGACAGGTAGTGTGTGACATCCCCAGAGAGCTGCAGTTAATGAAGAACAGGTCTGCTTAGTGCTCCACACGCTGACCTGGTGCTGTCCCCACAGTTTTCTCATTTGATCTTTCCCAGCAAATTGATCTTCCCTTGTATTTTTTTGCCTTCCAAGTTAGTCCTTGTGGGACTGAAATTAGCAGAGCAACTTAAGTTGGATAATACAGCTGTTCAGAAAAGAAGAAATTGGATACTGGCTCAAAAGGGGTGGGAGTGGGAGGGAGGTGAGGGGTGGCAGGGGGGAGGGAGTGATTCTTTTTGTTGTTGTTCCTGAGAAGATTTCTTATATCGAGGGAGTCCAAATGAGGTGATGGTTGGAAATGAGTGACTTCCTCTCCGGTTAATTTGAGAGCTAAGATTCAGTGCTCCTTTAAATACTCCTTAGTGTTGGAGCGATGGTCATAGGGAGGAGCAGGGTTCTGTTCGGTGTGGGCCGTGCACGCCTGGTTGAAATGCTTGCCAGTCGGCTGTGGCATTTGTGGCTATCATCAGATAGACTGTCCAGGGCATATTTCAGCTGTATTATTGATAGTCATCTAAATAATGCCCATCCCCAAACATCTAATACTGAATTACAGGAGAGATTGAACAATTTTTAAAGAGCCATTTCGGCGCTGTGGAGCGAAGTATGATGGCACATGAAAATGTTTTCTGCACATGGCCCATCAACTTTTTTGTTTTACAGATAGACTGCTAATACACTGATTTTGTGTGTTTTCCATTTCCAAGATTCTGCCTTTAAGTATAGCTTGTCTTTTTTTTTTTTTTAAAGATCAGATCACTACTTGGCTTTTCTAGGAATTTTCACATAGAAGTGGTTATTTTGAAATGAAAAATAATTTCAGACAAGATGGGCAGACCTAGGTTGAGAATAAGGTTTCATTATCAAATTTTATGTGTAGAGGAGGTTGGTAGTAATGAATAGTTTCTTAGCTTGGTGTGTGTGTAAGGCACAGTGCCTTCTGAATTCCTCAGCAGATGGCCGCATTTACCATCTACATCTTTAGAAGAAACAAGAGTTGAAAACATACCTTGTTGGAGGGTAATGCCACCCCTCCTCTTTCCTCCGCTGGTAGGTATTGGTTAGTAACCTCCTCTCTGAAGAGCTAGAGGGAGCCCCATGATTTTATTCACTGAACTTAATGATTTTAAAAAAATTAAGAAATCACCTTGACTATCAAAATGTTGCATTAAAAGAGTAGGTAATGAATACTGGAATTGGTACTGTAAGGTTTTAACTTGGAGGTGGTACTGTGGGGTTTTAAAGCTGACTATAGCAAAAGAACTTTCTACAAGAAACGTGGAGTGGTCTGTTACGGTCTCCAGGGTTCTGTTTTTCAGGTGATTTGAAAAAATGGAGCCCCACACATTTTATGTCTGTTTAGGCTTGCAAAGGACTGTTTGGAGCTTTGTCACCTGAAAGAGGAGTTCCCCTGTGGTAGTAGACAGCAATCAAAGTTCTAGTAAAACTGACCTCGTGCCAGACAACTGAGGCTGGTGATACCGTCTTTCACGTCACAGGGACAATCTGCTCTCTAAATGATGGTTTTTGAAGAAGGTTTATATCCAACAGCTGTACATGGAAGAGGAAATTCCTTTACAATGCTTTGCATTATAAACAGTCATAGTAAACCATTTAAAAATATGATGTATTAGGAACCCCTAAGTAAATTGAAAGAAGCAGAATTAAATGGTATTAAATTTGATGCTGGTGGTTTAATTCACATTTGTATTATTGCTTTTGCCACCCAAAAATATGTGTACATTCCGAATCATTGATCATAATTGCTCTTCAGTATTTCTATACTAGTTTTTATGAGCATTAGTTTGGACAAACTTTTTTACCATTTAAGTAAATAATATAATGCAGTGAGATAAACTACCCAGTTTTTGACTTTGAAAAAAAAAATCTCTTGCACAGTAGCTCTTATTATGTCGCTTGCCAATAAAAGCCATTATTTGTTGCATATTAGAAGCCTCAGTACACTCAGAGAGTTCAGCTGTAATTTAATTTGGAGGTTCAAAGAGGCTCCCTTGTGTAGAACATGTTCTCAGTACGGTTTTGCCCTGTGTTGTGAACCTGTATTCCAGCTCAAACATATGCAAAGGAACGACTTTACAGAAAGTCATTTTTTGAGGTTTTACCACAGCAAAATCTTAACTTAAATGTATATATATAAAACAATGTCACATTTCTTTATTTTACCTTATTTCTTTTCCTCATCTTAGAGTATTTTTTTCTTTTTCTTGCTGATTTAAATAGTCTTGCTTTTATTATTTGATAACAGTTTTCCCCAAATTACAGCCTTCTCTTAAGTGTTGTGAACAGGAGAACAGCATTAAAATAAAAAGAAGAAGAAAAAAGGCACTTCAGTAATAACGAATTCTGTTGAGGATATAGCTTCTTGGTTGCAGCTACTTGAAAGGACACAAAGTTTGACTTCCCCTGCACTAATTGCTAGCATGATAGATTCCAGTAACTGCTGGGAAGGTTTGCAGGGAGGGTTGGGTGGCTTGAGAAGTTTGGTTGTAGAAGTCACGTTCACTAAAGACTAGAATTTGGCTGTAAAACTATTAAGAAGAGTGTCAGGAATTCTTCCACACAGCCTGCCGTTTATGGAACTGCTAAGTGAATCACTGCCTTAGCAGTGGGAATCCCAGCAGCCCAGCCCTCTGGGTACAGTATTAAATAGTTGTTGAAATGTACCCTATTGTCTTGGAACTTGTGGTTCATGAGTTCATAGTCCCCTCTTTTTTGGTGTGTTTTGTACAAAGTTGTAACAACCCACACAAAACATTTTCCTCTTCTTATGACCTTACATTTGCCAAAGTGCCCCATGCTGAAATTCCTTTTCAGTATTTTTTTTAAGTCCAAAGCCAGACATGTACCCAGACACAAAAGCCTGTGTATATAGCAAGCTGTTTTAAATATTGTGGCTCCACGACGTGCTGTCCTTTCTCTGCCTGAGCCAAGGATCTCTGCTCAGTGTCTGTGGATTACCAAGCCCCTCCTTATTGTACCTCTTGTCAGCTGTTCCTATTCATTTAACCTTTCATTAGTGTCTGTGCAGCTTCACTGTCTGGAATGGCAAGGAGGAACCAAAAGGCCCCACTGTCACAGTTATTAGATTTCTCAGTTACATCCCAGCAACCATAAAGAAGTAAGAGTTGACACCATTGTCGTGTGTGCTGCTGTCCTGGGGTGCAGCTCTTCTGTGCACGTCAAGGACATGTGCCACATGTTGATCTGCATCCCGGGGATGAATGCACAACATCGGCAACAGGCCGACGCTGGCAGTAATGAGCATTGTAGGAGTTATTGCAAAGACCCACAGTTGTGAAGGAATTTTGCTTAGCGGGCCAAGGAGATAGACGGAGGTGCGAGTTGCCAAGATTGGCCTGCGCCCGGCGCTTGTCAGTCACACTGTTTTCATCGCAACTTTGTCTGAGGGGAAAACTGAGGGTGTTTGACAGCAGTGAAAAGTCTTGTTTTCTATTGTTCATCTTTCTGAGGACAAAAGCACAATTTCTGATGACTAGGCTATTAAGATTTTTTTTTTTTAAGTACTGGCTAAGTTTATGTTTGTGAATGAATCTCTAACAATCTTTCTTGAATCTGACATGTCCCTAAAAGGTATTATGGGATATTCCATCGATAGTGTAATGTGTATGCTAACATCTGTGAAGATAATGTGTTAGGAGCCCTGGTGGTGGCATAGTGGTTAAGTACCTGTGTGTAAACCAAAACGGTCAGCACCTGGAACCCGCCAGCGGCTCCATAAGACAAAGGTGTTGGCAGGCTGCTTCCCAGAGGATGACAACCTACGCTGGCCTGCATGGTCACTGTGTGTGACAATTGCCTCAGGGTTTAGTTTGGGGGGCTGGGGTGGGATGATGGGGTGTTTAAGGGTGATTTGACTGGTTAGTTTCCCCTTTTGTGGTTTCCCTCCAGCTGCTTAGTCTGGTACTGTTACTTGGTTCTCCAGAAGTACATCTTCCTGGAAACGCATCCTCCTTAACGGACAGGAAGTCATGGATGGCTATGGGATGGCTTTAAAGTCTTCATAAATTTAAACATTTGCAGCTTTTGGGGGTTGAAAACTGTTCAACATCTTAGAAGATGAGTGGAATTGCTTAAGGATTCTCAAAACCTTCGTAAAGAAGATTATGAATTATAAAACAATCATCTCTCCTTTACCTAAAAGCTGTTTTAATTTGAAAATTGCTTTTAACCAAGAATGAATAAAATACTCTGTTTTTCTCATTTAAATAGCTCTCCCCCTGCCCCTTGCCCCCTACTCTTTGTGGGTGGGTGGGTGGGGTCAGTTTAACAAACTCTTTGGAGGTCCTCTAATCTCTTTTCAAATATACCATCAAATCCTTTTAAGGTACTTTATAATTTCCCTTCAAACCTACTTTTTTTTAGCCAAGGCAAACTTTCCAACCATTGTTTTTAAATTTCTCCTCTGATAGCCTTTTCTCAGTATCCTGTGCAAGTTTGTTTCAGGGATAAGAGATGAACCATTTTTATCCCCCTCTCCTGGGTGGTGACAAATGCTTTGCACCTGGGCTCCTAACCGAAAGGTTGGTGGTTCAAGCCCACTCAGTAGCACCACGAAAGAAAGTCCTGGCTGCTTGCATCCTTAAAAGTTCCCAGCCAAGCAGACAGTATGGACCACTGTTCTCCTTTGGGACAAATGGAGTCCATGTTAGTTGAAATCATTTCTCTGGCCATGACTTGCTTGTTCTTGCTTTTGCCCACGTGGCGTGTCCAGCTGGCTAGGTCCTTGCCCTACTCTCTTGGTCATTGGATGACTGTGTTAGGTCAATGAAGTTGAGGGCAATCTTCCCTGATCATCTGTGGAGATGTGTTGGGCTTCCTACAGAGTAGATAAGAGTATGCTAATCCTGCAACACAGACACACACACACACACACCTGGTCTTCATACCACATGGTGGAGGGAGCAAGAGGAAAAGGGGAACATTGGAGGATAAGGGCTGCAATTTTAAGTCATTCTCCTGAGGGAAAACTAGAATACACTAGATCAGTGCTCATGGGTAAATAACGAGCCCTGGTGGTATAGCAGTTAAAGCACTTGGCTGCTAACGAAAGGTAGTTGGTTTGAACCCACCAGTCGCACCAAGGGAAGAAGATGTGGCAGTCAGCTGCATAAAGATTACAGACTTAGGAAGCCTACGGGACAGGGTTGCTCTGGCCTCTGGTGTTGCTCCAGACAGCGGGTTTGGTGTTTATGTCACAGAGAGCAAGGCAGTAGCTCTTCTCCATGGTGTCCTGGACCTGCCTCGCTGTAGGTCAGTCTGGCCCTGGGACTGGTCAGATCCCATTTGAGTCTATCTACCTGTGAGAGCCGGCTTCTGTTTCCTCCTTTGAAGTGAGTTTAGTCATGTCAAAGTTTCTTTCCAACTGGAAATTTTGTATTTTGTGTGGTGGAACGATAATCATCCAGCCCCAAATGCAAGTGGCCACCACTATAGTGATCCCATAGGACAAGGTAGCACTGCCCCTGTGGGTTTCGGAAATAATTGTAGGAGCGGAAGCCTGATCTTTCTTCCTCTGAGCTGCCGGTAACTTCAAACTGGGAACTTGGAGATCAGCAGCCTAGAGCACAAAGTCCACTGTGCCACCAGAACAATTCTCTACTTCAAAAAGCTTTATTGGAGTAGGATTTGTATACCATACCATGCACCGACTAGACGGCCCCCAACAATTCACACATTTTAAATGTACATTTTAATGTGCTTTTTTTGTTACATTTTAAGAATTGTGGTCCACAATCAATTTGAGAGCATTTTTATCACTCCCAAACATACAGGTACCTCTAAGTCTCCCTCCACTGTCTTATGCAAACGTCAATCTACTTCCTGTTCCTATAGACTTGCTTACCCTGGACATTTCCTATAAAAAAGGATTCAGACAATATGTAGCCTTTGTGACTGGCTGGCTTTAATTTTCAAGGTTCAACCACATCATGTATCAGTACAGTAAAGGATCAGTACAACCTTTATTTTATTTCCAAATCTTATTGCATGGCTATGCAGCCTTCTACTTGTCCATTGATCAGTTGATGGACAGTTGAGTTCTTTATACTTTTTGGCTATTACAAGTAATGGTGTTATACGCATCCGTGTACAAAGTTTAGTGTAAACATGTTTTTGCTTCTCTTGGGTATAGACCTTGGAGTGTGTATACCTAGGACTTGCAATTGCTGGTATACAGGAGAATTCTCTCTTTAACCTTTGTAAGAACTGCCAACGTGTTTTCTAGAGAATTGCACCGTGTTGCATGACCCCCAGTCGTGTGTGGCCGTCTTTGTCAGCACTTAGGGCTGCCTAACTTTTTTTTCTTTAGCCATCAGAGTGGTTGTGCAGTAAGATCTCATTATGTTTTTAAAGTAATACTGTGGTTTTTGGTGAAAGTTTTTTCATCATAGTTTTGATTTGCATTTCTCTAACTGCTAATGATGTTGAGCATCATTTCATTCTCTTTTTTGGGAGAAATTTGTGTTAATATTCTTTGCCCATTTTTCGCTTATTTTTTTAGTTGTGTCATGAAAGGCCTTTATATATGTATGATACAAGTTCTTTACCAGATTTATGATTTTCAAATATTTTGTCCCATTCTATAAATTGTCTTTCAACCCACAGTTTTACATTTTGATGAAGTCCAGCTTTTTAAATATTTTTGTCTTGGATGTCCTAAGAAATTGTTGTCTAATTCAAGTCACAAAAATGTATTAAGAATCTTACAGTTTAAGCTCTTTGATCCATTTGAGTTGCCTTTTGTATACGGTGTGCAGGAGAGTCCCTAACTTCCTTCTTTTGTATGTGAATGCTCAGTTGCTCCCAACATCATTTTCGGAAAAGACTCTCCTTCTCTTCCCATTGACTTGTCTGGGCAACCTTCTTGAAAGTCTGTGAGCCATCGGAGATGTGAGTATCTCCTTCTGGACTTTCCACTGGTCCCTGCTGGTCTCCGGCTTCCGTCAGGAGCGCGCTGCTCTGGATGATTGTAGCTCAGGGTAGTACGTTCTGTGAGTACTCTAGCTTTTGTGCCTCTTTCAAGGTTGTTTTGACGATTCTTGATCCCTCAGCAATTTACTTTTCAAACTGAGGTCTGTTGAGCCTTGGAAGAGTAAGGCTACATTAAGAAAGCACATTCTATTGTTTGAAGAAAAAACTTTTGGTGTTATTCCAGGGGACAAGAAATATGTCAATAGGTAGCCAAAAGATGATCGCACTCCCAGTTTCCCTGGGAAACACCCTGGTTTGACTTTGATGTGTCTTAATTATCGTTGCCTTTGAAAGCATTCTAGGTGTTCTGTATGATAAGAGACACACTTCATGCCCTGCAGGGTGGAATTAAGTACCTAGCAATAATTGTTTTTGGTTTTATAAACACCTCAAAAGGAAAGGGGGAAAAATCATTATTGAGAAACTTTGCCTTCCTAGACATCCCGTCATGACTAGAAAAGCAGAGATAAAACTAAGAATTACTGTATCTCCAAGTCAAAACTGACTGGGCCAGTTCAGCTTTAAGTAAATTACCATGGTTAAATCTGACAGGCACATTTAGAAACATGAGATTATTTTGCAGTTTACCTAGCAAATTTCGTAATGCCTCATCACTGAATTAGAGAAATTCTAGAACAAATGAAAGGCAACTAACTCAGTTTGGAGGCTGTTATGTTGTATCATTGTTGAACTTGCAGGACGTCCTGAAGGTCTAGTTTTTCTTTATTCATGCTGATAATGGCCTATGTTTATTGCCAGAAAAGAAATTGCTTTTCTATTGTTCTCTTGGAGCACACGTTCTAAAAAATTTTACTTCGTTTCCCAAACCAAAGGTCTCACACAACACATTAGTCAGTCTTTTAATGTGAAAAGCATAAAAACAAAGAAGCCTAACATTTCCTGATACACACTCACTCGGTTAGATCACAGTAAGATTTTTTTTAACTTGTCGTAGAATGTCAGTGAACTCTTAAGTGTACAGTCACGTGTGCGACTCCTGGGAGACCCAAGTTGGTTCTTCTCCACTGTCTCCTTGGGGTGAACGTGATGTTATAACCAGTTTTCATTTGATTCCGATGTGCAATTAGGCGATTCTGATTTTGTTTCTTGGCTAGGTATCGCTTGATCCCCTAAACATCTCAATAAAAAAGATGAAGGTGGCTGCACTGACCATGAAGGTGGAGGGGAAAATTGCCTACACCACTCTAGTCTTAAGTACATTGACTTGTGTGTGTGTGTACGTGTGCCTTTCATTTATCAAGTAGGCCTGGTCTTTCAGTTAGAAGGCTAATTTTGATAAAATGTATGTGATGATGAGTATATGCATTTAGCCCTTAACAGTGTTCACATTACACTTGAATGATAGTGCTGGCGAAGAATATTGCAGATACTATGGTGTTTGTCAAAAGAACAATCAGATGTGGTGTGGAGGAAGGACAGCCAAAATGCTCCTTAGGAGCAGGGACCTATTCTTGCTTTGTCTCACATACTTTGGACATGTTATCGGGAGAGACGAGTCCCTGGAAAAGGACAACATGCCAGTGCGCCCGGTAAAGTAGAGGGGCAGAGAAAGAGAAAGCCCCTCATCAACAATGGGCTCACATGGAACAATTGTGAGGATGTGCCTGGGGTCACTCTGGGTAGGAACCATTCAAGGGCACCTGACAACAGCAGTCTTTACATATATGAATAATAAGTGAGCCAAATTAGATGACATCTCCAGACATATTTTCAGGATTTACTTTTGTCCCAGTCAGAATTCTGCAAAGGACCGAAATCACACAAATTGACATGGCAGGAAATTTTATATTTATCTATGACAGCTGGTGATTTTGGGTTATCTAGAAATTTTGACTATACCAACTGGGACATTGTGTTTGTATTTAAACAAAAATTAGTGCTACTTTTCAGTTTATCTTTGCGTGTTATGTCATGTGCCTATAGGTACGAGGTTACTGCAGGAAATTCATGGGAAAATAGAATTAAAATATAATGGGATTTTTTTCCCTACAAACTTTTCAAAGCCCCTTTCATATGTTGCTATATATGGTATGACAAAAACATGTGAACTATTACTATATCTTCTAGCTTTTACAACCAATAAAGACTTGAACGAGTAGTTGACTTGAATATTATAGGTACATTCAGCTTTCTGTCACATGGTTCCAAATTTTCCTTTCATGGTAATTTGATTATCTAGTGGATTGTTGTTGTGTGTTACCTCTGACTGTTGGAGACCTTGTAGGATAGAGTACAACTTCCCCACAGGGTCCCTAGACTGCTCTGGAGGGAGAATGTCACTTCTTTGTTCTCTGGAGCAGCTGGTGAATTTGAAGTGCTGACCTTTGGGTTAGCAGCTAAACCCTTAACCATCGCACCTCCCCAGCTTCTTATCTAATAGATGAGGGAAGTCTATCCATAGTGTGTTTGTATTGGTTTTTGATATATTAGAACATAAATGTTGGTTTATAGTGCATGAACACCAATGACGATTAAAAGTAGATGCATATTTTTAAAACCTTAGAACATCTGCCAGGTGTCAAACCCAACTTTGCCTTGGTGAGCACCCTGCTCAAAATGTGATTTTCACAGAATGGACTGGTGCCTGTGCACCAGTCTCTCTAGCTTTACTTGTGCTCTTCAACTGGAACCAGCCCCTGGCGTGACATGTCTGCCTACAGAGGACCCTGGTGACTAGATCAAAGGAAATTAGTTTATATGTCAAGAAACATAGTTTACAACTTCTTAAGCGGCACTGTAGAAGATGGAACTGAACGGCTAACTGAATTTTGTTTAGTTTGTGTGTGTGTGTGTTTTGTGGGATGAAAGGGAACTTAGCAGAAGTACTCAATTTCATAATGTGCTTATTCAGTGCATAGTTTTAGTAGTTTCAGTTATATGTGTATGGATGGCATGGGTAAATATTGAGGATGCTAGCTCACTATTTTGTGATAAATCGTTTGGGTATCTTACTGGTAATAGTGTTAAATTATATCTTGGAACTACTTATTCAAACTCATGATTCGGACTTACGACTCTATAGGACAAGATAGAACTTTGCCCCTGAGTTTCTAGGACTGGAACGCTTTAAGGAAGTAGAAATTTTCATCTTTCTCCATCAGAGTACTTGATGGATTTAAACTGTCGATCTTGCAGTTAGCAGCCCAGTGCAAAAGCCACTACTACACTACTGAGCTTCCTGAAGTACAGGTATACTAAAATAATACATCTGTTCAACAAGTGTACTTGCTATATGTGTGTAACAACTTGTGGCAAATTTGCATAACAGTTTGAAAATTGAAGGTTATGTAATCACATTAGACAATGGTATCCTGATTTGATTTTAAGATTTAAATATATATATATATATATACATATATATATAATTCTTATGTTAAAGATTTATATTTGATATAGACAAGGAGCTCCAGTTAGTTGCCTAT
Source organism: Echinops telfairi (assembly GCF_000313985.2). Taxonomy (NCBI): domain Eukaryota; kingdom Metazoa; phylum Chordata; class Mammalia; order Afrosoricida; family Tenrecidae; genus Echinops; species Echinops telfairi. The sequence continues at coordinate 17,322,196 of NW_022103922.1, read as the reverse complement.
GTTTTCCAAAGGATAATGTAGCATTTAATTATTTTAGAATATAAAAGTTCAACAGATGTTTAAGGTTTGGCCACATGGCATGCCAATTAGGTGCTATAAGTTTTACAGAAGAAATTAGAAGCTATACCCTTTACATTAACCAACAGCAATTGGGTCTGTTTAGACTCATGGCGACCCATGTGTGTCAGAGTACATTATAGGGTTTCCAGTGGTCGCTTGCCTGGAAGTAGATTACTAGGGACAGCCCTCACGCTAAGAGGCATCGAATACAAGGTCTGCAGAATGTGGTGGTTCTCAGGTGACATTCAGCCCCTTCCCTGAGCCCAGTCCTGTGCCATACCCACAGTTGTTAAATTTGATCTCAGTGCTGCAGCCACTGTGTCAGGCTGTCTTGTTTGAGGGTCTTGCTCTTTAAATGACATGTTTGCACTTGAAACCCTTGAAAGTGTCTCATCAGTAGATGTGCCTGAAGTGTGATGTTCCACTGCTTGAACGCTGACTGTGAGTTCAAGTGAAATGAAACCCTTGACAACGGCACACTTTTCTCTATTGTGATGTTGACTATTGCTCTAGTTGTGAGGGTTGTTGCTTTCTTTATATGGAATTGTAATTCCTACTGAAGGCTGAGTCTTCGATCTTAATCAGCAAGAACTTCAAGTTCTCCCTTTTAGCTAGCAAGGTTGTGCTTTTTGCATATTTTAGGTTGTTAATGAGCCTTCCTCCAATCCTGGTGCCCATGTTCCTCATATAGTCCAGCCTCTTAGACTATTTGCTCAGCATGTAGTTTAAGTAGCATGAAAGGGTACAACCCTCATACACACCTTTCTTGATTTTCTTTTTTTTTTTCCTTTCTTGATTTTCAGTCATGCAATATCTCCTTATTCTGTTTGGATGATTGCCTTTTGATCTATGCGCAGGGTCCACATGAGCACGATTATGTGTTCTGGAATTCCCATTGTTATCCTTTTCATTGCCAATAAAACAAAGTAAACATCTTGTATTCTCTTGGATGTAGCCAAGATCCAGCTGATGTCAGCATTGCTAACCTCCATTTCATGTCCTCTTCAGAACTGGGGTAGCTCCCTGTCCATGTACTATTGCAACTACTTTTGAGTTTTCTTAAGTCAAGTTTTATTTGAGGATGATATTAATGATACTGTTTGATAATTTCTGCATTTTTAAAAATCATTTTATTAGGGGCTCATACAACAATTTCTGCATTTTGTTGGGCAATTTTTGAATGGACACAAATATGGGTCTCTTCCCGTTAGTTGGTCAGATTTTCCACAATCCCTTGGCACAGACTAGTGAGTACTTCTGGTGTTGCATTTGATTGTTAAAAGATTTCCATTCCTGTTTCAACAGGAGAAAAGACATATCTTACAGGAGAATGCTGACATTTGTGGCCCCCGCCTCCTTGCTTCTTGCTTCCCACTGCCCTTTTAATTGTTGACATATTTTTACTTCTTCCAAACTCACTGCCATGAGTGGATGCAGACTCATGTTGACCCTGTAGGACAGGGTAGAACTCCCCTTGTGAGTTTCCGAGAGACTCTTCACTGGAGGAGAAAGCCCTGCCTTTCTCCCTTAGAGGGCGCTGGTGGTTTTGAACTGCTGACGTTGTGGTGAGTAGCCCAGTGGGTAACCACTATGCCACCAAGGCTCCTATCTTATGCTTTAAGTGTGTTGATGTTATCAGCAGGGCTACTTTTTAAGCCACCTGCATGTATAGGATACCTCATACTACATTACATATTATATGTTTTGTGTATGGGTAGGAGAGAGTGGTGGAAGGCTACAGAATAAGACAGGATCTTAGGGAGATAAAATGGACACACAAAGAAACTTTTTTAAAGTTCATGGGAAAATGGAATGGGAAGAATAGAATTTAATAGAATTGAACAGTGTAGTTGGAGAGATGCATTGAAGCAAAGGGTCAGATGAATAAACAAAGTCTCGTTTAAAATGAGGCATTAAACATACATGCTTTACTCCCTCCCCACCCCTTTGTTAGATAATGATGCCTTTTTTCCCCAGGCTCTTTTTTTTCCTCTCGAGCATGTTTCCGTTTAACAAGGGGTTGCCTCCTCAGGAAATCCCTCCTTTGCTGGGTAAAGCCTAGCAGATCTTCTACCCCAAAGTACAGCCAGTGAGCCATCTCTGCCACCTTCTTTCTACCTGTGTTCCTATGCACTGTTGCCATGATCCTGGAATACTGCAGTGGCTTCTAGCATTAGTGCCTCCTCTCTTGCCCACCCTACCACCTACCCCCCTGCCCTACTCCACCTCCAATCTACTCTCCACAGAGACAGCACATCCTATCTCAAAACCCACCAGTGACCTCACCCTACATTTAAATCTAGTGCCCTTTCCAGGGCGGAAAGGGGTTTGTGATGCCAAATCGTTGCCCAACCCTTGACACCATGTCCTCCTCCTCCTCATTCTCCAGCCACATATAAGAATGTCCTTCTCAGTGAACGCGCCAAGCGTGTATGGGCACTTTGCAATGAGAAACGATCCCCAGATATTTATAAAATGAGGAAACATCCCTATGTAACGATTGCCCTTGTTACTCTGAACAGCTCCACGGTCCATGATCTGATCTGATCTATTCCACAGAGGTTATTTATGGCATCTATAGTGTCCTGAACTCATGTTTAGCTTGGTTACAGCATTGGATTTTAGGGTAGAAATAAACACCCCAAGGGAGTATACAAAAATCATCCTTTGGAAATACAATAGAAATTCATTACCCTTTTTTTGTTTGAGAGGTTTACAATGTGTACGATTAGTGTGTGTGTATATCTGTGGGGGTGCATTGTGCAGTTGAACAAGCTTGGGACCCTGGATTGAGCATAGTTGAGACAAGATGATTAACTATCCATGAAACAAAGTATATCTCCAGAGTCAAACCCCTTCCCAGATTTTGTGCTTTTGAGTAATGTGGTAGTGATGGTGGTACCACTGGTGAGTGTATCCCACTTTTCAGAACATGGAACCAAGACCATTGGTTTGGAAGTGAAATATTGCTTATATATTACTTACTGGGTGTGCATGTATTTATGTGTATGTATATATCAATATATATATAATGTTTAGCAACCTCTGATGGAATATCCCAATCTCATCAGTAAAAGGACACCTGTAGTAGACCCCAGGTATGCTTGTTTTTGTATCTAGGTCAACAGATGTGTGGTAGTTATATAATCATTTGTCAATTTGAGAAGATTAAAAGGGAAGGGGTGGAGTCTAGCCTGTCAATCAGGTCATAGCCAATGAGGCCTCTGTGTGGCCATGACCTTCTCCTGAGGATTCTGGGAACTCCAGTATTCCCCCTTGGAGGCGGAGACACTCTTTCCCTGTGCTTACTCCCTGGGAGACATAGCAGCTGGTAAGACTCATGGAGCTAAGCTAGTTCCCTGAGCTGGAGAAGCTGCATGGAGACCCCTGCCAGCACAGATGCTTACAACACCACTGGATCCACAAGACTTCCCACCACTGGCCTGTGATCTTCCTGTATTTGGCGTCATTGCATGTGTTTCATGAGTCTGAAGAACACTTTAGTGACTTGATCTGGACTGGGCTGGGGAGTTTTCTCAATATTGAATTGCTCTTGTTTATACAGCTCTTTCTTTTCTTTGTTTAATAAATAATTTTACTGGGGGCTCATACAACTCATCACAATCTATCTATCCATCCATTGTGTCAAGCACATTTGTACATTTGTTGCCCTCACCATTCTCAAAACATTTTCTTTCTCCTTGAGCCCTTGGTATCAGCTCCTCATTTTCCCCCACCCTCCCCGACCTTTCCTCCCTTACGAATCCTTGATAATTTATAAATTAATATTTCCATGTCTCATACTGTCCGATGTCTCCTTTATGAGTCTCCCTGGATTTGTTTCTCTAGTCTACCCAGACTAACACAGGATGTTTGAAGGTGCACTGAGCTTTGCCAGTGATGATTAGAAATTGTTTCTGGATGATTGGCCTGTTTTCAGATCTGTGTTTTGTTTTCTTTTGTTTCTTTTAAAAATCATTTTATTGAGGGCTCATACAACTCTTATCACAATCCATCCATCCATCCATTGTATCAAGCACATTTGTACATTTGTTGCCATCATCATTCTCAAAACATTTTCTTTCTACTTGAGCACTTGGTATCAGCTCCTCATTTTATCCCCTCCCTCTCCCACCTCCCTCCCTCGTGAACCCTTGATAATTTATAAATTATTATTTTGTCATGTCTTAGACTTTCCGACGTCTCCCTTCACCCACTTTTCTGTTGTCTGTCCCCCAGGGAGGAGGTTATATGTAGAACCTTGTGATAGGTTTCCTCCTTTCTGCCCCACCTTCCCCTTCCCCTCCTGGTATCACTACTCTCATTCTTGGTCCTGAGGGGTTTATCTGTGTTGGATTCCCTGTGTTTCCAGTTCCTATCTGTACCAGTGTACATCCTCTGGTCTAGCCAGATTTGTAAGGTAGAATTGGGATCGTGATAGTGAGGTGGGGGAGGAAGCATTAAATAAAGAACTAGAGGAAAGTTGTATGTTTCATTGTCGCTACACTGCACCCTGACTGTCTCGTCTCCTCCCCATGACCCTTCTGTAAGGGGATGTCCAGTTTCCTACAGATGGGCTTTAGGTCTCCACTCCGCATTCCCCTCATTCACAATGATATGATTTTTTTGTTCTTTGATGCCAGATACCTGATCCCTTCTACACCTCGTGGTTACACAGGCTGGTGCGCTTCTTCCATGTGGGCTTTGTTGTGTCTCAGCTAGAGACACTACAATGACCTGTGTTTTTTATTACTTTTAGAAGTTTTTTCCCCTCATTTTCAATACATTTTCACGAGAGATTTTTGGTTCCTGTAACCTTTAAAAAAATAGCTTTATTGAGATACAATTCGTGTACCATACACTTCTGTGACTCTCAGTTTGATTTTGTAATTACTGTATATGTACTTTGGAAGAGATTTTTATGAGAACAGATTTGGGAAGTCAATCTAGGTATATATTTCTTTTCTTTATTTTCCCCTCAGTTTTGACTTTTATGTTCTGATCATCAGTATACTATCAAATTTTATCGATGACTGCTTGACCATGGCTTATACCAACCTTTATTATACAAAGAATGTAAAATAGAGCTTTTTAAAAACACCTGCTTCAGTTAAATGAAGTTTTATAGGATTTGAAGAACATGTTAATGGTTTAGTAGGATTCATAAACTTGAATGAAGCATTGAAGTAATTAATAGACTAATAAATACACTAAGGTTACTTGAAAACCACAAATAATCAGATATAAGTGAGTGTTAATCCTTATAAAAAATAGTCAGCCTGGAAGATCACACAGTGAATGCAGTGCTGGGCCCATAGCATAACCCACTTTTGGAGACCCTCAGTGGACAGTGGTTTCAGACAGCCTCTATCTGATCCTCCCAAGGCTTTTGCTGCTGATAGATTTTCTGGGATAGAACTTCTGATTTTCTGAACCATTCGCGGGTGTTTCTCTTTAATTCCGATGAACGTGGTGGGGGCTAAAACCAGAGGATGACTCTGTGTTTTTGTTGATAAGAAATAGCACAATTCCATTTTCTGGCAGCGTTCAAGTTGGCGGTAGAAGAGCAGTCGTAAGTGAAGAAGTCCAGCAGTCCTTGGAAGCCTGGTTTCATCTTGGAATAAGTGCAGCCTGATTGGACAACGACATCATCTTCTGCTCTTTGCCAGTTTGGGAGTTATTTTTGGGGTTCACAGAAATTAATTTGTTTAAATAAGAATCAATATGAAATGTACATGCTTATAGTCATCTTCCCATGTAGCAGATTGTGTAGTTTACGTCATTCCATTCCATGTGTTAAGTGTGACTTCAAGGTAAATCTTGTGGCATCAGAGTAACATCATGCTAATCAGGACCCTGAGCAGGCCCCTGAAGGCATAGGATGTTAAAGATTAAACACTTAAAAATAAAAAAAGTATTTAGCACCTTTGTATAGAACTTTGGCTAGAAATTAGAGAGGTTGGATGTAACTAATATGTTTAATTAGTTAAGCAAATCTATATGTGTTGGGCATAACAGTTCCAGGATTTGAAATTAGAAAGCTAGTGAATTACAAATTTGTTTTCTTAAGTTACTATACGGCAGTTCTCACAAATATGCACATTTCAGGAAAGTCGATAGAAAAAGTAGTTGCCAAAGGGGAATATGATTTTGTTTTCCTTTTGTAGTTAAAAAGTTATTTTCAGATTGCTAGAAGGATGTGGATCAAGGTAATACTGCTTTCCTCTCAGGATGACTTCCTGGTTAGCAGCTAAAAGAACCATTAGTTAATGTCTTCTTGGAAGGAATTGGAGCAAAGTTCAATGCAGATTTTTCCAAGACTCTTCTCCAAACTACAAATTGTTTTGTAGTCTTCAAATCACCATCACTTTATTATTTAAAAAGATGAGAAAACAGCCATGAAAAGTTCAGTCTATTTCGTGAAGTAGGATCTTATCTATAAACTTGTAGCCTTTTCCCCCCCTGGAATGAAAGGGTCAAGAAATAAAAAGGAATAAAAGAAATCTAATGCTGGAAGTGTTTCGTTCCCTTTCTTTACTCTTTGGTGGGTTTCTGAAATGGTAACATTGTATTTAAAAGAAGATTAAATACAAGGTGTTGGGGAGGGCCAACTTTCCCTATGTTAACTGCATCTGCTGGGTGCTTTCTCTTTTACTCAAATCCAAAACTCTTTTGCATCACTAATAAATCAGTCTTCTCACATGGTTTTGTGAAAATAGGGGAAGCTCCTCGTAGGCCCGGTGAAGAGATGAGAGGCTCTGCCGGACCCAAACCGGAGTGCATAATTACACCATCTGTGAAGGGGCCACGTGGAGTGTGTTCATGGACCATTTGGCTCATGGGATTTGGTTCATGATTCATTGTCATGTACAGTAACTCATGTGGGGGTGCATAGGTTTGGTTCTGACTGTTTTATCTTGTTCCAGGTTGGTTTATTACAGTGGAGAATGTACTTAATTACAAGCTTTATGTTTCCAACACCTATTCACAGTACCTCCCCTTCACTACCCCTGACTTCATGGATGGCACTTCATTTGCAGATTGGGGGCGCTCTCCGACCTGGAGTATGGAAGCTGCAGGTCTACATTCCTTTTTTTGTGCCTTCTTTTCACATTGATACTTAAGACCTTTTGGTTTAAAGCCTATTCTTTTTAGGGTTGACTTTTTTCTTTATTCAAATACATATTTCTATTTCGTAAGATGCTAAGAAAAGGGCACTTTTGTTTAGCATTGAGGGTGGCTCGGTGGCTGAGAGGTTGAGAGGTTGAGTTTTGTCGTGTTTTCTAAGTCTAATGCGTCAAAGATCTCACTTTCATGAAGTCTGACTGAGCCCGTGTCTGAATCAGACCCTTCCCTCGGCCAGGGCTGGTCTGGAATATTCTCTGTTTCTCTCTTTTGAGATTGAGCACAGCCGTTTATGAGGGATTCTTGTTTTCTAGGCATGTGTTTATGTAGTCCGACTCTTCGACTTGTCAATTTGCCCGCATAATGAGCTCAATCGCACTTGGTTGTAATCATCGCTTGACACGCTATCTCATGTTCCTGCTCTGTAGTTTCCACAGTGGGCTCCTTGCCCATCTGCCTTTATCATGGAGGAAGTGATCCTAATGAGTTGTAAAGAGCCTGGTAGCACAGTGGGTTAAGTTGTAATTTGGAACTGGATTTGTGTCGTGTTTTGTGTTTTGAGCGCCTTCTCTCCAGAGTTTATAAGTAGTGGCTGAAATTAAATTGTACCGCCCTTCAGATTTTATTTGTAGACTTCAGCCCTTTAGTCCTCATTGAGAAAGCGATGCCTCGAACCGTCAGACCCTTTTGATTATTCTAAATGTTTCTCTAAACTACAGCCTTTGTTGGAAAGGGATGCTTCTTCTACCAAATTTTATAAAGTCAGCATTTAAAATGTGCCATGTAGACTCAATGAAAACCATAGGCTTATCCCCCCCCCCCACTCCCCTCTCCCTGAGTTATCTTTAAAGGGAGGTTTAAACAAATCAAAATAAGCTTGTAACTTAAAAAAAAATAATTTGATGTGGCACGTTTTAAATGGAAAAACAAGGACATACATGCACTCACATATACTAAATAACCTTTCTTGGAGTCCTCTGTCATATAATGCCAAAAACTTTGTTCTAAGTTGCGTGTGTGTTGAAACATGTATGCCTGTCCTAGTGTCATAACTAATTATATCTCTTCTGTGCTTACTTCTAGTAATTGGGAAGTAGACCTACCGCAGCATGCGCCTCACCATTTAGTTTTATCTTGAAGATGGGCTACAGAATTCAAGTTTTCTCCCATGCAGCAACTTGACATTGTAAACAGATATCACCATGTGAAATACACTGCCTTCTTTGTGTTTTGAAGAAGCAGTGCACCTTAAGAAAAGTTTCCAGGGGTTCCTAAAAACACACTTGCCTTTCCTACTAGATTGTATGCTAATACAGTGGCCTCAGTTTGCTGTTTTGACGGAGATATTTCATCTGGAATTGGAAATCTATGTCATGGCATTGTGGTATTATGATTTCACAGGGTTGCCTTTTATTTTACCCAAAGCTTATCACAAGATCGTTGCTCGTGGGAATCCTGCCGATGGCTTCGGCCACTGAATTTTCATGGCTTAGTCTACAATAATTTGGGGCTTGTTCTGGGAAGACTTAGTGAACGGAATTTTCATGTGCCTCTAGACAATCCTACCTTGGACAGGCTTGCGGCTGGGGAAGCAAACAGTCTCTTATGTGCACCGTCAGGCTTGAAACTATGTGCTCCTTGTCCATGCCTGCTGAAAGAGGGCCTTACCAATCTCCAGTCACGGAGCTGCAGCCTTGGCGCAATTAAAGTCTTAGGCCTGGGAGCAGTTAATGCTGGTGATGGATTGTGGTGTTTGGCATTGTGCAGTGTTCCAGGGTGATCCAGGTTGGTAGGCTTAGACAACTCTTGGCAGAACCTGGGAAACAATAGGATGTCATTGCTTTTGTGACAATTGAGTATATTTTGAAGTGAGAAATCCTGTGACTTCTCATTCTAACCAACAGACCATTGGGGCTTTCTGTAAAAAAAAAAGAGTGAAAAGGTTGTTCTACTCTGTTCGTTGATCTTTTTTTAACAAAGCAACCTTGAAAATGCTAGATTAAAAAAAAAGTATTCTTGTTTGACATTTCCTTTTATTCTTACCGTGTAGACTAGAGCCCTTTAGCTCAGTGTTTCAGATGTGTTTTTTTTTTTTCATTTTATGCTAAGTTCTTATTCTTTAAAAGTGAGTTCTGGGTTGTTTTGATCTGATTGAACTTGAGCATCGTGTGCTCTGCAAGACATAGGGTTTGGCCCCCTGCTATACGATTTCTGTGTTTTGAAAACTGAACTCCCAGTGGTTTCTCTCTGATCAGTCTTACTACGATTTGTTACATTTAAAATGTTAGCTGGTCTAAGCCACATAACTTTTCCAACACTGGCTGTGAGAGAAATGTGAAATACGGAAAGGGTCTTTTCACTTCCTTCCTGTCGATTTAACTTTAGAATTTTGTGCTGCCCAGCAGACGAATGCAGGTGTTGTGTACTTTTAAGAAAAGCATGAGGCAAACTGGAATTTGCAGATGAGAGTCACGGAAGAGCCAGGGTTATTTCATAAACTGGGGCGTCCTGGCAGTGTGGGGGAGAGGGCTGGCCTCCTGCCACCTGATAGGAGCAGCTTCCCACTCAGCAGGTGACTAAGGGACAGACCGTGCTCAGGCTTGTCCGGTTACACAGGGAATTTGGGGATGTTGGGAGTCTTTATTTTTTGCCACAAATGACTGGATTGGTGGTGCCCCCCCCCCCATGACTGTTCAATGGCCAGGGACCCCAAAGAGTGTCCCAAGTTTAGTGGAGTTAATATGCACGCATGGTTCGTCCTGGCCACTGTGGTAGTAGGAACTCTGACACTCGTTGGATAGGTATTGGCAGAAAATTTAAAACAACTTACTTAAAGGTGCTTGTGATTTTATAACCTAAAATTAAAATTTTAAATGTGATTCTTTTTATCTTCTTAGGTTCACACCTAACAATGATTTTGCCCCCTAAAGAATGGTTTTAGGGTTTGTTTTTTTTTTTAAGTCTACACTGGATTAAGGAGCTCTGATGACACAGTTGGGTAAGCCATGGAAAAATGTTGGTCAGCTAACTGCAAAGTGTGAGCTTCAAACCCACCAGCAGCTCCAAGGAAGAAAGATGAGGGTGTCTGCTCCCTTGAAGATTTGTAGCCTGAGAAAGGCTGTTTGGCCTGGTTGACTAGAGAAACAAATCTACGGACATTCTTAGATATGTAAGAGCTTTCTATCAAAAGAGCAATTGTATACTGAGGAAATATCCCAGCCTATTCCAGATCAAGGCCATAAGTCCGATATTAGCCCATATGTCCTATACTAGTCCATAATTTCCACTTTAGACTCATGCAGCACATGCAATGATGTCGAATGCAGGAAGATCACAGGCCAGTGGATGGAAAGTCCTGTGGATCCAATGGTGGTGGACGCATCTCCCAGGCCCTGGCTGCCATCAACTAGGCTCCTTGTGGCTTGTCAACAGAAAGGTGAAGCAGAAAGAGCGTACCTCCAGCCTCCAGGGAGGAAGTGAGGGAGTTCTCAGAATCCTCGTGATTAGGGCGTGCCCACAAGGAGACATAGTCAGGCTCTGACTTGATTGAGAGGCTAGACTCCACCCCTTCATTCTTTTATCAAGTTGACATGAAATTGTCTAACTACCACAGAAACCCTAATACGGTTGCTCTGAGTCAATCAATTCCATGGCATTGATTTTTAGACTTCTTGGATTGTTACTGTGAACAAATTGAACCTCAAATCATACTTGTTCACATTGTTGAGTGAATGTGACTTGTTAGGGCCTATTGGTATTTTATACCTTTAACATAACTAAAAATATTTAATGATATTGATCCAAACCCAGATATGCCTGTGTATTCACCACTTAAGGAAATTCTCATCATATTATCTGTCAGTCTTTGCTAAATTAGCACATGATAGATGTGTAGAAATTTGTCTCGTGTTTGTTTTAACCCTCTAGTTTTAAAAATTAAATTATTCTTGCACGAGAAACTGCTAACCAACAACAAACTTCAGATTAAAGAAAAACAGATTTTAGTAGAAAAAAATCAACACTTGCTCATAGCAATGCCAGTTCTGTCTGAAATTTTGTCTGGAAGAAGAAGTCTCCATGTAAGGCCCCTTGGTTTTGAATCCTACTTAATTGGCAATGCTTATTTAATTACCAGCACCATACCCAAAGGCTCTCATCATCTTATACACACATTCATAGCTTACGTGGTAACTTTAAAAGTACCTGTGGTTCTTTAATGTTCCAGCTACAACTACAGTTTTTAGTATGGAAAAAAGAAATGGCAGCTTAAGAGGGTGTGGATTAGTGTGCAGACTTAGAATGGTCCTGAGTAACATCTTGATGCTGTTATTAACAAATAGTGACCTTGGAGTAAACAGGAGCTCAACTGGATATTGATCATGTTGCTTAACCAAGGCAGAATCTTGTGCAAATTCCTTTAACTTTTCAAGAAAGCCAACAAACAACAAAAGCTTTTAATTTGAAATAGTTCAGGCAAAAGCAGCACAAGGACTTCCCTTATACCCTTTGCTCAGATTCTTTAAAGCGTAACATTTCCCACGATTGTGTAATTTCTAGCCATTGAGATACAAGTAGTATAGTATCAAATCCACTGTCATGAAGTGCACACTCAGGGTTTTATAGTAATTTCACAAGATTGTGCAGCTGTCACCACTGCCTAATTCCAGAATATTTTCATTTCCCTCAAGAGTCCCATATTTGTTAGCCATCACACATACCTCCTTTTCCTTCCCGTCCCCTGACCATCTGTTACTTCTGAACCCTCAGTTTCCTTTATCTATAAAATTGGTTTGATAGCATTGGTCTTTGTGTATTGTGAGACACTGGGAAATATCTAGTATGATAGCTGTCTAACGTCAAACCAAATGCACTGCCATTAGGTCACTTCTGACTTCTATTGATCTTATAGGACAGAGTAGAATGAACTGTTTGACAAGGTCCCCCCCCCCCCCCCAGGCTGTAAATCTTTGGAAATCTGCTGCAGACCAGGGGGTGACCCTATAGGACTGGGCAACTGCCCGTGTGGGATTCAGAGACCGCAACTCTTTTTGGAAGTAGAAAGCCTCATCTTTCTCCCAAGGAGCAGCTCAGCACATACTCACATGACCAGGTGTCATGTAGAGTAGGACAACCTGCAGAACCCCAGGAGTAGGTGTGTGAGGCAATGGTGACAGTCAGAGACTTAGGAAATAGATGTTTTTCAGTGGACATGGACTGTGCATGCTGATTTTTTTCATTATCATTTTACTTTAAATCTTTTATTTCCTTGAATGAACTATATGTATTTTTATTCAAATGTTTTAAAATGAGAGTAGCGATACCAGGATGGTAAGGGGAAGGTGGGGGGGGGGACCAATCACAATGATCCACATATAATACCCTCCCAGGGGGATGGATAGCAGAAAAATGGGTGAAGGGAGACATCAGTGGGTGTAGACATGAAAAAATAATAATAATTAGTATATTATCAAGGGTTCATGGAAGGAGGGAGGGAAAAACGAACTGATACCAAGGACTCAAGTAGAAAGAAAATGTCTTGAAAATGATGATGGCAATATACGTACAAATGTCCTTGACACGATGGCTATATGGATTGCAATAAGAGCTGTATGAGCTCTCAATCAAATGATTTAAGAAATTAAAAGAAAACTTTCATTTTTGACTTCAAAAGAAGGCATGGTGAATGCACAGGGTTCCTTTGCGCTGGAAAGATGACAGACCCTTCATGACCTGGGCCTGATTAGCTCTGGACATGATGGTTTGATTGTGGACATATTTTGATGTGATTTCTTTGTTTTGAAGAAGAGTAAATTGGTTATGGTTCTGAGTGACCGGTTTTTTCAGATGTTTCTTAAATAAAGAGTTGTAAGAAGTAGCATAGGTAGCGTAGAGGTAGAATAAGTCTTGCAGGCTAGAGTTTAAATTGAAACTCTGACAAAGGACATTTTCTTTACGCCTCAATTTCCACATTTGTAAATGTGCTGGATAAATGCATTTCTTTCATAGGGTGGGAATGGCAAATACAGTTTGGACAAGAATCAACACAGCGCCTGATAGACAGTTAAAGCTCATAAAAATGTGAGGTGTTAAATGGTTTTATCGATGTTTTATTTAAAGAAAGCCCTATTAGCACTGTCAGGTAAGTGTTGGACTGACTGCTGACTGTATGGTCAGTGGTTCAAACCCACCAGTTGCTTGGGGGCGGGCGGGGGTGGTGGTGGTGGTGGTGGAGAGATGAAACTATCTCTTTTCATCAATATTTATGACTTTGAAATCCCTGTTTTGGTCATTAAGGGTTGGAAGCAACTTGATGGCGTGGGCTTTATTTCCCCTTTGGGGTGGTAGGGATTGTTTAAAGAAACCTGTTGTTTAGTGCTAATTTAAGTTGCACACACATTCTGGTGTCATCTACTTTATTATCCTATTTTAGTTTTATCTTGCTTAAACAAAGCTGATGCGCAATGGAAATGTAACCCTAGCAAAAGTACTTTGATGGGGTTGTAGAATTCCGGCCCAAGGAGTTAAGTTTGTTCGTGCCACTGCTTACCATGTAAAGATAGGCCTGCATGTTGTGACGTGGTAAAAAAGCGTACATGGTATTTAAAAAACAGTACAAAGAAATGAGCTGATCTAAGACCACATCGTGGTGCTCATTGCTGCCGCGCAATCTCAGACTTAGTCTACAGAAGAAGTGCTGGATTGAATGCAATTGAAGTGCTTATGTGTCAGTTCTGCAGATGAAATAACCATTTTCGCCAATCACTCAAGCTGGATAATTCTTTAAAACATTATGGTACGTCTTCTCGATGGTCAGAAACCTAAGTGTAAAACTCTATCCAGTTTGTCACAAATGGGTCTGGTGTGGAAGAGCATTTGGACAGTGCAGTATTCTGCCTCCAAGACATGAAGAGAAGACTGTGTTCTTAAAAAGGGAGGAGTACTTAAGAGCAGAAGCAAAGGGCAGGAAACAGAGCAGCAGTGCTCAACCTTCCTCATGCCGCCACCCACCCTTAAGACAGCTCCTCATGGTGTGGTGACCCCTAACCATACAGTTATTTTCATTGCTGCTCCTTCATCGCTGTAGTTTTGCTGCTGTTACGAATCAGGCGGCTCCTGTGAAAGGGTCGTTTGACCCCCAAAGGGGTCGTGACCCACAGGTTGAGAACTGCTGCTGTGGAGTGAACTTTTGAATGGCAGCCAATTTAGGGTGGCTTAAGGGAGAAATGCCAGGTCAACTGTGGACATCTATTTGCTACATGATAGAAAATGATAATAGGTTCGCTTTCCCCTTTTGTGCCAGGGATGCTGAATTCTCACACACAAAAAGGGCAGAGGAGCATATGTGGCGGCCAAAATGAGATGGTAAGAAATTCTGTCAGAACACGGGAGTTCAGGAGTAGACAGGTTTGGGTATGTGTGATGAACATTCCAGATCTTCATGGGGGTGTAGACCAGAAACCCAAAGATCTGGGCTTTGTTTTTCTTTTAACCCAGACGCTGTCATTAACTAGCCCGAGTTCCCCAAACTGGGCCAGACCACCCCCTGGGGGATGCATCGATCCAGAGTGCCTCAAAAGCAGATTCGTATACTTTTTCCTGTATTATGGGCTGTCGTACATCATTTTCTAATTTCCAGGCCCGTGCTGAGTAATTTTGTTTTTCCTGAAAAGGGCACAGTAGGCCGCATACGTTGGGAACCTATAGACCGGTGTTGTTTGGTCTTTGTGGCATCTTTGTACTTATTCAGCGCTTATCTGAAGAGCAGACTGAGGAAGGCAATGCTCATAGACCAGTCCATGCTACTTGAGGAGACATGGCCTTGAGAATTCCATGGAGCAGCTCTACTTTGTATACCCGGGGTTGCCAGGAATCGGAATTGATTTGATGGCAAATGGCAACAAAATTTATGAAGAAGGATTCTGAGACCAGGCCCTGGGTCATTGGAAAAGAGTTTTGAGCATTAATTGGGCGATTATTGATAACTGATGGGTTGGTGGTGGGGAAAAAAAAAGAATTTGGAAAGAAGAGAGCGAGAGAAGGCTTCTACTTTATGATATAACATAAAATTTACATGGTAGAATTTACCTGTGTATTCCTCAGCATAAGGTACATTTAAGGGTTGATGGGGAAGGATTTAATGATTGTGTGTGTGTGTGTGTGTGTGTAAATACAGGTATATGAATCCGCATGTCAAAATCCTCAACAGATGTTGAGGTAGCATGGAAATGAAATAGCCTTTGGACATGTAGTTGTCATTACTAGCATCAATGGTTTGCTGTCAACTAGAAATACTGTGGACCAGACCAAGTTTGCTTTTCAAATTGGGAGTTTCATTTTCATATATAGATTGAGGTTGACTCTACTTAAAAATTGAAGGACATATTTTTAATTTATGGGATTTTAACATTTTAGGGGTTAGGCCTTGGTACTTTGTAGCAATTTCAGGTCAGACTTGCTTTAACAAAGTTGATGCCTTAGTGAGATGTGGGCTTCCTTGGGACATGGGAGGTTAAAATTCAGGTTAAATGTAATAAGCAACGACCAGTGCCATTGACATGGAGTGGCTTCAATGTGTGGCAGCCTCTTAGATGTGTCAGAGTAGAACTGTGTCCCAGAGGGTTTTCAGTGGTTGATTTTTCAGAAGTGGATCGCAGGCAGTGCTTTTCCTATGAAGAGAAAGGAGACATGGAATTAGTATTTTTTTATTTGATTTTCTAGAGCTTATCATTCTTTCCCGAAAGAACTTTGGGGGAAGTTTCAGAAAGGAAGGTAAATTAGCGAATTACCTCACACGAATTGCCGCATCTGGACTCTCACTTGGACACATGCCTTTCTGCTGTGAAGACTCCGTCTCGGGTGCTCAGTTTTATGTCTGACTCAGTTGCTGCCGCCGCTGCTGCTGCTGCTAGTGCCATCCAGCTGGTTCCTGCTCATAAGGACCCTGCTGTCCAACAGAACACTGCCTAGCCCGCCACCATCTTCCCAAGTGTTGGGTCTGAGCCCATTTGACCAGTAAATAGGCACTATCGATTATAACTTAAGAAAGAAAAGACCACTGTTTCTTTGCCCACATCAGAATAAGTTGGTTTTGAACTCAGGGCCAGGAGGCTACCCTGAATGCCCACAGGTTCAGTTCACAAGGAAATGATGGCGAGAGTCATGCGTTCTGTCCTTCTCAATCCTAATCTGGGAGCCCTTCGCAGAGCCTTCTCGCTATGGGTAGCACGTTCATCGTGTGAAAGGCAATTTCCAAAATGGCTAACACTAATCCCTGTAGGGCTGCAGAGATTAAACCCACCAGCGTGTTCTGTAACCAGGTGAAAGTCATTATGCAGTGCAGCCTGCCGAGCCGGGTGGAGTGGATTTCTCGTGCCAGGATTGTCACTCGGTGGGAAGGGTACTGTGTTTTACTGGAGGCTCCCTGTGGTGGAAAGCTTTATCCTATTAGAGCAGGCCTCAGAACTGGTAAGCCTGGGGAAAAGCAATACAACTTTAGACACCAGGTCTACTAACACCCTTCTAACTGAACTCTGTGTTTCTTGGCAAGTGACTTCAGTCGACTTGTCTTTAAAGAATGACACCAGAACAGTGCCTTGTACAGATTAGTTTTTCACTAATAGACGTGAAGTGAAAAGTATCCTCAGGGACAAAGGCCCTCTTGGCGCACTCTCCTCATTTATAAGGAGAGAGAGGGTCTTCGTGCTCTCTGCTTGGTGCTCGCTGTATTGGTGTTTACTGTTTCTTGGGTGGGCAGTGTATTAGGCTCTGAGTTTTCAAGGACAGTGAAATTAAAAAAAAAAAGGAGTAAGGGTTCTCCTCCTTAGGGAGTTTTCACCTTGGTACATGATACAGGTAGCAAACATGGGCTTCCACATCAATGTGGCCCGGTCCTGATGTAGTATTTTATGGAAGGTGTATCATTACTTCCTATTCACACACAACAGAAAATGGACCCAGAGAAGGGAGTGGACTTGCCTAAGTTCAGAAAGCAGGTAATTAGCAGGTTCTGACCTCAGTTTGATGCTGCTGCTGCTATCAGGAGCCATTGAGCTGGCGACAACTCCTAAGACAGCAGTGACACACGGCCCAGGCCTGCGCCATCCTTACACGTGGTGTTATGTTTGAGCTCATTTTTGCAGCCCCAGTGCCGTCCATCTTCGGGGGAGTCTTCCTCTTTGTGACTGACTGCTTTACCAGCATACTGCCCCTTTCCAAGGACTTGGTCTCTCTTGCTATCATGTCCAAAGTACTTGAGACCCAAGTCTGGCCATTCTTGCTTCTAAAGATCATTCTGGCTGTACTTCTTCCAAGACAGATTCTGTATGTTCTGGCGCTCCAGGACACTTTGACTGTTCTCTACCAACACCATGATTAAAATGCGTCTATTCTTCTGTGCTCTTACTTATTGTCTGTGTTAGGGTGGGTTGTCTACAGAAAGAAACCAAATGACACTCTTGTATGTATAGAAAGAACTGCAAACCAATCCAATAATTTTAACTGGTCTCCTACTTGACACACACACACACACACACACACACACACGGAAGCTTCGTGAGAAGGCATACCCACTCAAGCCTATGGGTCTGATGCTGTCCAGAGGCCTCTACAGAGTCACTTAGCTGCAGGACGATGCATCAGAAAGGTGGAGGGGAAGCAGGGAGATCCCAGGCCTGTGGGTGCAGAGTTTCGTGAATCCAAGGTCAGGGTGAACATAGCAGGGCACTGATTACTCCCTGGGTCTAGAACCCACAAGGGGCCATCTGTGGATGTAGGAGACTGATGGGCCACACTGTCTCTCATAAAAATGTGACACCCCCAAGGAGACATCACCTGATTGATAGGTTGGACCCACCCCTACCTCCACAAGGTATTATCAAGTGACATACAATTGAACATCACATTTTCCAGTTCCGTACACATGAAGCGACTGAAATGAACACGGCTTGGGTCAGGTGCGCCTTCGTCGTTTTCAGAGTGACATTTGCTCATGAACACTGTAAGCGGTCTTGTGAAGCAGACTTGCCCAGCAATCTGTCTTTTGATTTCCTGACTGCTACTTGCAAGAGCCTGATGAATTTCTTGCTCTTCGGCAGCTGCCAGTCATTGCAGCCAACAGTGGAAAAGGAGGATTAGCGTGGTCACAGTTCTCAAAAAGTATTTATTTTATTTTGGGAGTGATTGAAATGGATGTACACTGGCCCGAACAAGTGGACATGAAGATCTAAAAGTGTATGACATTGAATCATTTGTTAGTGTACTTTGACTAGAGTGAAATTTCAATCCTGTAAATATGTGAACTATTTTGCTTTTCAGGGAGTTTTGAAACCATCCATGATAGTAAAAACCTTTCATTAAAAAAATACAAAGAACTTTGGGATTCCTTTTCCAGATGGAGTGTAACTGAAAGTTCCAAAATATAGGAGAATGCCAAATGTGATTTGTGGGATTAGGGATGATGTTCCTAAAATTGAGCCTCTGTTGGAGCTAAGATCTGAAGGATGAGGAGAAATGTACTGGGTGAGTTGAGAACAAGAGTGGAGGGTACTGAGTACTGTAAAGGGGCCAAGGCTCTCAGATCATGTGAGCCTGGGGGCGTGGATGTTGGAGATGTGGACAGAAGCCTATGGTGGAGAAAAGAAGGAGAAGACTGGTGAGTGTGCCCCACCAAGGAGGGAGGACTAGTAGGCTGTTTCAAAGACCGTTGTCTTTCTAAGTAACTGTAATGGGAAGCTCTTTGGGGATTGAAGCAGAGTTTGAGCTGTTTTTCAGGACTCACTTTGCCACCTATTAAGCCATTTGAGGTGGTCTCCTGGTACCGAAGGCATTTTGTCCCACGAGCTGTAGTGATGATTCCTTATGGCAAGCAGCCAACTAACCAGCCATTTCCAGCATGTCAGGGTCACGTGATGGAACTGCAAGGACAATAACATTGAAAAACAGCAGAGGGGAAAACTGCTCTTTGCCCTTAGTGTACTAAGCGCAAAGGAACAATAAAAGAATATAGTCAACCATTACTAACTACTCCAAGGCTAATGACCCCAACACACTGGGTTTCTTAGCCCAGCTCTTTTCTCTTGGCATTTCACTATGTGGGAACACCTGTTCCAGGAAGTGGACAAAGGAAGGAGTTCAGATCCAAAGTGGGTACTATCTATACTTTTAAACAATCCTGAGGAAATGCTTTTGTAAGAATGGGAGGTTGAAGTTGTCCAGCGTACTTTTTTTTTTCTTTCATGTTCCTTTTCTTGAAGCAGAGCTTCAGAGAGACAATCCATCATCTAATGAATCGCTCACTGGTTGTGTGCAAATGAGGTTGTTGGTAGGGAAAGGGGGGGCAGCCCTGTGGATTCATAGGAAGGACATTTCTCTCCTGAGGGTTTCCTTCAGATTCTCCTGCAGAGACAGAGCTGGGTGACATGGGGTGAGCTTCTCTACAAGATTGATTTTGTCTTGAAAAGGAGGAGTTTGGATTAAGACACTTCTCTCAGGTTTCGTCCGTCAGCTTTTCTCATTTTCTCTCTCTCTCTCCCTACCCTCAGTGCTGTGTGGGAAATACTGATTTTCAGAATGAACCCACATGAATCTGTTTTGTCTTGAGACTCTGAGAGAACAGTTGAGAGGCTGTTCTTTTTGTTGTTAAGTATGAGTTTGGTATCATGGACTCACTTCTTTCACAGCCAGGTCATGAGTGGGGTGGAGTGTCCATGGAAAGACCTGCCTAAGTTGATGGCATTGTAGTACGCAGATCAAATACTATGACTATTCGTTCTAGAGAACCCTTTTAAAGGCTTTAAAGTTGGGCCCTTTCACAGACTTTCTTGTTTTTCTCTAGAATTCTCTGCTGCTTCCTGGCTTCTTTTTCTCTTGATAGCATGCCCCAGGAGTGATGACCTCAGAGAACCTTGTGGACTGGTTTTCTTTTTTCTTGGCGTTTAAGTACAGGTAATGGCCTCATGGTTTTCCTTTGAAGACTTTCTTGCCTTTCCCGTAAGGTTCTGTATCGAGTTCATGTGCACGTCTTTCAAAGGTTTTTTTAAATCAGGAATCCATGTTCCTTCCTTCATCCGGGGTCGGAAAAACCTGATTTTAAATTTAGACTTTGATTTCATTCATTCCTGTAACTTTTATCCTGTTTCATCTTGCCAACAGTGCCATATGAATGAAGCCTAACAGCATGGCCAGTTAACAACTGCTGCATGACAGCAACTCACTCCTGGCCAGCTGGAATTCTAATAGAATAGCTTACTGGTTGTGATCTTGGGGCGGGGCGGGGCGCTGGTTGGTTTCCTTTCCTGTTCAATAGTTCTCTTCCACAACCTGCTGGTAGTTCAGTGTGTGCTGCTCTGTCGGTGTGTAAAGCATAATAAATGAATTGCCGGTAAACTCTCTTCCTGGATGGGTGTATGATAGCCATGTCCATGGCTTGCTCTCTCTTGAATGAAATGGGACACCAACGGAAAGGTCAGCAGTTTGAAACCACAGCCGCTCCACAGGAGACAAGATGAGGCTTTTTACTCCCAGAAAGAGTTAAAGGTTTCAGAGATCTACAAGGGCAGTTCTATCCTGTCCTATCGAGTCGCTGTGAGTCGACATCGACCTGATAGCAGGGTGGTAGTAGAGTGTTTGTGGAGCTGTGCTACTGGTGTGAGACATGGTCGGAGAGAAGTGGGTGGTTAGAGACACCATGAGAGTGTGGGGTTTGAACACACAGCGCATAGATGCAGAGTGTCTATGTGCTGCTTGGTTGCAGCCACACGATTAATTGTGTGACATGTAGCCACCAAATTGATCATAATGAGTGTGAACACAACTTTGGGAACTCGAACACTTCCTGTTTGTCCATTCAGGGTTTCATCCCATTCCAACCTTTTGATGCCGCTAACAACCAAAAAAAAACAAACCCTCACTGAAATCATGCCTCTGAATTTGACATGAGGTCCAATGCTTTACTCGCCATCTTTCTTCTTATGAAAGTTAACTCGAAATTCAGTGTAAGAAATGCAAGATAAATAAGACACGTCACAGGAATGAATAAAAATACAGTCTAGTCTTTTGAAAGTACACGAGCTTTTCACTTATTGGTTGAATACCAAGGTCGCGGCAAATGAAAATGGTCATGGAAGCTCATCCATCTTTTGGACATTTGGCACCTCATTGTGCAAATGTGGACATTTATAATTTTGGCTCCTAAAAGCTTTGTATTTGGAATTCTGTCAGCCCTTTTTGAAGTCTTTACATTCTGAGGGCTAGATTAGACTGGAATAAAATTAAGTCCGCTCTGAAAATAGCCGGAAATACCCAGATTATTTCTTTTTTTATAGGTTGCCAACAAATTTTTTAAATTGGACCTTGGCAAATGATTATTTTAGGTTGTCTAACTTGTCAAGAAGTACTGTTTCTGCTGCAAGGAAATAACGACATTTTTCGTCGAGAGGACGAAACATTTTCCAGGACCGTGAATCTGTTATTGGCTCCCTTCCGCCAGCTGCCAGTGGAATCCAGTTTCTAGAAGGCAGAGGCGGTGCCATCCACTTTAGTTGTTCGTACACCTATTTCTTTAAATTCTGAGGCCTGCAAGCCTCCCAGCATCCTTAG
The DNA here is from genome assembly GCF_000313985.2 of Echinops telfairi. Taxonomy (NCBI): domain Eukaryota; kingdom Metazoa; phylum Chordata; class Mammalia; order Afrosoricida; family Tenrecidae; genus Echinops; species Echinops telfairi. The sequence continues at coordinate 17,300,416 of NW_022103922.1, read as the reverse complement.
GGCTTTCCTCTGCCAGGTGAAATGTGTGAATTACAGAGTAAAGCGGGAGCTGAAGATTTGTTCCATTTCCTGCTTTCAAATAATAATTTCTCATAGTTTTCTTTCTTTTTTTTTTCTCCTTTGGTGATCCACTTTTAAAAGCATGGTCACTAAGTGAGTTTTATTAAGGAGGAAAATGTACCTGGATACATGGGAATGGAAAAGATTTTTAAGTTGGAAATCACCTTGAACACAAGGAACCAGAGACTGATGCCTTCCCTGTGTCTAAGTGATAGAATTTACGGGTTCTAATGAACGGTACACAAAAGCAATGGAGGAATTTTAAGTACGCAATGGGCATTTAAGTGTCTTTAACTACTGTATATCTGTCTTATAGAGATAATTACCCTCTTGGAGCAGGGGTCTTTGTTTGAAATGTGATGGAAAACAATGAGAAATTTTATTGAAATGTAATTGTGTGAAGGCTTGAAAGAAAAATCTGGAGTATGTTGTTTGAAAAGCTTTTGACATCAATTTTGAATGTCTGCACAAACCTTTGTAGCCTTTTCACAGATGTAAGCATTTATGGGAAGAGCACAGTGAATATGTTATACATAATTCTCTCAAACCTGTGTTCTATCCCACACCCGATTGGAGTAAGAGTAGGCATTCAAATGTGGGTTCGGGCACAAGTAGGTAGGTGGTTCGTGTACTATCGCATGGATGTGATGTTTCCTATTTTCTTTAGGGAAAATGTTCTGTTCCCTTGGGGAAAGAAACTGATCATTTATTTTTCTTAAGTATTTTTAAACTTGGTTGCTTACTTTTTCAAGTACCCGTGCTACTGTTTTTACATAGCTCCCCAGCAGCATCTGTAGTTGAATCGTGTACATTAAAAACGTGTTTCATTCAGCAAATGTTCAACAAGTAACCTACTGTGTGTTCCGTGTTTGTAGAACTGCTGCTTTGTTTTTGAACATAAAACAAGAGGAAGCATAGATCGAAACCTTCCACTTTGCAAGCACCCCAGAGAATAGGAACGGAGGTGAAAATGTGTTTTGGCCTATGGCATGTTTTCTGTGTATTTGACTAAGAAAATATTTTTAAAAAATTTTTACCTTAACATTTCTGTAGTCACAATGATAGGATATATTAATGTTAAAAGGTTTGATTAAGCAAGCCCTCTATTGTCTGTGAAGTAACAGGCAGAAAAAGTGAGGTTTTCAGTTAACTAAAAAAATTTTTCTTACTTCAAAAAATATTTTGGGTTAAGGGAAGCAACTCACTTGACTGCCTTGGGGAACAACAAAGGCAGCATTTCCAGATCAGGACTCTTGTCACACAGCCACCTAATAAAAAGAGTGCATTAGGGCAAAAGGGCATGCCCATTGGTCCTGGTAGAGGGAGAGGAGGGGCGGTGGAGAGACAGCACCCCGCCCCCCCCATCACGATCCAGATCCATGGCTTTGCAAACATGCTGACATTAATATTTAAGACCTTGCATGTTGAACTTGCTGCTCGCTCTCCCCGTTCCCCTCTCGGCATTCATGTTTTAGTTTGCTCCCAAATGCTCACAAGTCTGCCAGACGGAAATTTGCAGAGGCCGCTGCAGCCCCGCAGAGGCCACTGGGGGAGGGAGGGACGCGGGCACACAGGCGCGCTCGAGCTGGGCCCAGGAGGACAGGGCTCCCGCGCCCCTCTGCCCCCCACCCCCACCCTGCCACATGTGCGCCCTGCCCCCCCTCCCCCGCCTGGAGCCCCTCGGAGGCCATCCAGTCATACGCTGTCCATCAGACGTGTTTACTTTTTCCCTGACGGCCGACACATCTGGAGCACATATTCAGGTTAGTCCAGTGCCACTAGACACATTCCACAAGATCATTTCAGGGGTTGTTATGGCGATCTTCCTCCCTCCAGTGATTTTCAAGTTGCATGACAGAAATAGTTGGAGCTAACCAGGGGGACAAAAGTCACCGGGATCAGGAACGGCTTCTTTCACAGAATGAACTAATTAGTGACCCTGCCTCCTTCACAGGGCAATGAGCATATGGTTGAATAACGTGAGCCCATGACACTGTTTGTGCGCCCCCCACCCCCGGGCGCAGAGTGGTCCCGGGCTGAAGACGTCCCCGTGGTTCCCAGTGGTGGGACGGTAGGCTGCTGTCTTTCAGCAGAGTGGACTTCACAAGGAGAAGATGTTTGCTCCTGCGAGGGCAACTTCAGAACCCCGCTTGGCTTCTTCCCCCTGCGGGACCTCCGTCGCCCTGGCGGGCGGTCCGGGTTTAAAGGGCCCGCGCTCCTTTCGGGAAGCAAGGAGGAGGCACTGCCAGTGCCCTCCGCGCCACTGTCCGTGGAGCTGCGCCTGCCTTGGGGTTTCCAACCAGCTAAGCCCAGCGCGTACTCCCGGGAGTCCATGCCGCCCAGTGGGTGCTGACCCTAAGCGACGCCCCATGAGTGCCCCCGGACTCACTGTGGATGGTCTTGCTCCCGACCAGGTAGCTGCTGGTGGTTCCGAACTGCACTGCGACGGCTCGCGGCCCACCGCTTAGCCACTGCTCCAGCAGGGCTGCTGGTTAACTAACACCTGTCGGTCCCCTTTGTTGGGCACACTTCCATCATCTGGTAGACTGAGAGGGTTTTATAGAGCAAGTGTCATTTTTACCAGGTGTTGGGTAATGCCAGGTTCTTCAGCGGGTCTTTCCACCGGCTTACCATTTGATGTAGGGCGTGTGTAGGGTTTTAGACAACTTTGCTGTGTGAGCTTACCCTTGCAGGCACGGGGGCTGAGGCCTAAGATGATGCTGTATCATGAAGTGGACACTAGCCTTTAGTGGCCGCCTCCTTTTCCTTTTTGGCATTGTTGTGCTGGAAGTCGGCCTTTACAGATGCCCCCCACTTTGTGTGTGTCACACTTTCCCTCTCATGCGCCCCCAATATGCTTTCAGATGTGTCCACTCCCCTTTTGTTCTCTCACCAGCGCTTTCCTGAATCTCCCCGCCTTGCATCCGCACCCCAAGACTGCAGTCAGGGAGCCACAGGAGGCTGTAGTTTACCTTTTGATTCAGTGCCCCAGATGCTTGCTGACCGATGGCTCTGGAATCTGGGAATGTGACCACGGGTGACAAAAATGCAGGAAATCCGAGCTGGATTCTTTGAAAGACATCCTCTTCAGGCTTTCTCATTGGTACTGGTTCCCACCCCTCCCTCTCCCCCATTCCCCCATACTTCCAGCATTCCTCTTCCATGGGTTCTGCAGAGTCTGTCAGGAGGCTGCTCTGGAGTACCTGGCTCTCTGGAGGGCTCCGAGGACACTGAGAGGTCACTTAATTAGTTGTGAATTTAATTCACAGAGACCTGCTTGTCGCTGTCTCCTTGTATTCTTGCTAGTTACACATTATTAACTGTGGGGCCTTCCAGGGCCTCAATTACTTGGGCAAGTATGTGTCGTGCAGGGACTCAGCTCCAGCTAGAATGCTGAGGGGGCTTATACAATTATGTTTCCCTCTCCAGATGGAACTCTGCTGTAATTAAGCCTAATGCAATTTAAGTGTTGTAGTTGGTGTTGTGGTAGCTATCTCCAGGTCTAATTGGTAAGATCACTTGAATCATAGCCCTTATTGCCAGTTCTTAGGAAACCTGTGGCACTGTTGGGGAAGCATTGGGCTGCTAACAGCAAGGTCAGTGGTACAAACCCACAAGGCACTCCTTCAGAGAACGTTGGGGGCTCTATCTGCGCCCCAAAAGATTTTACAGCCTCAGAAACTTACGGTGAGTCAAAATACAGCCAGTGGTGATTGGTTTTTGGTACTGGTAACAAGAATAAGTCAGAAAACAAGAAAAGATCACATATATTAAGCCTTGACTTTTCTACATCAAGTAAAATGCATAACATGTCTTTTTATCAAAATCTGTCATTAAAATGGTATCTGTGGCATTTTGATACCCATTTGAGACAATTTTTCCTAATTCTGATAATGGCTCTCTCTCTCCACTCCCTGTATTTCGGTTTGTCAAACCATTGATAGCTTGCATACTGCTCTGTAGATGGGTGGTTATGCCACCATTATTCAAATACCAGCAGGCCACCTAGTTTTGGAGGCACTTCCAGGCTAAGACAATAGGAAGGAAGGTCTGGAGATCCACTTCTGAAAAGTAGCCAATGAATCACAACAGCGTACTTCGTATTGTTTAATATTGTGCTGGACATCCCCTAGATTGGAAGGTACTCAAAATGCACAGTGGTTGAAACAACAGACTGGCATACTAATGATCAGAAGGTGGTGCTAGACCAGGCAAGCTTTCATTTTTTGATGCATGGGGTCTCCATCCATCCATCCATCCATCCATCCATCCATCCATCCATCCATCCATCTGCAGTAGTTTTTCATAGTTTACTACTCTGTTTCTGGAGGCCAACCCAGAGCTATGCTTAGTTTTCCTTTCCAAGTAGGTGAATAAAATCCATGGTAAAAACTTACCCTGAAAGATAACTTAACTGTAAGTTAAGTTCAAACAGTAAGAGGTCCTTAAGCTTAAAATCTTTTTTTTTTTTTTGCATTTATGTTAAGGTGACCAGATTTTAACATTGGTAAAGCGGGACACCATTGATAAAACTCATATCCTGGCGAAATAGCCACATGGCAGCCGAAAACTGTATACCCTAGCTTGTGCATTCTTTCCAAAAATTGGGACTTTTTAAAAATGCCGCAGGACAAATTGTTAAAAATCGGGACTGTTCCGCCCAAAGTGGGACGTCTGGTCACCTTAATTTATGTATTCTGCCAAAGAAGATGGCACAAACTCAGCTCACTGCCATTGAGTCAGTCCTGACTCCTCGCCTCCCTATGAGTGGCTTTATGAGGCCAAGGTACAACTACTCCATTGGTTCCCAGACTATAACTCTGTATGGGAGTGGAAAGCCACATCTGTTTGCCAAAGAGCTACGAACTATTACCTGTATGGTTTGCACCCCAATGCATCACCCATTAAGCTCCAGGGCTCCAGATAAAGGACATGGGAGTCAGCTTAATTTTAAGCCAAACAACCAGAGTTCTGGAACCGTTTGCCTGTGTGTCCTCGCTAAATAGATAGTGTACTCAGTGTGGCACTGATCACAGCAATGCATAGGGTTTTCTCAGTTGTGAAATGTTTGTGTTAAGGATGACTTTCTTGTTGTTTTTGTTACAGTCTGACAGCTGAAGATGCTTTTAAAACCTTCTAGTCACTTAGAGCAGAGCTATACAACATGGGCTTGGGGGTTCTAAAAGGCAGGTCCTATCCATCACAGAAACAGCCAGGCCTCTGGGTTATGGGGAAAGATTGAAGGGTGGGGGAGTGAGGCAGGGAGATGGGGGAACTGCTCTGTCCAGTTTACATTTGTCACCAGTGACTAGCTTTTAAAAAATGTATTAGCTGTGCATGGTGGTAAGTAAAATCCAGCTGCAGGGGATTACTGCTCTGAGTGGGTCGGGGAACTTGGAATGCATTCAGTTCCATCAGGGGATTTGTGTCCCTAGTCATCAGCCTTAACATGACTAAAGCAGTCAAGATTAAGAACAGACCAGTGTCACCTGCCCTGAACTTTGAAAACCCTGGAGCCATTGAAAAGAGGGAGGGGGGTGGGAGGTGGTTGAAAAACTGCCCCTTCCCTCTGTCCCAAAGTGGTTTTCAAATGATAACATGGGAAGTAAGAGAAAACACATACATTCAGGTGAAGGACTATCCATGGTTGAATCATTCCTACAACATACTACACATGCCACAGTCCTGAGTTTAAATGAAAAACACCTCCATGAATAATTTCATGTTCACGAACCCCCCTCTCTGGTTGGGGCGGGGACGGCGGCTGGAAGGGAGTGTTTCTAAAGCAGTCTGATCAGTACTTTGCAGGAATGTTTGTGAGAGACTTTCAGCTTCACTCCTTTAGAGAAGCTTTTAGTTGGTTGGTTTTTGGTCACCCTCCTTCCCCCACCAAGTAAGAAAGTGAAGAGAATACCACAAAGGTTTACTTTTTCCAGGGATTTTGAAATTCAGCATACATGCCAGCAGGCAGTGTAGAGGCAGGAAGTCTTTCCTAGTAGTGCAGTCATGAACTGGTAAACTAGAAGCATCTGTAAAAATTTAGAGGGAATATCAGCTTTCTCAAAGCCCCAGCCCAAGTGTAATGAGGTGCAAATGATAGCACTCCATAACCCTTCCCCACCCCAACTCTGGAATGAGATATTGAGGCAAAAATAAAGAGGGAGGCAAGGATGTCAGAAACCGACTGCCCTGAAACAAATTTCACTTCTCAAGAGAAGGGACTGGACAACGAAGGAGAGAGCCAGCCCTTGGGTGGGGTGAGTAGAAAGCACATGCTTTTCTGCTCCCGCAGCCCCGGAAGTCATGGTTGGAAAGAAGCTGCGTTTGAAGGGTTTGGGGTGTATGAAATGCCCTACCTGCATATTTGGCTGAGTGTAATTAACTGGAACTCTCAAAGTTTAGAGTAAAACCTCAGCTGATTTTTGTCTTTGGCAGGCACCTCTCTCTTTGTAGAAAGGAGAGAGAGGAGTAAGTGAAAACCTTGTGATTTGTTTGAAGGAACACATCTGGGGTGTGATCTGCTCTATCTTAACACCAGATGGCAGGTTTAGGCTGACAACTAAACCCACTTTCGCCTGGTCAAATGGCATCAGCGTGGGGGTGGGTTTCCCTGTCCAGGCATAGGAAGTAGAACAATTCTTTGCAGATCATTGGTTTGGGGTGCTCTCTTACCATCTCCTGGCTGTTTATACACAAGGCTGACTCCCCTTGGCAACCCTGAAACAGGTTCCATCTGTGGCTCATACCTTTTCAAAGGTGTGTTTTGTCAGGGCAGAGGTGTGGTGCCTTGAGGTGGCTTGTGCTTGTCATGACAAGAATGGCTTTAGCTGGGCCAAGCAGTGACTAGAAGTGACAGCGATGGTTTGAGGTGCCCGGGGGCCTTTCAGTCATCGCTCTTGCAGGAACACCGAGAATATATGAAAGCAGTTCTGAGCACCCCTGCTTATTGGGCAGAAACCCGCTCAAGGACAGCCAAGTGCCTTTACCCACTTTATCTTGTTGTGGAGTAGATTTTACTTGTCAGAGTGTCATCTACGTGGTGTTTAAAACCAAAGACAACGAGCACGAGCAATCTATGTAGAGAGCCCTCGAGGGACCTTTGAATTTCTGCAAGTTTTGAGCCTTCTGTTCGGTCAGGAGATCAGATTTGCTTTGTGCATTGTCCTGTCCTACAAGGATCAAACAAGAAGTAAAAAAAACCACAACAGAAGACAAACCCAGCGACACTTATTAGACCCTTGAGGGGGAAAGAGGCAGTGCCCTGGTCTCACTGCTTATTGCTTGATGCATCACTTAGTCTGTGACATCAGTTAGAGCCGGTATTTGTTACAACGTGACTCTCAAAAGGGATGTTAGAAGTCTCTGACCACTGTTAACCATTGGGTTTCTGGTAGATTTTCCCAGGAATTATTCTTAGGTTCTCACCCCTAATTAATGGGCATGTGTAAACTCTGTACAGGCACTACAAAACACATGCATTTATCCATTCTGCAAGCTAAGATTAATTAGAATTGTCCAGAGGCATTTTATCAAAAGGTCACAATTCTTGTAATACACTGAAAGCGGTTAGGTATTTGAATGGAATTTTAAGATCACCTGGTAGAAGGAGAAAGACGTTTTGGGGGAAAACCAGTAAATAATCATTCGGGGATAAACCTTAAAGTTACTTCCTGAGCTGCTCTTCCTTCAGAGTTCATCTTTCAGGTTAGTTGAAGATTCTTCAGATTATACTTCATCTGTTTTAAAAAAAGCAGATAATTTTGATGTGTGCCGTATATAGTTGCAGTTACTGAAATCGAGGCAGTTTTTTCTCCACATGGACTATCCTTAATTTGTTTTCCCTGAGGTAAATTTATTTTTCAGCTTCGTGAGCCACAGTCTTTTTTTTTTAATTAAATACTTTTATTGGCGGCTCTTAGATCTCTTATCACAATCCCTATATTCATCCATTGTGTCCAAGGTAAAATTTTTGTGTGTAATTCTTACTATCTTTTGTTTGTTTACATATACCTGAGGAATATCTTAATAGAACCTTAAGTGTCTACACCTCTTTAGTATAGAATATTTGACACACAACTTTCTATTTACCATTTTAAAAGTATTGGTTAGGGATATCATTTAACAGAATTTAATATGAGTTTTTTGAGTTTTCTTCTTAGTAAACTATTTTATATGGTTCTAATGAAAGATGTCACATATACACAAACATATTTGATTTTCCTAGGAAACAAGCACAGTTTTCTAATATGCAGAACTTGGATGAGTTTGATAACTTGGGCTAGAGTGCTAACCTGGTTTCATTGTGTGAACGAGGACTTTAGATCAAAGAGAAAATTGTTTCTAAGTTCTTGAAATTACTTGAGCAGTTATATTAATTTGAAAAAGTATTCCTCTTATGTAAATTCATGATACTTAGTTTTGGGCTTCTGAGATCTTTCTGGACTATATTTGCGTTGTATATGCAAGGGGGGTACCTCCCAAAAGCAGAATTTTCTTTCTTTTTTTCTCCCTGAATTTTATTTTCAAAGCTATATAATTAAAAAAAAATTTTTTTTTACAACCTATCACCTTCAAAGTATTTTCCATTGCACTTAATACATTTGCCAAATCTGCGATTCCATTCTTGGAAACATTTTTCAAACCCATCTATTTGAATGCTGACACCATCTCCTTCATTTTTTTCTTACCTCTTCTATGTCGTGAAATGATTTTCCTTTCATGACCCTCTTCATTTGGGGAAACAAAAACAAGTCCCATGGAGCAAGGTCAGGTGAGTCACGTGTGCGGGGCAAGAGAGACACGCTGGGTTTTTTTCCCCAAAACTGGCACACTGAGATGGCTACGTGAGCAGCAGGTACATTGTCCTGGTGGCAAAACCAGTCCCCTGTCTGCCACAAATCAGGCCTTTTTTGTCACACACTGTTAATGCAATCTTTTCAGAACCTCTAAATAGAAAGCTTAATTAACAGTCTGACCTGGTGGAACAAACTCAGAAATGCACTATGTGTTGACATTTTTATCCATTTGGGAAGTTGACAGACCATCCAGAACAAGGTTTGTCATTAATCAACATTTCACTGTTTTGAAATGAGAAAACCACTCATATGTGGACTTTTTCCCATAGCGCTGCCCTTATAAGCTGTGTTCAACATCACAACAGTTTCTGTGGCATTTTTCCCGAGCAGGACACAAAATTTCACAGCCATACACTCTCTATTAAATCAGCCATCACAAAAAACTAGGTACAAATAAAACTGCTTTTATGAGAAAATTCACTGTGACCAGATAGAACCTGCCCAGGAGACGCCACTGGGTACACAAAGTGAATTACTAGATGCTCGCTTCGTGAGAAAAATGTGTACTACGAAAGCTCTGTCCAGTGGAGCTTTTTTCTGTTTTTTTTTTGGGGGGGGTGGTGGTGTTCCCTCTCATATAATATAAGTGTACACACACATGCCCACACATTTAAATTTACTGACTAGTAATGATTTTAGGATGTAACTTTTATTTATTTATTTATTTAGATCATTTTATTAGGGGCTCATACAACTATTACCACAAT
>NW_022103922.1:17275052-17289542 GCF_000313985.2 Echinops telfairi | reverse complement strand
ACTTCCTCTTTGTTACATTCCCCTTGATCATGCCCTACCAGGTCTCCCACACCCACCTCCCCACCAATTTGGATTGCTTGTTGTTCCCTTGTCCCTGGGTTTGTTAACACCTCTTCCCTTCCCCGCACCTCCCCCTCTCCCATGTCCCCCTGGAACTGTCAATCCCGTTGTTTTCTCCTCCAGATTGTTCATCCAGCCTGTCCTATCCAGACAGACCTGTGGAGACAACAACATGCACAAAAACAAGACAGAGGAAAACCAAGGAACAATGCACAACAAACAGCAACAACATCAAGCCACTGACAAAGAACAAATTATCCAATTGCATATAGTTATTTTGAGGCTGATGCTTTTTGACTTAATGTTTAAATTTTTCTTAATTTTATGTTGCATATGTGTACAGCAAGGCACACCAATTAAGCCATTTTGACAGTTTAACAGTGACATTGATTTTACATATATATAACTTTGTACATTTTTAAAAGTTGGGATTTAATACATATATCATTCCGTATTTCAATCACATGAAGTAGGATGGTACACTTGCTACCACAGTCCTTTTCCAACCGTCTTTTTCCACCTGAATATATTTCTCTGGTGTGCAGCCATTCTTTTCCTCCTCTTCTAAATGGTAAGGGAAACTCATTTCCCCCGAAGGATTCTTCCTTTTAAATCTTTGGAATTGGCTGTTGCCAGTTCGATTCATCATAGACAGTCTGAGAGCATAATGCTCATGGTGGACCTGGTTACTCATTAAGCCAAAATACTGCATGGTTTTTAGGTGATTTTAGAGGCTTTTTAGTTTAAGGTTTAAAGGTCATCTCAGGGCAGGAATCCGGGGGAGTTCATCCGCTATTCATGGCTCCAGAAAGGCCAGAGCCCATGACAATTTGAAATTATGTTTTATGTTTTCCTCCTTTTGATCAGGATATTGTTCTGCATAATATTTGATTCAAAGCGTTCATTAATAATAGCTGGACACCATCCATTTCTGGGCTCATAGCAAAGGAGGCAGTTGTTCATAGAAACGAATAGCCACACATTCCTTCTTCTCTGGATCCTGGTCCTCCTCCTCCTCCTGCTGTTGCTTTTTTTTTGTTGTTGTTGGTGGGAGAGACTTTTTCTGCCAAGGGCCAGTGAACATCCTTCACTGGCCATACTGGTCAGCCATATAATGAACTCACTGCAAAGTGATGGCTGGGACTGGCGAGCCAGTTCTCTGAGGCAGGTGATGTTAGCTGGTATTGATGATTTTGCAGGACTTCCTCGGAGGAAGCCTGGGGACCTTGTGCTTATGCGCTGGGGTGTTATCTGCAAGGTCAGCAGTTTGGAACCACCAGCTGCACCGAGGGAGAAAGACAGGGCTTTCTACCCCAGGAAAGTCACTGTCTCAGAAACTCACAGGGTCAGTTCTTCCCAGACCTCTATGGTGTCTTTGAGTGGGCATTGACATGATGGCAGTTTGGTTTTGTTTGGCATATGACCTTAGGGCACACGTTCCCCACCCCTGCTTTAGGTGAATTGAGACCAATTATTAAACTTTGGTTGACTGCTTCCAAGTCTTAAGACCCCTATGCACTAAACTAAATAAGTTAATTACAGTGAACCCTCGTTTATCGCGGTTAATCGGTTCTAGACCCTACCGTGATAAATGAAATTCCGCGAAGTAGGATTCCTTATTTGTAAATCAAGTATTTTTGTAGTTAGAGCATAGAGGACATGAAAAAACACCCTTTAGTCACCATTACACTCGTATTACCCAATTTATTAAACGAAAAAGGGAAAATACAGTAAAACATTTTGGACGTTACAATTATCATTTATTATTTATTATATTATTTATGACATCAAGTGTGTACAGTATGAGCCAATCAGTGGCAGTAATGACAGAGCATGCGCTGTTACGCAAAAACCGATAGAGTGAAGCCGCGGAAAAGGAAGTCGAAGCGCAAAGTGGCGAGGGTTCACTGTAGATCAGTTAAGTGGGATGTGCTGTATAACCAGTACCTTAACCCTCCGAACCAAGGGACAAAATATCATGAGGTGTTTAGTGTTTAGCAAAAGGACAGGACAGTGGTTCAGTTTAGTTTTTGCCAGTGTAACCTTTCACAGGTGCACAACTTACCATAATAACTATAATCAGCTGTACAGCCCTACCCTTAACCAAAATGATTTTTCAAGCACTCTTGACCCTCTCCCTTACCTCAACGCATCATCCATTTATAAACTTTGGTCTCTGTATACTTGTCTCTTCTTCGTTTTCATGTGAAGTCAGACAACATTTATCCTTTTGTGACTGGCTTCTTTCACACAGCGTGATGTCTTCTTGCTCCATCCATTGTGTTACATATTCCAGGACCATTTCTCTTGCTAGCTTGAGCAGGGATATATGAACTACAATTTTTGTGTGCCTATCCATCTGTTGATGGGCATTTGGATCGTTTCTATCCGTGGGCCATTGTGAATAGTTGCGCAGTGAACACTGGTCTATTGGCTCATTTTCAGTCCATGGAGTCTTTTGGACATATTCTTAGGAATGGATTTGCTGGGTCCTCTGATACTCCGGTTTCTAGTCTTTGAGGAATTGTCATACTGTTTACACTGTTTTCTGGCGCAACAGCGCCATTTCACACCCCCACCAGAAATGGTTAAGGTCCCAAGTTCCCCATATCCTTGTCCACATTTGTTATTTTGGGTTGTCATTTTAGTCTTAGCAGCCCAGGTGGTATGCATCTCACTGTAGTTTTAATTTGCATTTCTCTGATGGTTAATGGTACTGAACCTCTTCATGCATTTGGTGGCCTTTTTTGGGTTTTAGGTGAATTTGCTTGATCACATCTTACGTGATTAGGTAAAATGACAACAACTTTGATATGTGTTTTTTAAATGTGCCCTGATTCAAGAACTTAAGCCTTCAGATGAGTGTCAGTCAGTTCTACTAGGTTCTTAATGGAACTCTCCATTTCCCTCTGTTTTGACTTCCAGATTGTTTGACTTCCAGCTGACTTGTACCTCTTTCCAACCTTTCCCCAATTTTTACAGCAGCCGTTCCCTCCGTGGGACTCGACGCCTCTATTGGGTTCAATAATGAATCCCAAGCACCCCACTCAACTCATCGACAATACTCAGCATCATGGAGTTTATTAAGGAACTAATAGGTTATAATTCGGGATCAGAAATGACTCGGGATACAGTTCTTCGGTTAGGATAGCTCATTGGCTATGCTTTCAGGCAGGTCTCTGACTCCAGGCTGACCTCTGTTCTGCCCAGACAAAGTTCACAAAGCTGGTTGGCTTCCTGATAAGTGTCCAGAGGCACCTCACTTAGCCAATTAGCATCCTGCCTACAGGTACTCAGCTCTTTTGCGCTCCGGGTCAGGGAGCCTACTATGCTTGTTTGGGATTGGGCTCCTGGATTTCCTACCATAATTTCTATTGCTTTTTCTTACCTTGTCACATAGTTCCAGAGTTCTAGCTCTGTCTCATGGGTCTAGAAGGTTCTTAGCACAAAGGCTCTAGATTCTTTGAACATGTTCTACCCTGAACTCCTTGATAGTAGTAAGGGCCCCTCTTGACAGCCACTAGTATGGCTTATTTTAAGACTAAGTTGGGATGGCAAAACTGACCAATTTGCTCATTAGGGTTTCATGCACCTTATTTGCATGGGTCCACCCCAAGGGTGCCATGCACTCTATTTCTGCTATTAGCAAGCTAATAATTCTTATCTTAATCCCCTGGGTTTTCTGTAGCAACTTAATTTCATAGTCCTACCCAGTCATTTGGTGGGAGTTTTAAGACCATGCTGAGAAAGGCCCGACAAAAGCAGTGCATCACATTACAATTATAAATACCTTTGGAAGCTTAAAAGAATGATCTTTTGCATCAAGGTTCACTTGGGTATCATTAACTGCCCTAGGACCATGAGTGAATTTCTAACATATACTATCCACTCCCGTTTTTGTAAATGGGGTTGGACCTATTTGGTTGTTCTGAGGATCAAGTGAGAGCTAACACTGAAATATAGGCCCTCACAGGAACTTAAAACACAGTAGAGGGGATGTAATTCCTGATAGTTATCATTATTGTCATTTAAATCCTGTTGGCATACAATGTAAATGGACCATGCACACTTAAGGAGCGGTCAGATTATGACCACAGGACTTTGTAAGGGCTGCTATTTGCAGTGTGCTTTTCTTGTGCCTCATTTCGTTTTTCCCTTGTAAGTGTTTCTGCCCTGGATATTTTCCAACATTCTCTTAGAATTGTAAAGAAGAAAGTTGAAAATTGTAGTGATTTATGTTTGTTACTCTCTTTATTTTTTCCTTTTTGAGTTTATTTAGGCCAAAAGGCACCACCATGAGCACCTCAGCCCACTACCACTACATGTGTATGTTGACATACGCCCTGGAGCCGAGGTGGTAGAATAGTATTGGTCAGCAATTGGAACTCACCAGTTGCTCATCTGGAGAAAGACAAGGCTTTCCGCTCTCATACAAATGTATAGCCGCGGACACCCAACAGGTGGCAGTTCTACTCTGTCCTGTAAGGCTGTTGTGAGTCAGGATTGACTTGGCAGCAGTGAGGGAGGGGTTTGGAGGTGTGGTGGAATGAAATATCATGTCTCTTCTACTCAAGTCTGTGAAACCAAAAAGAAACAAACCCAAACTCCCTGCCATCACCCAAACTCCCTGCCATCGAGTCAATGCTGATGCAGTGTCCCCCCCCCACCCTCCCGCCGGTTTTTAGGACGGTAACTGTTGGCTGGAAGTAGAAAGCCCAGTCTTTCTCAGTGGAGGAGCTGCTGGTGGTTTTCAAACTGCTGACCACGAATTGAAGCCCAGTGAGTAACCAGTTCACCACCCGGGCTCCGAAGATTCTAACTCCCACCAAATGACAGGACGCCTGTAACACTAATAGAGGGAACCAGCCAGTGTCCGTTACCACCCCATTAGCTATCTTTGAAGCAGCGGTAAGAAGAGAGGTACCCCAACAACCTTGGAAGAGAAAGTTCGAGAGCTCTGTCCAAAGTGGTAGAGCTGCCAAGACCATATGCATTCCACACTGTGGCATGTAGACGCAGGCTGAGATGAAGTGGTACATTCTCCTGCTCTGGCCAGAGACTATGAAGTCGTGGGGCAGAGTGACAGGCATGCTGGCTTCCTGGCCCATGGAGGCAAAAGCCAAGGGACCATGTGCTGAGAGACTTTGGAACGAGAGAGATTCGGTTGCTGGCTGAGGAGACCAATGACTGTTTCTTATTGTTTGCTGATCCTGACTTATAGTAACCTATCAACTTCCGTAAAAACCCTTCATTGTGAATATTGTCCTGAGGTATGTGTGGCCATAGCATTGACTTACGGAACCCATCATTGATCCAGAAATGGCATAGGAGGGACTGGTTGGTGTCAGAATAGGTGAAGAAGGATGGGTCATGGAGGCTTCTCTGACCCCTGCCTCGTGGCGATAGGGAAGCCAGAGGAGGTCAGAATCGGCCCTCCATTGCTCTTTATTGTAGGAGGAACCTTTCCAAACAGTCTATTAGGATTCTACTTTTTGAAGTTAAAGATTTGTAAATAAAGTTTTTCTTTCTTATAATTTATGTTCATATTAGGAAGAGTTGTGCCTGTAGCTTATTAGGTTAAACACCCACTTTATTAATCAGTATGCAGTTGTTAGCTTTGAAAGTTTTTAGATTTTTCTTTTACTGTAGGGCATGCGTACGGATGCGTTTTCTCTCATTTATTCTGAGGAGCTGAGTCCTCTATAATTTCCTCTTCATACCCAAAATTACTTATGTAAATTAGTGAAAGATTAATGATGTTAACAGCTTAAGTGCTATGTAAATTATTAGTTTTCTATTGAGAGACTGTGTCTCTCTATAAACACGAAACTACTTCAGGTGATTTTCACTATTAGTTTTATTTTTTGCATCTCGAGTTCAGAGCAACTACCTTATGGAATGGTGGTGGTTGTGTTGTGGTCCAGTAGGTTTTGTGCCATGGTAACCTCATGAGTTACCCGGTAGGACTGCCCTGGTTTGGGGCTGTATATATAGCACAGTGGTAAAGCACGTGACTGCTAACTGGAAGGTTGGCTATTTGAACTCCTCAGCCACTGCTCAGAAGCAGAAGTCTGGGGTGATAGGCTTCTATAAAGATTGGTCTTGGAACCCTGTGTGGGCAGTTCTACTTTGATTTACAGGCTCGTTATGAGCCAGACCTCATAGCATTGCGCTTTGGACTTAACAGTTTATGAAGCAGTTCACTTTAAATTTGGTTGTGTGCTTTATATGATTTAAAATTGTAACTTCCATTTTAGAGTTGAGGAAATAATGGTAGTTTAAAAGACTGGCCTCGGGTTATTTATCCTGTCTGTAAATAGAAAAGGAGCCCTGGTGGCACAGTGGGTTACAAATTGGGCAGCTAAACAGGAGGTAAGCAGTTCAAAACCAGCCCTGACTCTTGCAGAGAAAGATGAGGCTTTCCGCTTCTGTAAAGAATTACAGCCTCAGGGTTGCTATGAGTCAGAGTTGACTTGAAGTGGGGCAAGTGAGTTTGATTTGAGCTTCTTAATTTCTTTTTCTTTACCAGACTTCCTGCAAGTGTTCCTTCTTAGCCTGGTTTCTACCCTCCTCTTCTTGTGAAAGTGGGTAGAAGATGCCATCAGGGCCAGCATTGTACGGTACACCTCCTCAGGAGAAGTTGTTGTTATTGAAGCAAACAGTTCCTGTTGGATCATTGCCTTGCATCAGAAGTCATTCTCTCTCTCTCTCTCTCTCTCTCTCCTCCCCCCTCTCCTCTCTCCCTGTCCCTGTCTCTTTCTCCCTCCCTCCCTACTTTCCCTCTGCTGGGTAAAATGTAAGCATTATTAAGATGAGCATATATCTATAGTCACTGCTTTCTTTCTCCTGCCTCCCTCCCAGAACTACAATCTAGTGTTAACAGTAAACTTGGTGCTTTTCAGGCTTGAAGGGCAATTCAGAAAGTATTATTACTGGGATTACAGTTCCTGGGAGCAGAGGTTTATTCCAAACTAAACGTGTTTAAACATGTCCCTGAAATCAGTGGCTGGCTCAAGACAAATTCTCTCAGTATTGCACTTTTCTTGGGTTTCATTAGGGTGTCTCCAAAAAAAGGAAAGTTCTTTTGGAAACAGTGGCCTACCTCTTGGGGGATCTGCTGGAGAAAGCTAGGGCTTTCTGCTTCAATAGAGATGTACAGTCTTGGGAACGCTATTGGGGTAACCCATCTCTGCCCCTACAAGCTCACTATGAGGCAGAATCAACTTGACGGCAGTGGGTGATTTGTTTTTAGACGCACTGCCGTTGAGCTCAGCACCCCGACGAGACGAGAGCACTATTCCTAGTGAAGCAAAACGTGATTGGAATCTTGGCGCTTCCATTCCTGGCAGTGCCACTTCATGCAAAGCCTTTAACATCCCTGGCCCTTGATCATTTCTATTTGGGGGATATTTAAACAAATTCTGAATCTATGCTTTACTCTTCTTTTTCAGATGAGGGAATTGAAACTCAGAAGGTTTAGATGCGTTGTCCACAATATTTGAGTTGGGATGTTTTCTGACTTCAGAACCTTGTATTTCCCTGGCATCCCTAGCACCATGAAAAATGAGTATACTGTTATGATTGGGAATCCTCATCACTGTGGCCTCTGGCTGTCTGCCAAAAGATGTCCTCAAATGGCAGCCTGTTGTCCCAAAGAGGTTTGGACAATATTTTGCTAAGTGAAAAGGACATTAAAGCTTCTGATACCAGATCCCTTAGGAGTTCTTGTCATTATAGCACAAGCCAACATTAATCCAGTAGGTGACTGGTGGTTACCTGAGATCAACTTTAGAGTTCGATTTTCACGTGGGGAAGAGAGTATCCCACCCTTGTGGTTATGAGTTTTTAGATGGGAAAAGCCTACTATATAGGCAGGAAGATTATCCTAAATAGAAAGGTGGCTCCCCCCCCCACCCCAATATTTTCCTATTCCCTTGGCAGTTGTTGGGAAGACTGTGAAACAAAGAGCACTTCCAGAGTTTGGGGAGTCCTGATGGTTGGCAGAGGACTCATTTGATGCCAAGGAAGCTTCCCAGGTGCCCTGAATTCAGCACCCTTCCTTTATTACTAGATGGAACTGTAGGATAAGGCAAGTGCTGGAGGCGTCTGTAAACCACACGTGTGGTCTGCATCCTGGAGCCTGAGATTCTGGAGTGGGGCTGCTGGAGGGGAACAACCTCCCTACACACACATTACCTGTTTGTCTGTGCTGTGTTAGTTGGCCATTTGTTTTAGATCAGCTCCATGTATTTTCCCATTTCCCTTGCCTTGTGCTTGTAATAATCATTCTTAAGTTCTTTCTTTTGCTTTTGGCACGTATTTTACCTGTGTGGTTTTTGGGGGGTGGGGCAGTAGGTGGGTGTTGTCCTTTCCTAGCTGCTCTCCTGACTCTAGGTTGTAGCCTTGCTTCTGGCCGGAGGGGCTGTCTAGCATGAGGTCTGTGGAGTCTGGAGCAAGTTGCCAGAGCTGGTT
Organism: Echinops telfairi; assembly: GCF_000313985.2. Classification (NCBI taxonomy): domain Eukaryota; kingdom Metazoa; phylum Chordata; class Mammalia; order Afrosoricida; family Tenrecidae; genus Echinops; species Echinops telfairi. The sequence goes on along the minus strand of NW_022103922.1, from coordinate 17,281,010 downwards.
AGTGGGCCATACAGACGAGGCGTCAGCGTTTGTGTCAGCATTCTCCACCGAGCACTGTGTGTTCACCAGACACTCTGCCGCACTGAGGTTCGGTTCCCTATCCTTCCGTGGAGAACAGCCGGATTTCCCACGTAAACCAGATGGGGGGCTTTCATCAGAAGCAACACGGGGTGAAAGGAGGTCTTTGAGGAAGCACCCAAGTAGTGTTCAAACTCCCGGGGTGGGGTGGGGGGGTGGGGGGGTGAAATGTGTTCTGCTTTGCTTGGCTAGAATAATGTCTCAAGCTAGTGATTAGGCACTACTCCAGCCTTAACCTCGGGCAAAATTTATGCAGTCCCCCCCCATTTGTTAGGTAATTAAAGGAAGAAAAAAAAAGGAAATATTTGCTTAGAGTAGAAGGGTGTTTTAATTAAACATGAGAAATAATAAATAAATGCAAGCAGAGAGTAGGCTGTAGGGCAATTGTTTTTAACTTCTCTTTTAAAGCATTAAGAGCTTCCAGTCAAAGGCCAGTACTTTAGGCTTGGGTGCTGGTTAAGCTCATACATAGCGTTATTCTAGTGTTGGGAATCTGAATCTAAGATGCTTCCTGCTTTGGGTTCAGGAACTTGGAGGGTATAGATAATAATCCTTACTGTTTACTGCTAAGCACCATCTGTGTTGAAAGGAGTGCTTTATTTTAAAGCATGAGCCAGATGTAATGCCAGTCGCTAGTAGTGTAAGTCGTGCTGTGGGAAGCAGGCAGAGAGCAGCAGGTTGAGCTAACTATGGTTAACTAGGGTACTGGTGCAGTTATGTTCCTCATCGCGAGACGTTTCAACCCTGGCATCTCTGTCTTTAGACTCTAGGTTTCACGTTCTGCGTCCACATGGTCTCATTCATCCTTCCTGTTTGAAAGTCAGCTGCCTCCATTGAAGTTGCTTGCCTAGACTGTTAAAGTGATGTCATCTTCGGCGTCTATTTCTCGTCCAGGAGTCCAAACTTCCCACTGTTTAGCTACTCAATTTTGCTCATGTTCAGCATTTGAATTTTTCTACTCCATGGCCTTTGGTCCACTTTCACACCACATGTGGTCAGTCACGTACTCCATGCTCCAGCTGTATTTCAACCAGCTATTCTTTGGACACAACGTCAAGGCTGCTTTCTCCATGTTTAGACCTTTTAACTGGAAGTGTTTTATCATAGGCTTCTTATTTTAGTCCTTTTAAAATGCCACTTCTCTTTCTTGCACCAAAACTTAAAAAACAAAACAAAAACCAACTTACTGCCTAGGAGTCAATTTCAACTCCTATCAAACCTTTAGGCCAGTATAGGCCTGCTCCTGTGGGTTTCCCAGACTGTAACTTTACAGAAGCGGAGAGTCATCTTTCACCCTAGGAGCAGCCAGTGGTCTTGAACTGTTGACTTGGTGGTTGGCAGCCCAGTGCATTACTGACTATGTCTCCAAAATATCTCCTAGGTTGAGAAGCACTCACAATACATGGTTAAGGAGAGAATTTACTTAAGCATGCAACTCTGCCTATCACACATACGGTAACTGGATTGTAGCCGGATGGCCAAGGTTTGACTTTTCTGCTCAGGATCTCGGCTCCGGCCCAGGTCCTCATCTGTAAAATGGGAGGGATGGTGGTATTACCCTCCTCAGCTTGTTGCAGAATCTTACCTGCATGCCTCTGCAGTAGCACTTGGCATATTTTAACACCTGGTCTTCCCTTTCCTGAGTGGCATATGCCCTTGCACACTTGATAGGTGGTTGGTCCGAGGAGAGAGGTGCTGTCAGTGGAAAACACCGGATTTCAGAACCTTCGTATGAAAAATAGAGGGTTGAATATTCAGTTGATTGCATGTTAAAATGATAATATTTTGAGTATATTGGTTAGATCAAATTTTAAATTGATCTCACTACCCTCCCCACCGTGGGGGGGGGGCTACTAAAATGCCCTGTCATTATGGCTACTAAATTTTTTAGAATCCCATATACAGTTCATGTTATATGTTTGTTGTTGTTAGCTATATCATAATAATTGTGCCAGTGGTGGCGGTTTCTGCTCTCCTCTTTTATTTCCCTTTCCCCCCATCAGCTACTAGATTTCAGTGATTCTGGGTGAGGAAAATGAGGATGAAGCTTAGATCGAATAAGCGAACGATGAGGTAACGCCTGACCTCAGGGGAGGGCATACTGGACTAGTTACTTCAAAGCTCTGCATGCGCAGTGGCTAGCTTTGTATTCCTGTTTTCTTGCAGGATAGAAATATGCTTCCCATTGTAGACCTTTTGATTTATCCTTAGTTAAATTAGAAGGAGGCTGCATAGGTTATCAAAGTAGAATATTCATATATAATGATGATAATGTAAACTTGTTGAAATTATATATACAGAGGTTTTTAGGACTTTTAGGAATATAAAGATGTCTATATTAGGTTATCTTAATTCTAAGTAGCTTTCAGTTCTAATGCATTCTGCTGCATCAGTTCCTTGAAATGCTTATGTTAAAATGCACATCACACAAGATAGTCTACTCATGTAGTTTGCTTCAGTGCCATGCTGTCTTCTGGCTTTAACTGTTCGGCTGATTTGAGTAGCCACTGGCTTATAACTAGACTAAAATTTCAGAGTTTGGTTCAGGCAGCCCTTGGAAAAGCTGCCCTGTTGGCACAGTGGTTCAGCACAGGGCTACTTAGGGAAAAGTCAGTAGTTAAGACCTACTGGCCACTCTGCTCCACGCAAAAGAGATGTGATGGTCTGGAAACGGAATGAGGACTTCGACTCTGTCCCATGGGGTTGCTTTGAGTTGGAATTGGCTTGATGGCAATGGGACCTTGCTGCTTTTGTGGGGAGCCCTGGTGGCATAGTGGGTTATACCTTGGGCTGGTAACTGAAAGGTGAGCGTTTTGAAACCACCAGCCAGTGACTCAGAGGGAGAAAAATGAGGCTTTCTGTTCTCTTAAAGATTTGGACTTGGAAGTCCACTTGGGGAGCTCTGTTCTATCTTGTGGGGTCACAGATGACTCAATGGCTGTGAGTGTGGTTTGTTTTGCTTCTCTTAATCTCCTTGGGCAGGAGGCTTGCTCCTTACACCGAATAGTTACTTTCTTTGGAGGATGGGGTGTGGGAATGTAGATAGAGATCATCATTTGCAGTGTTGGTTTCCTTTGAGATCAGAAGGTACAGGAATACTATTATCTTGCTAAGTGCCTTAGAACTAATAGGGAATGAAAAGGCACTTGCCAATCCCAGTGGACAGATGTGGTTGATTTATCTTGGTGTAAGTCATTGAAAGGGTAGATGCACGTAAGGAGGAGGAGCCCCTAGATGTTCCGTGGGTGTGGCACATTAGGCTTAGCTTCCCCGACTCTATTCCAGATGAGGAGCTCTGAAGGTTATCTGGCTGACATCTGTAACCTCAGATAGCACCACTTGGTGGTGGTCACCGCTGTGCCCTCCGTGTGTGAGTCCCTACAAGCAAGGAACCTACCCTAAGGCAATTAAAACCGTGGCCTCTCTGTTTGATATTATATGTGGCTTCGAATTACATAGACCCAAAAGTCAGTAAGTTCCAAACCGAAAACAGCAAACTCAATGCCACCCAGGCGATTCTATTCAGCCCTCTCGGACAGGATAGAACTGCCCCGTGTGAGTTTCAGAGACTAAGTTTTTACAGGAATAGAAGGTCTGGCTGTTCCTCTGAGGAGTGGCTAGTGGTTTTGAACTGCTGATCTTGCGGTTAGCAGCCCTATATTACCAAATACTGCCTTATGAATGGAATTGTAAATAAATTCCTGTATGATAATAAGTAAGCTTCTCTAGGGCCTTTGTATATTTGGGTTGCAAAATACCTTGTTTACAACTTCAACAAAGAAAACATCTGTTGCTTAAAGCCAGACACATGTATGTCTCTACATCAGTAAAGATACAAAGCATGTCTAGGTGTGTGTGTACACCAGGTACTTAAATATGGGCCTCCCTGCGTTCTCTACCCTAAAGGTAAGGCAGACCATTTCTCATTGCTCTTGCTGTAGACACGCCCTCTCCCGCCTGGCCACAGTGTCAGAGCAGCACACAGCACAGTAAATGAGGAGATGAAACAAGTGAGACCAGGAAGAATTGCCCACAGCCCAGTGGTCCGTGTCACCGTTCTTTGCTTCTAGCATAGATTGCATAATCACGAGGGCCGAGACAAGGCAAATCCTTTTAGTACTCTGTGTCTGGGGAGGCTGTGGTCCCTGAGGTTTGGTTCCTGTTGTCATTGTAGCAGTCTCCATTGTGACAAGGAGATCTTTGGAAGTCACCTGAGAATGTCTGAAAACCACATTCCCATTACCGGAGTCTGCTGGGTACTTGCCTGGTAGGGAATATATTTTATTTATATAAAAAACACAGCCCTCCAAACACACACACACACACACACCCCCTCCTTCCCCCCCAAGCTTTTGCAAGGAAGAGGACTTTGTTGATAGGTGTTTATAGAGTCCTTGTAATGGTAACTGAAGACCCTTTCTTGTACTAATCTCTCGCCCAGAAGAGTGTTTTAAGAATCTTTTAGTGTTTCATTTCTAACCTGATGGTGTGGGGAAAACTCAAGAATTCTTTCTGTTTTGAAATTACATTGCTTTTTCCTTTTAGAGAAAAAGGGGGTATCTGTCAGTGGTAAATGGAGATTTTGTTAGTGTTGTCTTTTCTTCCTGTTAATTAACATATAAAACAATAAAGCCTGTGCTTTGAGTCGATTTAAACTTACTGCATCCCTATAGGACGGAGAGGAAATGCCGTGGGTCTGTAAAGCTCTCAATCTTTTTACTGAACCAGGCTGTCACAGCTTTCGCCCTCAGAATATCTGGCGAGTGCTTTAAACACTGCGCCACTAACACTCGTTCCAGTAAAACGTACTTGCTGAAAAGTTCTGCTTTCGTTCGCTGTGGTCCCGCCTCTTCCCACCAGAAATTACAGCTAAACAGTTATTTTGAATGATTCCACTAGAATGTAATAGTTGTAAAACATAAATTCTGTTTCAGTCTGTGCAGCTGTAGTTTACTTTCCAGGCAGGGGAGAGAGCTATTTTATTAAGTCCTGGGAGGGACATGTGTCACATACATTTAAGAAAAAACTACTTAGGATGAAAAATTCCAAAAAATGCCTTCCCCCTGGTGTGAAGTAAAACAAAAAGCCCCGCCACATCGAGGCCTGTGGTAATGACATGGAGGTGACAAACTGCAGGCAGGTGAGGTTCCCGGGCTGATCTCACACCTGCACCTTGAGTTGGGGGACAGCTGGCTCGGTAGCTGGCGGCTGGCCTTGTTCTCGGTGATGCAGGCCCAGCTCTCTGGCTAGGCCCTCAGGTTCGCACAGGAGGGAGACCCTCCACGTGTGTTATAATCGGTAGGTAGATAGCCTTCCTTGGTTTTGTGAATCTTCCCTGTGACGGGGAAGTAAAAGAAGCCACTGCTCAGTCCCACCAAGCTGCAAGCCGGGGTTTCTGATACATGATGCGGAGGTGATGATCATGGGGGGATGGAGATGGACTTCAGTCTTGGTCCTGTGGCCAGTGTAGTAGTAGAGGGGCGACCCTTTTGAGGGACTCCACCCACTGCTGCCATTGCTCTGCTGTGGCTCAGCAGAACTTTGGGTCAGTTGAGGGTGGTCAGCGTGGCGGGCAGGTTGAGCCTTCCTGCTGTAGGTGACTTCTGATGGCGTCCTTCGATTTCTTGTCCACACTGCTCAGAAGACGCAGGTGAGTGGACCTGGGAGGCAGCATCAAGGCTCTGATGGACGCTGCTTTTCCTGTGTTGGGTTTGCCTTGGGTGCTTGCTTCTCAATGCTGAAAGAATTCACGGCAGAAACACCTTTGTAAACCCAAGTAGTTTTTTTTTTTAACATTTTATTAGGGGCTCATACAACTGTTATCCCAATCCATACACACATCAATTGTGTAAAGCGCATTTGTACATCGTTTCTCAAAAC
>NW_022103922.1:17267079-17273798 GCF_000313985.2 Echinops telfairi | reverse complement strand
CCCTGGATTCCCTGTGTTTCTAGTTCCTATCTGTACCAGTGTACATTCTCTGGTCTAGCCAGACTTGCAAGGTAGAATTGGGATCATGATAGTGGGGGCGGGGAGGAAGCATTTAGGAACCAGAGGAAAGTTGTATTTTTCTTTCTTTTTTTTTTTCTGTTCTCAACCACCAAGTTTTTAATCCAAACCTTGCCTTTTTAAAAAAATAATCATTTTATTAGAGGCTCCTACAACTCATCACAATCTGTACATACGTTATCTGTGTCCAGCACTTTAGTACATATGTTGACTTCATCATTCTTACGACACTCACTTTCCACTTGAGCCCCTGGTGTCAGCTCATCCCCCGCCCCCCGATAATTTATAATTTATTATTATGTTATCATATCTTACCCCATCCCACGTCTGAAAAGTTGTATTTTTCATCGTTGCTACATCGCACCCCGACTGGCTCATCTCCTCCTTCGGGCTTTCTTAAGATCAGTTCTGCAACCTCGTTTCTGTTACACAGGTACTGACTTCTTTGACGCCAGAGATCTGGAACAGTCAGTTCAGGTCCAGCCTGCAAAAAGGTTTGCCTTGGCAAGTACACTGTTTTAAAAGACAGTTTGCGCCTTCTTGCAAAATTGTGTTTGAGGTGGGGAAGGAGGAAGGAGAAGGGAGGTGCTACCAACAGTTCTGGTTTCTCTTGGAAAAATAGGAGGCTCTGGTAGTCAGGCACTGGAGTCTAAGCAGTGGCTTTTCCTCCTGCATTATTGCCTTTAAGCTTTTTTTTTTTTTGCCAATTAAACACACGCAAGAAGCTGTATTTACCCTTTGTCTGTATGTGGAATTTTGTTCTGTTCTATTTCATTAAAACCAAAATGGTTTTGAAAGCCACTAAAGCTACCTCTCAATCCAGTGATGCCTGTGACTTGCGGATGGAGAAGCAGCACTTGGGATTTGGCTGCATTTTGCCAGTCCTTGTCATTCATCAGACCTGACAGCCCTGTAGGACATCCATGTGCACATCCCATGGTCCTGCTGTTGGGTGTCCAGTTGAAGGCTAGGGTTGTTTTAGACTCCTAGGCTGCAGAACTGAAGACAAGGCAGAATGAATGCCACTCTTGTATCTCACCACAGTTGCTTAGCCCTACCTTGGTCAAGGTAAATGAATAAGGAGAAAATAGAGAGTGTGGCTGATGGCTGCTCGAAGCCTGTCTTTTGGATTGCATAAAGGTGGGACATAATGGACCAGAATCTGGGACAATTCATATTACAATGACTCTGTTATAAAGAAAGGAAGCTTTTTACCTTAGTGGCCTTACATTTGCATAACAGATATTTAATTTACCCTTAATTCACTCAGGTGGGCTGGGAAGCAAGGGGCAGGAAAAAGACTAAAGAGTTTTGTTGTCATCTTGGCTGCTTTTGTCATGCCACCAACCTAGTGGAGAAGCATGGTCTCCAACAACACCAATCACTGTCAACACAACAACCACATGGAAGAGGGAGGCCTCTCCAAATTCATTAGGACCATGATCCTGTGTGCATCAATTTGGAATGTGAAAGGATCTCTTAATACACAGTGTACATTTATATTTAGCTGTTCAGGTCACAGTACTTTCTGATGCTGATAGAATGGAAGAATACAGAAATGTATTCTGTGGCTTCTTGTCGGGCCACCCTGTTTTCTTACTTTGTGAATTTGGTTGAGATTTCATGTAGGCTGCCTTATTTTATTTTGCCCATTAACCAAATGGGTTTGGTGGAAATACCCCCCACTCCCCACTTCATTGATTTCCGATGATCTCATGAAACTGTGTGTGTGTGTGTGTGTGTGTGTGTGTGTGTGTGTGTGTCTATAACACTTCAAGACATTTTGTACCGTTGTAAAACACCATGTCTCTTATGGGCAATTGCTTAATCAGCAGATCCAGGATTCCATGTCAGAATTACTTACCGTGCTTTGTGACTGTTTTCTAATTCGTCTCGTGCCATTTTGGGGTTCGATAGAGGAAGTCTGATGACCCCTGTCTATCCTGGGTGGGGATGAGCATTGAAGCCAAGACTGAAGCTGTGCATTACAATGCAGCAGGGGTCAGTCTAGGGATCCAGTGGAGATCCCTGCGCTGAGCTGTCAGGGCTGGAATCCAGCAGGTATCTGGGCTGATCTGTTGACAGTCACTGTGGGAGTAAAAGTGCTATCCGCTTACTTGCTTAGGTCAGTGACAGGCAAAAACTGGATAGGGCATATTCTTGTTCCTTATCCAAGGCTCTTGACCTGAGATGGAAAACCTTTGAGATTCTATAATTGAAGGCATTTCAATATTTTTTTCCCTTTTTAATGTCGAGCTTGTTTCTGACTTTTTATTCGCCTTCACATCTCTGCTAGCCTTAATGTGTTGAGTGATAACACACCAGAGACCACTCCAAAGGTCAGCAAAGAGGGATCCAGCAGGGGGCTTGTTTTTTGTTCTTATCTCATTGTCAACAGCCCTTCATCATGCGCGTGTTGTCCTCCCACCCCCAGTCGCTTGGGCTCAGGCAGTGGACTTGTTCTAACAGAGGGCACTTAGAGCCAGGTCGTTGCAACCTGAAACAGAATAACGGGTCCACTTCAGATTCTGACAGGAACCACCTCTGTGTCTAACAAGCCACATTGGAACAAATGTGGTGTCTGATTCCAGGTCTGAGAATGGATGCTTTCAACTGATGGCAGAGGTGAGCCTCCTCTTTTAACCCTTGGGTGCCTGATGGAATAGGAGGAGGAATGGGGCGCTCTTCCTTAGAGGACAATCGAGTGCATTATTGTCAGTGTTTTAAGACCTGGCAGGCAGGAGACTTGTTTTTTTCCGGTCCCTATCCCCAGCATGCTGGCTTTGGGCAAGTAGCTTTCAATGTCTCTGCACCTCAGAGAAATAGCTGACTTTAGAGTGCTTCTAACGGTGCACATGCCCTCGAGCTTTATGCTGGTTTTATTTAATCTCCACAACAACCCTAGGAAGATGGAGATACCTCTGCTGTCCTTCTTTTATATATGAGGAACCAGGGTGGAAAGACTATGTTGCTCAATGTCACAGGGCATTGATAGAGACTAGGCTGTAACCCAGGCTAGTCTGAGAACTGTTAACCTCTGTGCCTTTTGGCGTAAAGGATTCTTCCAATGTTAATAAAGGGCCATTGGCATGGGGTATGCTTTCACTTCCTGTGCTGGAGACTGGGGATCAGTTTTGGCAATGCACTTCATTCACAGATACCACTAACCCCCAGTGGAGGCTTGGTGTTTTCATGATATGGAATCATTTTTCAAGGGAGTTTCCTAACTACAATGGACTAGAGCATTTAAAAAAATCTCTGATGATCCCCTACTGAAAAGTCAGTCCATGACAATCCTAGAGATCAATCTGTAACTAATCATGAGGGTGGCACAGGAGTGGGTAACATTTTGTGGCATTGTCCCTGGGGTTGCCCTGAGCTGGGGCTGACTTGACGGCAGTTAAGGACAACTAATGATGATACCACATGATTTCAGTCTGTGGTTTGAGGACGAGCAAATTAGAGTGAAGGAAATAATAGGTATCTTTAAGATTCTTGTTTTATTTGATCAATCGTTTCTTGTCTTCACCTAGTTATCCCTCTTTTTAAGAAATGAGGTTGAATTGAACTATTATTTCAAGTACTCTCAACAATTCACAACATAGTCTGTAACTTTTGTTCATTTGTAAGTTGGGAATTACTCTTTATTCATTCATTCATTGTTTCATTTATTTTTGGTATCTAAGCCTTAGTCTATTTACTTACTTGTTTGAGGTGAACTTTTTGTCACATAAGACTCAAAGTCTAGTTCAGTTTTATTCTTTCTCCTTTTTTTGTTCCCCCCAGCCACTCAAATCACTATTTAGTGGAGTATTACAATTTAATACTGAACTAGGACAAATTGACTAGAGAAATAAATCCAGTTACATTCATATATGTGCAAGAAAGTGCTTTATTTCAAGAAGCAATCATACGTCAAGAAAACATCCCAGCCCAGTCCAACTGGTCTGTAATTCTGATAACTAGTCCGTAAGTCCCTCTTCAGATTCATGCAGCCATAAGCAATGACGCAGAATGCAGGAATGTTACAGGCTGGGGGGTGCAAAGTCGTGTGGATCCAATGGCAGGGGAAACATCAAGTCTCAGAGTGGCCCACCAGCAGGAAGATGAAGGGAGAGAGAGAGAGAGAGAGAGAGAGAGAGAGAGAGAGACAGGTTCCCTGTGCCTTCCTTATGAGAAGGCCACAACCACAAGGAGGGACCATCAGGTTGTGTGACCTGATTGACAGGTTGAATGCCCCTGCACTTTTATCTATTACCACCAATACTCTTCTATTTCACTAACATTTGTATTTTAGCTTCATTTGGTAGGCTCTCTTGCATGTAGTAGGATTCCCTTCTTAAAGAAAGCAGACTGAAGGCCAACAAGGTTCGGTTATTTATTGGAGGCCTGCCTGCATTCGACTGCGTGACTGAGCTAGGATATATCTGTGCTGCTGTTTCTTCTGTTCAGAGTTTCCAAGTAAAGTATTAACCCCAGAAAACTATGAGGAAATTCCAAGTGTATTTCTTAAACCTGAGAGGAACAGCAAGAAAACTATCTTAAACAGAAACATACTGTCCAAGATTTAGAAATCACTCTTACTGGGATTTTAGTAGTCTAAATGACAATTACTGCATGTGAACCAATGAGTTGGTTACTAGTGGGTATTGTCAGTGGGTTTGACTGAATAATGTAATGTGGATGTGTGAACAGGCAGTGTATTTCTTATTCCCCTCCCCTGTTCTCTCCCCTACACTCACAAATAGTTATTTATCACCTTTTAGGTCCCTGCTCACAAAGGGTGTCTCCTATTCTGCCAACCCCCTTGTTGCTGTTGTTAGGTGTCATCAAGTTGATTGTGACTCACAGCGACTTGGTGGACAACAGAAGGAAGCACCGGCTGGTCCTGCACCATCCTCACAAATGGTTCTTAAGTGTGAGCCCATTTTTACAGCCAACGCCCATCCCACCTCAACTTTCACGTCAGTTATGCCATCCTTATCAAAAATTTCATCTTTATTAATTTACATGCAAAAGACTGCATATTGCATAACACTATTTTTTGTCTGTTGGTGTAACAGTGTATTATGTATATGGAAGACATAGATCCCTATTCTTGTTGTTGTTACAGGAAAACTTAAGAGACTATTTGGAGGGAAGTAATTTCATTTTCTAAAAGGACCCCCTTTGTACAGATCCCTTGTATTCTGTTACCTGAAAACAATTCTGGATAGGCAAAATCTGATGCCTTTTCCACTGTCCTAGTTCATTCTTGTCATAGAGATCATTGGTCATGGTACTGTCTTTTTATTGGCCCAGAAATAGTAGTTTGTCAGGTTGTTTTATACAAGACGGGAACAAAAAGCTTCACCTGCCCAGAGAAAGGAAACGTGTAACTTTTGGATCATGGAAATTATTAATCACGGATGATAATCTCCTTGTTCGGGAACTCAAGAGTGGGTTAATCCCTGTCTAACCTAAAGAAAGAGATTTCTCATCAAAGTTAATTTCTTGAAGTGCACCTGATGCTGTTGGGCAGTTCCTGGGCAACCAAGGACTAGGCCTCTCAGCTTCTCTCTCTGATCAGCACTCAGCGGGACAGGACGGGCATTCCTGGAAGATGGTTCCCATTTTCAGTGCTTCCTGACACCTGTTCACTTCCTGCCGAGATGCCAAACCAGTTCCCAGTCTGCACAAAGGGAGATTCTTCGGATCCTAAAGCATGTCTTGAAAACCCTTATGGAGACCTGAGGATTTTATAGACCCTCAAAACCGAATTCTCTGCTTTCATTCTGCTTTATGATTTTGTAGAGAACTCTAAAATAGGGGAGCAAGGAATTACAGCAAGGCATCAGAGGAGAAATGTTAGGAAAGCTTTTTGGATATTCCTCAAATCCATCTCTCCAGCCACTCCCACTTGCCACCTCCCAGGGAGACACACGTTCACACACAGCTTTCTGTGGGGATGGAAAATGAGCAATCCTAAATTTTCCTTTTCATCAAACTCTTCTAAGCATACCTCGAAAATAGCTTCTGCTGAATGTATTTTCTTTACATGTCTTGAATATTTTCACATCCCTCCCTTATAAAGTGTCAGCTAATGTGTCAGTTTGAGATATTCCTATAATTAGATGACATTTTTTCTTTATTGAGCCCTGGCGGCATAGTGGATTATATACTGGGTTGCTAACAGAAGACATGGATCAAACCTCCAGCCCACTCTCAGGGAGAAAGATGTGACAGGCTGCCCTATAGGGTCCCCGTGAGCCGGAATTGACTCCCTGGCAGTGAGTCTGCCTTTGTTGTGGTGGTTTCTTTATTTTGTTTTTCGTCAATATGAGCCTAAATCCACTCCATACGGTGAGTCATTATTGCTATTGTTTTTATTTACTTTAATTAAGGAAACTTTTTATTTAATTAGGGGAACCATCTTACTGTCGGCTGTATAAAATGCTTCAAGCTAGAAACATAATCTTCTGTTGAACTTAAAACTTGTCATTGGGTTCTGAAGGTTGGTTTCTAAGGATAAGCAGGGCATAATTGTTCACCCTATGCCGACACACATAACCATATTTATTTTTTTTACCTTATATGAAATTTGTTTTTAAACCATCAGAGCTTTTTAGGGCAAGAACCCCACCATAACACATCCCCCCCCC
>NW_022103922.1:17209563-17266979 GCF_000313985.2 Echinops telfairi | reverse complement strand
CGCACACACATTTCAAGGCAGAATTCAGGGAGGCAGCAGTGTGTGCAGGCACCCAAGTTGCACATATAAATACATGAATTTGTCCAAATGAAACTGCCATGCAGCATAGCATCAGTTCCCTTTGAGTGCAGGAGTAGCAGGGGATTCGCATGCCTGGTTCTGGTGGTAGTGTATAAAGTGTGTCTAGTCCTGAAGATGGCTTGTGTTCTCTGACAAAACCTAGTATGTTCATGGATTATTTAGTAATGCTCATTTGAACATTTGAGAGAGTTTTATATTGATCCTGTGGAGCTACGTACCAAATAGACCCCACACCACTTTTAAACCACATCAAGATATCCCCCAAGGAATGAAAATCTGTTTTCTGACATGTGGAATAAATGCATCCTTTGCTGGCAAATACTAATATTTAGAGGCTGTTCATTCTCCACATTTCATATTCCAGTTGGTCTTCCATAACTGAAGGAATAAATATTTTCTTTGTCTCTTGAACATGAAGATGGTTTTAAAGTTATTGGAAGGAAAGGAGCTGGTTCGTGGGCGATCATGTGCTCAGGCAGGTTACCTTCTCATGCGTGGCATTTGTGTGCATGCCTGCATAGGGACGTCTGCATACAGGTATGCACTTACGTCCAGTACTAAGGCATCATTTGGGCTAAGACATTTGGGTCCAGGTTCAGACTCAACAGTTTGTTAGCTGTGATACCATGGCCAAAGATTTCAACGTCCTCATCTGTAATGGAGGACAATGAGATGTTAGTGTCTTTATCTTAGTGCTGTAATGATTAGGTTGGGAATAAAATTGTGTTTTTCCATGAAAATTGTGTTGTTTCATGATGCATTATGGAAAAAGTGGTCACCAGCACCCAGATTTTCCCTTAGGAGAATGCTCTTTTCTAGCTAGCAACAGGCTCCTGCGACATTTCGTTGTGTCCGTGTGCTGCTTCTGTGCAGCAGCCTTCTTTAGCCTAGGGTACCTAGAAGGCCGAAAGAGTTAAAACATTTCCTTGTTTTCTAGGCTTTAATTTAGGCTCATTGTTATACAAAAACTGTTAGCCTGGGTAAAGCTGCACCTTGAGCACTGATGTAAACTGAGTTTTTCAAAGTACATTAAAATTTGCCATAGTCTTCCCTTGACGATTGAGAGATTTGCATCTGGTAGCGATTCACTCGGCCGAATGGAAGATCGCACTCCTTAGAGTGCTGATAAGCGGACACATGACATTTGCAAAGAGCAGTTTGCCCACTCGAGTGCCAGGGCAAACTGGAGAAAATTCCGTGCTTCCAATTTCATCAGAAACGTAGGGAATATTGCAAATGACACCACCAAATCAACTGTAAATAGATGATAATTTGATTGACATCTGGAAGGCTGTCACCGGCTGAGCAGCCCGTAACAGGAACATTTACTGAGTGCAAAGGCAGCTTTCAAGTAAATCACTTTTTGTCCAGTGGGGCCCAGCCAGATTATAATTGCATGTCCTTCCCTTCCCTGCAAATTCCCCATTACCGTTACCAGCAGTGTCTCATTTAAAGGAAGGTTGTCTTCCAAATATTCAGTGTCTCGTGTTAACTCGTCACCTCCCTCCTCGAAGGCCTGCATTATGCCAGAGCATCCAGCTTTTCCTTGCCTCTCTTCATTGTAATAGAACTCATTGTCTCTTGCCCTTTCTTTTGGTGTAGAGATGTGCATATTATAAATTAGATGAAATATAGCTTGGCTAAACTTAGGGCTACCAACATTTCCACCAGGACTTCTTCAACACAATAACAGAATTTTCTCTACCGTCATTAATGGAAGGAAGTTCTGATTCTGGTGACTTTTGCAGTGGTAGGGTTTCAGATGTGAGCCAAAGAGTGGTGCCTCCCGCCTGGCCTTGTAGGACACACGCAGCACCAGCCGAGAGCTTGGGTTAGTTATGGCCTTTTTGTGGTGCATTTTCAAATGCTTGCTAGGAAAAGAGGAATACTACAATGACTCCAACACTTGCCCTCTGAGCTTCGGTTGGAGATCACTTTCAAAGGGGGAGAGCCTTGGAGGAGAGTTAGGTCTGTGTTCATTAGCTGGTCCAGCCTGTTTCACCAGCCAGCCATTTGCTGCTGTGTTTTGAAAATGGGATACCTTATGAATAACAAGTTCATCCAACAGGGCCTCGCTGTCTGTCGTTAGTGACTGAAGTTGGCTTCTCTCTTTTTGGCCAAGAAAACGAAGGGAAAAGACCACGATTGCTTCTCCCAATTCCAAGTCCAGAGAACATCATTGGTCCCAACCCAATCTCTAGGTCTGAAGGGGCTGTGCCCAGGGAGTACAGAACCCCCTAGAATCTGGGTCTTAGGCTTTAAGATTGGTGTGTTCTTTGCTAAAAACAAAACAAAAAAACCCTTGGGTCCCTGCCCCCTTGGCTTTGAAAAGTGGCTTGCTGGGGATGGGTATAATGAGGAGAGAGATGGGGAAAAGGGAACGAGGCTGCGTCTGTCCTTGGAGTTGCCTCTCTGATACAGACATGTTAAATCCTGAAGCTTCTGATGCTGGAGCCCAACTGGTGGGCCTTTGCTTTGCAGGAAGGACTTTTGATCTTTGCGTTACAAAAAATCAAGAACTCATTCCTTGCTGTACAAATGTGGCTGCTTATTGGAGCCTCCGTGAAAGGGCATGGCAGCCAGGGATCTTGCTAATTGTACTGAGCCTGCCTGCAATGCAAGTGTCAGATGATTTGATAGGGCTGACATGCAGCTAAATGGAATAGGAAAGGACACTGCAGTGGACTGTTGGTCCATTAGTTTGCCTGGGCAGCTTGTTTTACTAAGGAGCCCTCTAATGGCTTCTCGGCAATAATCACTCTCTCTCTTCCGCATGCTATTCAACATGACAGGCACTTGCTGAAGTCGCAGCTAATATATTTGCACTCTAACCGGCCCCAACGCTGAGTCTCCTTCAGTATGTTTGGCCAAAACCTGAATGATGGCTATGTTTTTTCTTTGAAAAGATTTTCTCTAATGCAGAAGACAGTCTTATTTCGGACAGTAAGCAGGCGTGTGGGGTAACATGAGTGCTTGTGGAAAAAGTGGAGGAATTGGTTTGGACGGCCTGTGGCATGTCTCCTGTATTAGGAGTGGATGAAAGTGAAACAAGGGGAAAACTTTAGTGGGCTATTTGACTTTTGTAATGATAACTGCAGACTTGGGCCAGAACTGGAGAAGGGGAGAAGTTTCTATAGAAAGGAGCCTTGAGATCAGCATTCTTGAAATCACGCAGTATATGTGGACAAACAAATAAGACATTACTCTGTTTCAGTTTTCTCATGGTTTGGAGGCAATTTTACTTTTGTATTTAATTAGAGCTTTCTTCAGAGTAAAGTGTTTCAGTTTTTCTTTTTACCCCCCTTGCTTTTTCTTCCACATCTTTACAACCTGTGACTAGTTTTGCAATTCTTTGCATTTACTTGGTGTTCAACGTCACTGGGAACTACCTAAGTCAGTTTTTTAGGATTATTGAAGGAGCTTAAATTCCACGACAGTCTGTTTGCTAAAGAACAGCATTTCAAGGTCATGAACAGCCTGTTTATCAATAGCATGATCATTATTGTTTTTGCTAGCACCATTGGAGGATTTGAAGGTCATAATAAGTGTTATATGAGAGAATAAAGAGGGAAAAAACCAACTTAGATTATATGGGCACTTGTGTAGGGAAAATTCCTTGTTTTTTTTTTTTTTTTCAGGTCTCTTTAAATTTGTGGAGCTCCTTACAACCTGGAGCGTTTTCCTTCATTTAGTCAGGACACAAGCCTTTTTTACCTGGTATGCTATCTCATTTTTTGTTTGTTTATTTTGGAAGGGGTTGAGAAAACATGAGCAACAACTAGATTTGAAGGGAATTATTTTTCCTTTCTGTTTCTTAAAATGTAATGCCTCTGCCTGCCACCTTCTAATATATCAGAAAAAGGAGAAAGGAGAAATACTTTAGTAACATATTTAAAGCACACGATAAAAAGGAGAGGGTTATTTTTAAGAATCTATTTTCTTTGTGCCAGGTACCAGATGTTGATGTTGGCAGTGCTTAAAAGGGTCACAGGGCATTTGCAATCGTTAGGCAGTGGGGAATAAAATCCCAGGTCTGTTGCCTTGAAAATTATTTAAAGCTTGTGTTTACGTACCCAGCGTAAGTAGTAGAAGAGTACTTTTTCCACATGAGCCCCTCAGAAATAGTTACCTGAGGAATACGTGATTGTTGAAATTGCTGTGTAGTAACGTTTACTTCCCTATAGCTCTTCTTAGCATCCAGAAGGTTGGTGGTTCCATTTGAGCTTCTGTTTTTCATGTGTGCAAAGCAAATTGCCCTCGTACTTGAGCGACCCATTTCACGTTTCAGAGGACAGAGGCCGTGCTGCTGCTTGGCTAGATGGGTCACACTTGGATTCCGTTTATTTTGTGCTTCCTACATTCAGAATTTTGACAAGGAAACACAGACCCTTTCATTCCCCCTGCACATCTACCCCCAGCTCCTTTTTCCATGGATTGAGTAATGAGGTCAATGAAGTCAATGCAAAGGTAGCATTTTAGATAATCATCATCATCATCATGATGCCGATGATAAGTTTTGAAGAACACAGCTCTTCCCGAGCAGTGTCCCTCTTTACAGTCACCGCAGAGCGGAGTCCCTGCGGGTTTCCTGGGGGTAGCCCTGAGAGAGTTAGATGGTGACCTCCCAGGGCTTTTCCAAGAAAATTTTCTACTTTTTTTTGGGTCATAATTATCATGGAGGTTTTATTGTGTTTTATAAAGTCAATGGAATTAAGTTCTTCCCAGACATGTTGCCTGTTAGCTCTTTCCTGCAGACGAGGAAGTGTTTCCAGTGGTCCTTTTGCCGTGGGTGGAAGGAAACCAGCTAGTATGCCCCTGAGCTGCCTCTGGCTGCTGGGGGTCATGGCTGATTCTTTTCTACAACAAGCATCAATTGCTTGTGAAATTGGGGAAAGGAAGTGCGTTCCAGCTGATTTTGATGTTTGCAGGAGCCACGAGACAATCCTGGTTCTGATTTTAGATCCTGGAAGCATGGTTCTAGGAGTGGGCAGCACAGCCCAGATGATGTTGGTGCTGCTATCAAATGCTTGGACTGGCGGTGCTCGTCCCTGGAGCCCCAGGAAGTGCTCAGAAACCCATTCTCTCAGGGCAGTGCTACAGGGCTATTTTGAGTTGGCATCGACTGGATGGCAGTGAGCTTGGTGTCCTTTTGATGAACTCTTTATGGATATAGGAAGCCTCATTCTTTGTCTGAAGAGTGGCTGGTGGCTTTGAACTACTGACCTTGTGGTTCACAGCCCAATGTGTACCCACCATACCATCAGGGCTCCGTTTCCCAGGGAAGCAACCATGCATAAAATTTCACTGATAGGGAAGGCTTTCCACTTTGCCCTACTACCTTATGGTGGTGCAGCAAATAAAGCACTCATCTGCTAACCAAAATGCTGGCCATGTGAAAGCCACTAGGCGCTCTCTGGGGGAGAGATGTTGAAGTCTGCCTCTGTACAGACTTTTGGCCTTAGGAACCTTCCAGGGCAGTTCTACTCAGTACTAGCACCTTAGGGTTGGGGCTTAGTGTTAAACACAAACTTGACATACCTGCCTGCCGGGTGGATCATACTTACCATGATGGTCTTCTAATTCATAACATCCTTTAGCCCCCTGGAGTATTATTTCAGTTGAGAGAGCTATCAGTTTCTTAGTTGGAAATTTTCTGTAGAAGCCTAGTGCTTGGAGTAGAAGACTGATTTGTTACTTTTGAAGTATAGACTTGGGGCCAGTAGTTCAACCTCTGACTTTTGTTGTTCTTGTTTGTAAGATGGGAATATTAATAGCACCGCCCTATAGGGTAGTTGTTGGGTATGAGGAAAGTCTTTTGTAAGTCCATATACATTTCATTTATTGACTAAGTTACTCTTGGCAAACTTCCTAACTTAGAATGGAGGTGATTTGGATCAAATCCCTGAGTTCACAGCCTAGAGCCAAATTGCATTTGCCCACTCTTCTTGGAAAGGGGGAGGTCAAAGATGTATGGTTTTAATCTTTTTCTTTCTTTTTTTGTGTGAGAGGCAGTGCTCACTCTAACCCCCATAGCCATTGAAAAACTCAAAAATAGTTTTTCATTTTCTGTTCTTAATTACTTGGCAGAACTCTAGGATAGAAAAAGAGAGACTGGTAACCACCTTCGCACTTCCAGATCAACAAAAGGGATTCTTGGGTCCTAGAGACCGAAGAAAGAACCAGCAGGAAAGCCCGAGGTGAACTAACGGATGGGCCGCAGAGCCTGGCTGGTAATTACTTTCCCTGCGCTAAGTGTGAACTTCATAAACGGGAGCAGGGCCAGGTGAAAATCCGGGTTTGGACTCCTCCTCTGCTGAGGCTATCCCAGGCTTTCCTTCTGGGGGCAGCCTTCTCTTTGGCAAGATAACTGAGCCTCCTTTCCAGGGACTTGGCATGGAGTTGCACACCCACCCTGGTAGACCAGAGTTGAGCCTTTTCTTTTGGTTGTTCAGGGCAACCATCCATGTGGGTATCCAACTGTTTAGGCCTGCCAGCTTTCTGGGATGATGAGAACCACCAATTTCTCAAGATTCTCCAGAAGAGAAGCTTAGTAGCATTAAGGCAAATATCAGATACTGGTCAATGTCAAGCTTTAGCTTTTGAACACAATCCTGGCCACTGAGTGGGTGCTGTGATACCTTCGCTGGGAAGCCAAGGAGGTTTTCTTTGAAAGACTGTCTTGTCATATTGATTGCTAATGTTGGTTGTTAATGTACCATGACAGATGGTGAAGTCATAAGGAGGATTGGTGACATGGTGCAGTGGACAACTTTGACACCTAGAGAGATGAACCGCTTTCCAACTCATTAGCGCCAAGAATGGACTTGAACCCAAGTTTCCTGAGTTCAGGTGACATGCTACTTTATAAGGAGAGAGTAAGGGTAGTAGCTCCCTGATGGGACTTGGAGAGGGTTAAAGCCCCAAACTCTGCATTAAGTGTTAGGAATAATAAATTACCTTGGAAAACACTAAATAAATGATGGTCACCATCATTGTCATCATCATCATTTTATTATTGTTCTCACACATCATCACTCCTACCACCGTATTACACAAGTATTACACAAGTAAAGTCATCAAACTTTTTTTTTGTTTTTTTGGTTTGTGACATACTCTAGAAGCTCATCATTTATTTAAAAACTAGAGCAATTTGTCGTTATTACCATGACTTTATTTAAAGAAAAAACATTGAACACTTTGATTCCTATGTCCATGAATGGCATTGGTAGAAGAAAAATTTCTTTTAAGTAGAAGAAAATTTATTGTTATCCTAATTTCAAAAATTGTGCCTTGTGTGTGTGTGTGCGTGTGTGTGCATGCTGATTGTGTTTCCGTTTTATAATTAATGGAATCCATCAAGTGTCAGTCTCCTGACGTACACCCCCAGGTATGTATAAGAATCATTTGGGAATCTTGTTTTTAAAAATGTAGATTCTGATTCAGTGTCATGAATCAGATACATAACATACAAATATGGAGATTGACTCTTGGAAGCGTGATTCAGTGTTCAGCAGTGTCCTGTACTTCCTCGTGTCCTTAGCCGTCTACGTGGAATCTGGAAGAATATAGCTTTTCAGATGTCCTACCTGGCATTCATAGGGTCTAAGCTGGAACACTAGTTATGGATCATTTTTTCCCCAGGAATTTTTAATCACATGGAAATAAATGAGAGAATTTTTATAAAAAGCTAGTGGGAAAATTCCATTGTCTTTAAATTTTATTTTCCTGCTAACTTGTTGAAGTTACGTTTTATAATTAATGTTAGATCTAATTATGGGGCAATTTTTAAACAAGAGGTATGTACCTGGAAGAAATAATCAAATTAGTAATAATAATGTTTTCTAGTCTTGCCTAAAGTAATTACAAATAACTTTTAACCTCTTTTAAACCAGGGCTTCGCACCAGTTCATTTTTTTAAACTTCCTGTTGAGAATTTGCCTGCCCACCCCAAATACACAGGAATCAGAACCTGCATTTTAAACAAGGTCCCCAGGTGATTTTTATGCATACCTGGGAATCTACCAGCATTACCTGGGGATTTTGTTAAACTATACATTCAGATTCCATGTGTTAGAGGTGAAAATACAAATTCTCTGCAAGAGGTCAAAGAGAACAAACCAGTTCCTAAGCTCTGCTTCAAACCATCTGTTCATTCGTTATTTAAGATGTGAAAAAGTAAGTCATCGTGCTGTGGTAGGAGTTCCTTGGATGGCATGAAGGGTTAAGCACTTGACTGCAAACTGAAAGGTTGGCAGCTTAAGCCCACCCAGAGGTGTTCCTGAAGAAAGACCAAGCAGTCTACTATGTTTGAAAGATCACAGCCCCTAAAAACCCTGTGGAATCACGGATGTCTCGTGGTCACTTCATGGCCACTGGTTTGGACTTTGGTTTTGTGTCCTACTGAGTCTGTAATTCCAGTGTTGTACTTGGTCTTTTGCAGTCAGTGTAATTTAGGAGGAGGAAGGTGGGCTTTGCGTGAGTTGCATGTGGGTTTCCGCTCCATTATATTCTGGTTGGTGTATTAACTTTGGGATTCAGTAAGTGTTCTTCTCTGGACCTTAGTGCTTACTAAGCTGCGGTGCCATCTTCCGTGCAAGATTTCTTCATCATGAAAGTGACTTGCTCTTGGGAGGCTTGGAGAAACATTGGCTCCTTTTCTTCTCTAACCACTGCCCTGCCACCCCCTGCCATTCCACAAGGGCCAGTTCAGGGAATAAAGGAACTTGGAAAAAGGGTGACTCTTTCATTTCATACTAACATTTTCAGTGGTTTTTCTTTTTCATCATCTCTTTACTGTAAAAACTTGCTTCCTATAAATCTCACACCCGTGGGGACCAAACTCATGACAGTCACGAAGTGTCTCACTTCAAAGGATGAGAAACCCAAACCACTAAGGCCTCTGTGGCTCAGTGAGCTCATGCATTCCTTGCCCCCCAGTCAGCCGGGAATGCTGAGTAACAGTATCAGCAGCCACCTCTCACTTCAGTGATGTGGAGGGTGTGGAGAGGACGCTGGGACTGAGGTAGGGCTCATAATTGCATGGCCGTCTGGCTTTCCCCTGCATTCTTTCCTCTTCCAGGATTTCTGTAATTGTCATCAGATGGCTCAGTCTGATGTTTCCGGTATTGCAGTAACTTCTGGAGTGTGTTTGGAAGGAGAAAAAAAAGCCAGAGGAGCAGCTATTATTTGTTTGTGTCTTTTCTGTTGTGTGTGGATGCATACGAATTCAGCCTCTAGTGTGGGAATCAGTCATGGGTGGACAACTCTCGACCCTCTTCTCCCAAGCCTTCTCCCTTTCTTTGCTGGTTTTTTTCCACCTGCACTAATTTAAAGGGAAAAGAATAATAAGGGAGGAAAGATGTAAGATGTAAGCGGTGTTTATATTTTCAATTATTGTCAGCCTTTTGAAGTTTTAACCTCATTATATCTGGGGACTTCTATAGAACATCGATTAGTTGCTATCAAGTTGGCGGCCCTGTGTATCAAAGGTTTTTTCAATGACTGATTTTTTTCCCCCCAGAAGTAGATTGTCAGGCCTTCTCAAGTGTCCTTGGATGGTCTTGACTTCAGACTTTTGGTTTATGTAAGTGTTTGCATGAGTTAGGTAAGGGCTCTCTTCTATATCCCCTGCCACTTCTGCCAGTGAATCCATTCTGACACACAGCCACCCTATAGGAATAGAACCACTCTATAAGGCTTCTGAAACTCTGTATCTATAAGGGAGCAGACAGCCTCATATTTATTCCATGGAACCCTGGTGGGTTTGAACTGATAATCCCCTAAACAATCAGGGTTCCGTTACATCTTTTAGAGGATCGGATAAAATCCACAGGGAAGTTGAGAGTTGGACAGTGAATGAGATCTATGAAGAATGATTTAAAGTCTTGAGTAATTTGCTCACAGTGAGAAAAAGGGAGCAAATTTTTTGAATTTTGAGTTTCGTCTGATGATATTTAAGTTACAGAAATTAGGTAAATTATTAGGTAAACACATTGAAAGCAACAATCATTGATGGTTACCAGAGATGGGGGGAGGGTTACATTTTAGATAGTACATGACTTGTTATTTCTGGTGATGAGAAATACAACTTTAAATGTGGATGAAGTGTGCATGGCTTAAAGAAAGTAAGTGATTGTACTAAGATGTATGCAAGAAAAAATTGCACACATGGTTCTTAGTAAATGCCATGACACATATAGCATGCTCAAGACCACATCTAAAAATTAGGGGGCATGTGGTTACAGGTTACATGTGTATATGTGGACAATATACGTATGTATATGCGTGTATGTGAATGTATATACCAAAAACCAAATTAATTGCCTTTGAGTCAATACTAACTCATAGTGACCCTATGGGGCAGAGTAGAACTGCCCTTGTGTGTTTCCAAGACTGTAACTGTTTACAGGCCTAGAAAACCCCTTCTTTATTCCTTGGAGTGGTTTTAAATTACTGACATTATAGATCCCAGCCCATTGCACAACCACTACAGCAACCAGGCTCCTATGATCCTATATTGATGTATCTATATGCAGGCGCATATATGGAATGGAGGTTTCAAAAAGTTACTGGAAAAATTCAATTGTCTTTTAATTGCATTTTTTCCAGAAGCTGCTGGCTTAGGCTGGGTTCTCTATAGGAGCAAGACTATTGAACCTTCTATATGTATGTATATCTACACACATACACACACACGGAGTTATATATCAAAGAAATGGCTCACATAGTTGTAGGTGGGCTTGTTCCAAATTTGGGAAGCCAAGTTCCCAACTGGATGCTTCTCCTCACCCATGTTGCTGCAGGGGAAGCAGAGCGCAGATGTCAAGGCAGAGCAGGATGTAGACCCAATGAAAATCAAGCAAGCTTCCACACAGTGTCTTGATATATATTGGAAGCTCAAAGCAGATCTCCTGGAGTTGATTATATTATACTAGATCTATCTCAGGATATTATTATGTCTTTACCATCAAACTACTGAGAATCCTGGCACAGTCAAGTTGACACAAAACCTGAACTATCATAACTTCATAGGACTGCAAAAATAGATACTCTGACTTAACCAAACCCCTTACTGAATTTGTTGAAGAACCTAAATGTTTAGAGCCATAATTTCTTGGGACAAGTCAGTAATTGATATAATGTGTAAAATTTATATTCTACGTCCTAGTTTGTTGGGTAGCATCTGAAGTATTAGAAGCTTTTGAGTAGCCTCCTAAGATACAATTATCAGGTTTTGTTTATGTGGAGCAAAAAACAAAGAAGGAAATCAAAGACTTAATGAAGAAACAGTTTGCAGCACAGATCATCTACACAAATCATGATCTTAGTTACCCTGAGACTAGAAGAGCTAGATAGTTCCCACTACCACTATTGAGCTTTATAATCAGGAGCTAATAGATGGATCCTGATGGAATTGGGAGCAAACTGTCAAGCAGAGCTCAACATCTTAAAAAGTTCACATTTCTAGACTGTTAGGGCTTAGAGGACACCCTGAGACTATTGTCCTGGGATATTCTTTAGGTCTTAAACGAAACTATTTCATAAGGTCCTCTTTTAGCTAAATAACAGATTGCTCTTGAAATAAGCAATATTATTTGAAGTGTACACTTTAAAAATATTACATCAACTAGACCAAATAGCATTTACTCAAAAAAAGACGAGAAGACAAGGGGGCAGGGAAATGTGATTGGAAACCGAATAACCAGAATGGGAATAATGAAAAATGTCACCAAGGTCACAGAACAAGTCCCAAGTGTGGGCATTGTTAGACGGGAATGTAATTTGCTGAGTACACTTTAACTGAAAACACAAATATATCCATAATAAAGAAATGCATTATTTGATAAAGTAGGTGGAAAGGTGGGAAGAACGACACAACTACACTACCACATGGGGGGGAGTGTGTGATTTAGTTTATTGTAAAAAGAAAACTAAGTTTTCATTAATTCTGTGAATATGCATCATCAGTTTAATGATTTCAATTTTAGGAAGGATGCTGTCTATAATCCAAAGAATCAAATAAATTTTTTATTGGCATCTCCTTTTTCAGGTAAAAAATTATTCTGTGCTCCCATAGCAATTAAAAATGTTTGTGCTGTGATCAACAATCCAGGACATAGAGTACCAGGATATGCTTTTTGCGCGCGCGCGCGCGCGCACACACACACACACACACACACACACACACACACACACACACACACACACAATCATTCTAGATTATCAAAGGTGGACCCAGCTCTAGATTGTGATCTTGGCTGCCACTTCTCTATAAGTGGCCTTTTGACAGTTGTCAGGTAGATAGATAATGATACCTGTTCTACAAGCTGCCGCACCTTTCTCTCTCCCTTCATGGTGGGGTTGGGACACAGGAACAGGAAAACCCTCTTCTCAGCAAGTGTAGATGGTATTATTAAAAACAGTTATGAATTGTATTCCCTTGGCCCTGGGTGATAAAAGAAGGGGCACGTAAAGTCTAGCCAATAATTCTGGGGGGATCTTCCATCAGGACGTAGTGAGGGCTTCCCCTCCCGGAATGGGGCTGTGACACTTAGCCTGTCATAGTTGCTTAGTACTGCTGTGCCAGCCACACCATAGGTAAGCAGTGTGACTTTAAAGAACAGAACTTTTGTTTTCTCAGTCTGAAGACTAAAGCTTCACTTGAGGATCTCAAAGGGTCAGTGTTGTCTTTGCTAGTAGCTGTTAGTCGCACATAGAATAGAATACTACACTAGAACGAACGCTCCCGTAAACGGTTGCAGTCTGGGACACTCACAGAGGCAGTTCTACCCTGTCCTATAGGGCTATGCACAGTAGTAAGTAGGTCCCTACTGTGTTGGGAACTACCTGTCATCCATCTTCCTCTTTGTCTAGGGGGCTTCTCTGAGCAGGATCCCAAGTCCAAAAGGTGGTCTGTACTTTTGTTTTCCCCAAAATCATTTTATTGGGCGCTAATATAAATATCATTCCATAGTTCAGTCACATCAGGCAGTAGTGTACAATTGCTACCACAATCAGTTTTAATACATTCTCTTCCTTCTTGAACTCTTTGGTATAGCCCCTTCTTTACCTCCCCCACAGTACACACCTCGCCCCCCCCCTCCCCCAGGAACCTTTATTCTACTTGCTGTCTCTACAGTTTCTTCATTCCTGGGTTTCATATACCAAAAACCAGAAAAACATAACAAACATTCAAGAGGACTATTCACAGTGACAGTACATCAGAGATAAACCCCAATATGGGAAACGCACACACGTGTGCTCACACATGAGTAAAGACACACATACACACACACACACAGAATGAATGAGATCAGACCCATCAGATAGGGGAATCAAGTGAGGAGGTTTTAACCGTTCAAGTCAGGTTTATCATTTTGCCCCCTGTGGTCACCTCTCCAATACTCTGGTAACCAGTTTATTCCCTTCCATTATGGATAGAGGGAAATCACCGGTGGCTTCTTTTCTGTGTAGATCTCGAAACTATGTTGGGCTTCCACTGGCCTCCATATGCTTATTTCCTGTGTAAATCTCATAAATGTATCTTGGGCTTCCTCTGGCCTCCACACGCTTCTACAAACTAGAAGCTCACAATTTAGGCCAGTGGTTCTTAACCTTCCTAGTGCTGTGACCCCCAACCATAAAATTATTTTCATTGCTACTTCATAACTAATTTTTCTGCTGTTATGCATCAGGCAACCCCTGTGAAAGGGTCGTTCAACCCCCAAAGGGGTCACGACCCACAGGTTGCGAACCTCTGATTTAGTCTCTGAATGCTATTCCCCCTTCTGTTTTAGATGATATGATTCCCGGATGTTGGTGTGCTGCTTCCACATGGACTCAGTTGACATCTCACTTAGATGGCTGCTGCTCTTTCTTGCTGGTCGTTCCCTGTCTTCCTTCCATCTTCTCCCTCCTTTTATCTCACCAGATAGAAGGTGATCCCAGCCACTCCCACAGGGAATCTCCACCTGTGCTTCAGATCTGGGATACGACCTTAGTAATGGTGTTCCATCTCACCCTAATTTTCTTAGATCAGGGCTGACCACATCAGATCACGTCTGACCACATCAGATCACGCTATGGGAGATGGTTACCTCATCACCTAACTGCCATATTATGTTATTACATAACTGTCAGATCACTGAGAATCATGGGCCAGGTGAGTTAACACATAATTTGGAGGGACCTAATTAAATCCAAGACAATGGCCCCTTCTGTTCCTTGAATTCTCAGCGTTCCCTGTCTTCCAGGCCACCTTCATGTGATTCTCCATCTACATCCTGCCCCATGTGAGTCTTTGTGTCTCCTCTGGTCTTTCTCTAACTAGAAGGGGTTTGGGTTAAGATTGTGCCTTGCATAGGTCTGACCTCATCAATACAATAGACCCAAAATCCAAATGAGAGTGGATTCGCTGGGGACATTCAACAGCTTTTTGGGGTGGCAGTGAGGGCCATCTCAGAGGCTTGGGGCCATCACATGAGCAGGAGGGTGAAGCTGAGGTCTGAGGCATGCATCCTTGATTACCAGCACAGGGCTGCTGCTTCTGACTCTTGGTGACAAGAGAAGGAATTATTTAAGCTCTTATAAACTGGGTTTTCTGTTATCTGAAGTCAAGCCTATCCATTGAATTAAACTCTCGAATGTGTTAACCAGTGAGCCCTGGTGGCGTAGTCTGTTGTGCATTGGCCTGGTGACGATAAGGTTGGCAGTTCACAACCACCCGCTGCTCCGAAGGATATAGATGAGGCTTTATACTTCCATGAAGATTTAGTCTTGGAAGCCCACAGAGGCAGTTCTACTCACCCTTTCGAGTTGCTGGGCGTCAGAATTGAGTAGATGACAGTGAGCGGCAGTGAGATGTGTTCATCCTGCCCCTTCTACTTTTTCCCTTTTAGGTTTTTAAAGCAATTCTTAAGATACATAACACAGTCACTGCTAGGGGCTGAATGATGCGTGTGCATGTGCGCGAGGGTGTGCACAAACACGCACACTCAAATAGTGTCAGCCTGGCGAGGCCGAGTTATCTGCAGTTGCCCTCCTCCATTCTTTCATCTGTCGTGAATGCTCAGCTCTGTGACGCTAGTGAAGAAGCCATGGTGGCTGTGGATTTGGCGTTGATGATCGGTGGCTCTGCAGGAGAACGATGAAGCTGCCCGCTCGTGTAAGTTTGCCAATTGAATTCACTTCATGGCAATGTGTTTGGTTATTTTGGTCGATTAATGTTGATTATTTAATGAGGCAGAATTAGAGGCAGTTAAGCTATTGCGGCAGCATGCAATCTGAGATTCGGTTGTATCTTCAGCCCATCTTTTTTGAGACCTAGAAGTGATGGAGACAGTAAGCAGAGAGAGGTCAAGTGGCTACTATCAAAAAAGAAGCACTGGTAGCAGAGCCCTCCTGGACCCAGGGGAAGATTGACATGGGGCGACTTGAAGATCTCCAAGGAATACAGGGCCCAAAGATGAGGAAAAGAGACAAGGTCCCATCCTCACAAACAGCTGACTCAGGATGACCCCACACATTTGACCTTGTAGTCCTCTGAGCTGTCAGAGAATGCATTCTCGTTCATGAAAGCCATCCACTTGTGGTGCTTCTGTTAGCACTGGGCAGTCACACAATCCACTGCATGTAAATAGGAGTTTCATGTTTCAGGACATGAAAGGAAAAAGTGAAATCCCCTCTGCTGGGATTGAATACTAACACTGATCTTTCCCAAAGCAAGTCCACACACCAGTCACTGGATTCAGTCCCTTGACCGAGCAGTGTTCACTACTGGGCAGTGCCTTGGCGAATGGTATGATAGGAATAAAAATAAGTGTGTGGTTGGTTACTATTCGATGTTCGGTTTCTGCTATTTAAAAACTGGGGGGTACGCTTTGCCTTGGCAACGTATTTGTGTTTTAGACTGTCGTGGTTGGTAAGAGAAAGGAGAGGAAGCACTGTACTGTGCTGAGCGCTGGCCCATCTTAGCGTGGTTCTTCCGTTTTCACAGTTACGTGCCCCCTTGTGTAAGGTTGGCTTTGCTGTCTGACACTGACAATCAAGTTACTATTTTTAAGCTCTTTCTCACAATAGTCTTCCCTTTTTAGTAAGGAAAACTCACTTTATTTCCTAAAACGGATTGTAATTAGGCTTGCTTGGCACTGAGAATCTTTTCTCACTTAATGAGATACAAATGTTCTAAATGTGTCTCTATGAGTGGATTATATTTGGAGAAGAATCCACTTATTTTAGTTAACTAATCCCTTTGCTTTAATATCATACGTCCTTATTAGACTCTCATAGTCCCTGCTCCATATGGAATTCCTTGTGAAATCAGACCTTAGTAAACAGTGTTATTAACTTTCAGGGTCAGCGGTACTGAAAATGTCAATGGAGTATGTTGGCTCTGCATATCGTATTTTTATAGCACTCTTGCTTTTAAAAAACAAAACAAACAAGACACTCATGATAAATGCATTCCCCTCTGTTTTCGCAAAGTGTATTTTGTTTCTTAATTGGTTCTTCAATGGTATTTTAAATTCTACCACTCACATTATATAATTGAATATATTTTAATATTTTCACTCAATTCTTTGGCTTCTTGTGCCGCCTGGAATAGCCTTGTTCTTTCTTCAGGCCACTGGTCATTGTGCATCCTTGTTCCTTGTCAACAACCTGGCGATGTCCCAACAGAACTAGGGTCCTTTGTCTCTGGTTCCTTTCACTTCGCATGATATTTTCAAAGTTCACTCATACAGTGGCATACAGCATCCCTTTTTATAACTCTAATGTTCCACCTTAGAACTAGACTCCATTTTGGCTATCCATCCACTAGACATTTAGCTTGTTTCTATCTTTCGGCGGGTAAACAGGGCTGAAATGCACATTTGTGCACACATTCTTGTTGGAACATCTGTGTTCAATTCTTGAAATACCTTCTTTTTGATGAAGTAATAGAACACTTTGATTCTTCTTTTTTCTAATGCTTTAAATTACAGTGACCTAAAAGTTTCACTTGTTGTTTTCATTCTCTTGCACATTTCTAACTCGAAGACATTTTTAATGTTTTGACACATTTTTAAAGCTCTTATAACAGCCCTACTCTTCCCTAGTGATTATATGGCCATTTTTATGGACTTGCAGTAGCACACAAAGCCAGGGCTGTCTTTGTTGCGTTCAGCGGGCACACTGGGGACATAGTGATGGGCTAGATAGGACTGGGCCATCTGTCTGGGACTTGATTCCGGGTACTTGCATTGAATGACCGCCATGTGCCAGGCTGCATAAACTACTGAGGGAAAAGGAGTCCTTGGCCTCACAGACTCGCTCGTTCAGCTGGTTGGTGAGGGGGGAGGGAATTGTGTCATGTCAAATATGACTCTGTAAGTCTAGCCTGTGATGACAGTGACGGGCTAGTGTCAGACACTCTTAAGACTCTGGCTTTACTGTGGGGATGGGAGTTTGGAAGGGGCAGGGAAGACAGCCGGATGGGCTAAGAGTGGTTTTGGAAAGCTGTCCTGATGAGAGAAACAGACATGAGACACTTTTACTCAGAGAGCACGAGACAGCAGCAAAAGCTCAGTGTTGCTGGAGAGTGGCAGACAAGATTGGAAGGCGTCACATCAGCGTTGGATGGAGAGGGCTGGGTGACGGCAGAATGTGTGATTGAAGTAAAGAGTTTTCTGGCTTTCACGTGGTTGGTTGGAGGGTGTGATGGTCTCAAATGAGGTAAGGAATACAGGAGTCAAACAGATGGAGAGCGGAGGCTGTCCTGTTGGGCTCTGGGAACCTCAGGTGTATGGGCTTAGCCCAAGGGGATGCCCAGGCCATTGTGAACTTGTGGTGGAGCCCTTCCTCGTTGTCTTTTCTCTCCAGTTAGTGTCGGAATTGCATTTCCTAAAGCAGTTATTTTGCAGAAAGTAAAGGGATTTCTTTTCTTTTCAGCCACCAAATCAGCAACATTAATTGCTTTCAAGTGCACGCCTTGAGCCTGGACTGCTGCTGGTGAACTTGCCACTTTAGAAAGTAATGTCTCATTGCGTATGTCAGCTAACTTAACATCTGCTGCTGTTTAGGAGAGAACATTGTTCTCTATAGAGAAAGGTAGAATAAGTGACTCCAGAGAAGGTGTGGCTTACTTGTTGTAAGGAACTGTCCTGAACTAGCTACAGGCTGGGGATTGGACTCTCTTTGTGAAAGTCCTGGAAATCATTTCCACTGGGAAGGGATCTAGTTGAACACTTGAATCCTGTCTTCTGGGAGCCCTTCTTTTTAAATACTTTGAAACATTTGGGAATCAAGCAATGACAGAGGACCCTTGTACATGGTGACTCAAAGCCTCATCTTCTGTGCAAGCTCTCTGATTCTTGGAGAGTTCAGAGGCTGCCTTCAGGCTCAGGGAACGTGTCTGTGCTTGGTTGCTACTGTCATGGTCAGGCCTAGGACGGGGAAGATCTTCCCCTGGTGGGCAGAGTATCCCTCTGAGAATGAGCTCTTCAGAAAGATACTTAACCCCACTTGTGAAGGGACTCTAAAAAGTTGGTGGAAATTTTTCATTATATTTTAGTGCCATTTTCTATGAACATTTTGACAAGCCGCCTCATGTAACTTAATCTCAGCGGTATCACATGAAATCTTACCCAGTGGCTATAATTACAGTGGTCATAGCATCTCATTTTTAGGTCATCTCCCTAGGGTATAGGTAGTATTCTTTCTTTCAAATGGGGAAACAGAGGCACATAGTGGTCAGTAACTTGCCCAGAGTCCAACAAAGCTGGCTGCAGAGCACACACTCATATACCGTATATATGCGAGTATAAACCGACCCGACTATTATCGGAGGAATCTAATTTTACCACAAAAAGTGCATTAAAAATGTGCTGAAAGACTCAGCTTATACGCGAGTATATATGGTATAAGGGTATGTTGTGCTGCCTCTAGTGCAGTGGTTCTCAACCTTCCTAATGCCGCGACCCTTTAAATACAGTTCCTCATGATGTAGTGAACCCCCCACCATAAAATTATTTTCGTTGCTACTTCATAACTGTAAATTTTCTACTGTTATGAATCTGGCGACCCCTGTGAAAGGGTCGTTTGACCCCCCAAAGGGGTTATGACCCACAGGTTGAGAACCACTGCTCTAGTGCTTCTAGTATTATCTCATGGAAGGACCCCTGGGCCCAGAGGAGGTAAGTCTCTAGAGGGCACTGAGAATCTTCTTCAAGATCACAGATGACTGGAGAGGCAGAGCTAGTTCCCCCTGCTGCCTAAGGCCACTTCTTGGTACCAAAGGTACACATTTTTGTACCTTTGTCTTGGTTGCTTATCAGTTTCCTCTTTGTGAGGGGAATCATTGTTGAAATAGGCAGACTGAAAAATTAGTGTTTAATTCCATCCATTTCTTTGGACTCAGTTCTCTTTAACTGGCTCCCTTCCTGTCCCCTCTGCCCATATTGTTATTCTCCTGGGTCTCTGGGGTCACTGTTTCTGTCCTCCAGTCTGTCCTGTTTAATCATCATTGTCAGCGCACTTGCTTTCCAGGGCCTTCTTAGTGGGTGGTGTTTCCAGGCAGGTAGGGGAGGAGGAAGCCACTTCCTTCTAAATGGGGAGGGGGGATAGAGGTAGGATGTAGGGGGAGAGGGCTGGGTAGGAGTTAATCTTGCTTGGCCTGGGTAGTGGGAGGGAGTTATTGGTGGATTGGGAATTTTTCAATGTAGGTGGAAGAGTTTCTCTGGGTAAGACTGAACTCTGTCATCTTCCTGCCCCACCTGTACCACCCTATCACCCCTGTTCAGGGTACCTGGTCTTCTTCAGCTGGGGTTGAGAGAGAGCCAGGCAGTATTCATGAGATTGGCTTGCCCTGCACATATTCCTAGGTATGAGTCAGCATTAACTCGATGGCAGTGAGTTTGGTATTTTGGTTTGGGAAGATACACCCATGGAATCCCAGGCATCAAAAACGGGCTTCCTCCTTGCCTTGCTACCTGTTTACATTACATACATGCCAGGGTTTTATTTTAATGAGCCATATTTTGGGGATTACTCATGTAATGGATTTTCTTTAACATTTGTTAATCGGCAACAGAAGTTCCCCTTGCAAACTTCCTGGAGTAGAGACTGTTTTCCTTCTTCCACACCGATCCTTCCTTCTGTGGATGGTGGGCCTCTGCCTTAAATGTCCTATAGGTCCTGTTCAAGTCCTGACCGACCGGGAATGAGGTTGAATCTTAATGCATTACAGTCACTGTTTGACAGCAGCTTCTTTCTTCGTGTTTTCTATTGTTATGAGTGTCCTTTTCAATTTTGACTCAAAATACCTGAAAAGACTCCTTGTTTAGCTTAAAGAAAGTCACTGCCTCTCACTGCCATTGAGTCAAAGCTGACTCACAGTGACCCTATATAGGACAAGATGGAACTGCCCCTGTTAGTTTCCGAGGCTGAAACTCTTTACTGGAGTAGAAAGTCCCTCCGTTCTGCTGCAGAGCGGTTGTGGGTTTCCAACTACTGACCTTTTCAGTTGGGAACTCCAACTCACAGCCAGTATGCCCACCAGGACTCTCCTCTCACCTAATATAGTCACTCAGTCCGTCAAGTTCAACACTTTGGGTAGGTTGTTTTTTCTCTGATGAGAATGAATGCCTCTAATTGTGGTAGAAGTTCCTGTAATTCGGGACTCCATGATTATGCTGCGGACAAGCTGCTCTGCCATCGTGTTGAATGTGAGGGAAAGGTCCTGCTGGAAGCCCTGCCAGTGAGTGAGAGACTGACTGTCAGGTTCAGGTAGGCAAGCCTCCATGGACACAGGTTAATCTTACCTAGAGGGGAGTCAGATCATACTCTAGTTGTTTTCCTAAAGTACAAGCACGTTCCGTTTTAGAAAATACGCTATATGGTGTCTTTATGAAATGCTCTGCAGATAAACATATTGTCTGTGTGGCTTACATTCACTCCCTCCCCACACATAAATCCTGGTACTTGTGAACCTGACTTTATTTGGAAATATGGTCATTACAGATGTAATTAGCCAAGTAAACATGAGGTCATACTGGAGTAGAATATGACTAGGGGCGTTAAGAGACGCTGCAGGCGGAGATTAGCATATTGCCTCTACAAACCGAGGATTGCTCTAAACCCCACCACAAGCTTGGAGAGGCCTGGTACAGATGGCAAAGGAACCAAGCCTTCTGACATCTTGGTTTTGAATTTCTCTCTGGCTTCCAGAATTGTGAAAGCTGTGTGCTAAGCTATCCTGTATGTGGTACTTTGTGATGGCAGCCCCAGGAAATGAATATTCCTAGAAATCCTATTGATTCTAGAAGTGTCCACTGTGCTCCCAACCCCAAAGGCTTACTTAATACCCTGATGGCCACCGTCCTTCCATTTGCTGTTCCGACTCCTGTTATGTGGCATCCTCAAAGCAGATAATTGTCGTTGGGATTGTCACTCAGAAGAACTGCCCCTTCTAAGAAAAAGAAAAGCCTGCCATATGCTTACTGCGAAGGTGGGAGTTGGGTGGTTTATCTAGTGAATTCATACCACTCTTAACCCGTTTTGGTCTTAGGGTCCTACTGCAGGCTCATTGCACTAAGTGATCAGTTCGTCTGCCCGTAAGCCTGCGTGACTGCACTCTCCCCATTGGCGGTGTTAGGTGCTGTTCAGGCATTCTAATTCATAGCGACCCTATGTGTAACAGTGAAGCACTGTCTGGCCCAATGCCAACCTCACAGTTGTTCCTATGTTTGTAGCCACTGTGCCACTCCATTTCCAGGGCCTTCTGCTTGTTTTACTCCTCACTTTACCAAGCGTGATGTCCTTCACGGCCTGGTCTCTCTTGATATCACGTCCAAAGTACAATAAGCAATATTTTGCCATCCTTGCTGCCAAGGAACATTCTAGCTTTACTTCCAAGATAGATTTACTTGTTCTTTTGGCAGCCCACAGTACTTCTAATATTCTTTGCCAGCACCATAATTCATACGAATCAATTCTTCTTCATGCCTTGGGTCAGGCATACCTCAGTCCTCAAAGGAACCTTCCTGCTTGTCAACACTTTAAAAAGGTCTTGGGCGGGAGGTTGACCCAATGCTGTGTATCCTTTGGTCTCTTGACTGCTGCTTCCTTGAACACTGATTGTAGATGTAAGCAAGATGACATGCTTGACGACTTCAGTCTTTTTCTGCTTATCATGATGTTACCTGTCTGTCCATTGGGATTATAGTTTTAAAAACAGCTCTGAGTTTGCCATTACCTAAAACTCAGTCCAAAAGTTTCATCCAGTGCACAGTCAGTTTGGTCAGGAACGAATCTTTACCTTTATGTCCAATGGGCCTCCTTGAGAGTAGACCTGCCCACCTCTCTTCCTCCCATTTTTATATCAATATTTTTATATTGGGGGGAGTAGAAAAGCCAGCAGTCCTATCCTGGGCCCTATTCAGTGCCAGCTTCTTGTTCCATAGGGGTAAAGAAGACTGTGAGGAAATAAAAGTTGTTTGGAAAACTCTGGGTGTAGTTGCTTTGTGTGCTGTGATGGGTGCATCTCGCCTCGGATTATGTCCTGGAACCCTGGGGCTGAGAAAGCCACTCTCATTCCTGCTTCTTGGGATTGTTGATGACCACGTAGTGATAGAGAATGACAAGAAGAGCAACACATCCAACATGTTGGCGAGGATGGCGGCTGCACCCCCGCGATCATCCTAGTCAACCTCTCTTAATTCGATGCTCGCTGTGCACTACTTCGTAATCTCTCCTTGCCACTTTGGATACTCTGTTCCAGCCATGCTGCCTCCCGTACATGCCACTCATTTTGCAGCAGTTTCATGAAGACACCAATTGCTCTGTACCTTGTGGGACAGCTTTTTGTGTGTGTTTATGTAATGCTCAAAGCTAGATTTAAAAATTCCTGAGTGTTAGTTATTGTTTGTGGTGACTGGGCTGTTTTCAAGATTGTGACCTTCCGGAAGTAGTCAGTCTGACGTTGGTAACGGTCAGGTGCTTCCTATGAGCACCACTCTGGATCACTCCCCACCCACCCGCGGACTCTGGTAGGCCATTGTCGTGTGTGTGTGTGTGTGTGTGTGTGTGTGTGTGTGTGTGTGTGTGTAAGCCAAAATCTTTGTTGTCGAGTCTATGCTGACTCATAGTGGATTACCCCCTGTGGGTTTCTGAGGCTGTAACTTTTTAGGGGAGTAGAAAGCCCCGTCTTTCTCCAGAGGAGCAGCTGGTATTTTGCAGTGCTGACATGTGCATTGCAGCTCAATGCATAACCACTACATCACCAGGGTTCTCATGCATGCATGTATGTATGCATGTGTACGTATATGTATGTATGTAGTGTGTGTGTGTGTGTGTCCACGCGCACGCATGTGCAGTGGAGGAAGGAGGCTGAAAATGGATGGGGCTAAGTTATCATAGTCATCCATAGTTTGGTTTTAATGTCTTCCAAAGTCTGTACCTTTGTCTTAGAACTGTGTCCATGACCTGTGGACCTTTATCAGGGCTCTCACTCCCTACCTGGCAGCGGTATGTCCTGGGCACCTGCCTACAGAAAACACTGATGACCTTTTTTAAGTGGTGTGCTTGTATGCCCCCATGATTTTCTAATTTGAAAGTCGTTGCTGTATATTTCTGAAACAAGAGTATTCAGAAGGCAGATAAATACGGAGGAGAAAAGAAAATTCAATTGCAGCCCAGTCACTTAGTGCTGGATATTTTAGTGTTCAGTTTTCAGGCGGTCTTTTTTGCACCTTATTGTCAGTTGACAGGGAGTAGGCATCATCTCATGGTGAGGTGAATGCATGTGTGTGGGCCCTTCAACAAGTTCATGGGAAAATGCCATTACCTTTCCATTCTATTTGTCAGTGAACTTTTTGAAGCTCATATAAACACAATCCAGGTGTTTTTATATTTATTGAAAATAGTACTTGGATTATATTACTCATTTCATATCGTTCCTTTTTTGCTTGCCAACGTAGATGATTGTCAATGTTAGTAACATTGGGGGCACATGGTTTCTTACGGCCTCATGGAATTCATTGATTGTCACTGGTCCTCTGAATGGACTCTTAGATTGCACCCACCTTTTGGTTCGGATAAATAGTTCTTTTACTTTGAATTAGGAAGTGATTCTGCCATGCTTTCTGCCTCCTGAGTAACATTTCTCACTAAATAATTTCCCCAGGTTTTAATGCTAAGCCTAGTTTCTCTCGTGTTCTTGTAGTTTTCTCATCTTTTGTGATGCTACCAAGGAGTCCTGGTGTCTCAGTGATGCAGTGCTCTGCTGCTCATGGAAAGGGCAGAGGCTGAAACCCACCCGCTCCTCGATCGGAGAATGGTGTGGCAGTCAGCTTCTATAAAGAGATGCAGATGGAAGCTC
Source organism: Echinops telfairi (assembly GCF_000313985.2). Lineage (NCBI taxonomy): Eukaryota > Metazoa > Chordata > Mammalia > Afrosoricida > Tenrecidae > Echinops > Echinops telfairi. The sequence continues at coordinate 17,242,543 of NW_022103922.1, read as the reverse complement.
TGTGGCCAGTTCTACTCCGTCTTCTGGGGTCAGCTTTTTTTTCGGTCAAATCAATGACAATGGGTTTGGTTTGGTTCAGTTTCTGTAATGGTAACTACTAGTCATATGGCAGAATGTCCTAATTTCTCTTACTTTTTTATTTTATTTATTACTAGCACTTCATCCGGTGCTAGTGTTTCCGTCTCTTCATAGCCCCATGTCCGCCTACCTTGGCAAGGCCTTTAGTTTCCTCAGACTGCCCCATCCCACTCCCCTGAGTTTTCATTTTTTTTAAATTACTCCTTTGTATTGGCTACCATTTATTTCCATTTTGTTGTTGGTCCTTGTGATTAAATAGATTAATTTGTTTACATTATAGTTTCCATTGCCTCATCTCAAATTTGGAATTATTTAAGAGTTTATTATTCTGTAAGAGTGCTCGTTTTCTTCCAAATGAAGGTATCAATGGAGTGTTTGTGTCGCATAGCACAATCAAAGGACTCATCTTCATAGTTAATTGTCTGTTGTCCTAAAGAGGGGTATTCCTAAGGTTCTTTTAAAATCCAGAATGGCTTTTCTTCCCTGTGGTTCAATTTTTCAGCCCATTGCTAGTGGAGTATGTCCCTAAGGAGCTAAATAGATGATTGTATATGCTAAAACCATGGGCATTAAATGATCTTGAGTTTGAAGTAGAAACACTTTAAGGCCTTCTTCAAACACATTATTGTCTCCCCCCCTCCCCCCAAACTCCTGTCATTTGTTCATCTGGGAAGGGGCCTGATAACTTAACGTTCAGTAAATTACCAGTTCCCCTGGGATGCTGATGCTGGTGATTCAGGGACCACACCTTGAAGTAAGTAAGTGTTCTTTAAAAATAAAGAAATAAATTTACTCCGTTGAGCCCATTCCCACACATAGCAACCCTATAGTGTACAGCTTCCCCACGCCCCCACCCCCCATTCCTCACGTTCTCAACAAAATGATTAATAATCTCGTGCTGATCCTGTGAGATCTTGAATGGAGATCAGTGGGTTTCTGAGACTTGGACTCTTTGGGGGAGCAGAGAGCCTCATCTTTCTTCTTTGCAAGAGCTGATGGTTTCAGAACGGCTGACTTTGTGGTTGGCAGCCCTGTGCACAGTCCCCGATGGCACCCGGGCTCCTTCAGACATTACATAATGTGGGGGTTGTTTGTATTCTTGGATTTTATATGGCATGAGTTACGTAGCTGAGCATATTTACAAGAACTGACAAATTGTTTAGAGAAAAAAGCAAAAGCATGTATTGCTCTGTTGTGGGCAAGGACGCTAGGGAAGGCCTGGGGGGCCCTAGTATAGTCTCCTGGCTGACCCCATAGAATTTCCCTAGTTGACTTGCAGAAAAGGTGTCGTTGCCAGTTTACCTTTTCTGGACTACCTTCCCACTGCCATTTTCCCACCTGCTTAAATCTGCTGGTATACTGGTTATGCATTGGGCTGAAATTTGTAGGTCCTTAGTTCAAAACTACCAGTTACTCCAAGGAAGAAAGATGGGGCTTTCTACTCCCATGAATGGTTACAGTCTCAGAAACTCACAGGGGCAGTTCTGCCCTGTCCCGTAAGGTCCCTATGAATTTGAATCGACTCGATGACAGTGAGTTTGGTTTTTGAGTCGGTGGTTCTGGGATGTGTGAGGGTAGTCCTGTGAGAGTGGCTGGACTGCCAATCACAAGGTTGGCAGTTCAGATGCACCAGTTGCTACAAAAGAGAAAGAAAGGTTATTTCTTTACAGCCTCAGAAGCCCTGTATAGGCTAACTAGGGTAAGAACTGATTTTTGGCAGTGGGTTTGGTTGGCGTCTCATAAAGAGTCCTGGTGTTACTGTGGAATAAACATGGGTGGTTCAAACCATAAGCCACCCTGCAGGACATATGTGAGCCTGTCTGCTTTTGCTTCAGGGAAACCCTATATAGCGTTGCTGTGAGTTGGTATGGAATCTGTGATAGTAGGTGATACGGCAGTTAAATGCTTGGCTGCCAACCTCCCAGCTGCTTCGCAGGAGAAAGACCTGCCAATCTGCTTCCTGTAAAGAGTTCAGGCTCCGAAACCCTTTGGCACAGTTCTGTCTTGTCCCATAGGGTTGCCGTGAGTTAGGATCAACTTGACAACAAGGTGTGTGTGTTCAGAAGATAACCAGAGTGGTGTTGATAAAGGCATCCTTTTCTAGTGTTAATGAAATAAAACAATTGTGATTACTGTAATTGGCTTTGGAAATCAGAGCTATAGGACAGGTGACTTTGTGTGTCAGTTCTGCTGGATTACTACGTTGTGATTGGTAGTTGACGTTAAATTATGACAGTACATGGTTGAGCTGTTCCTTCCCCAATGAAACGAAGAAATGAGAGAGGAGTGTTAAAATAGCGAGAACTGAACCTGCCATCAGATCAGCCTCAGTTCTTTGTGTCGTGTGGAATCCTCTGCTTTTTTAGCACATGCTGAGGGGTGGGAGAGTTAGCTAGCTCCCTGGCTGTCTGGACCTTTGGGGTTTAAGTTCTCTCTATTGGACAGTAGGGAGGAGGGGCTGGGGCAGAGTGGGGACCAAGTTAATAACCCTCAGCAGCTGACTGGGCAAGCGCATTACAGGTATAGCTCAGGCATGTGGAGGCTTGCACAAGTGTGTGCAACAAATCTATTATTTTAAGTTCCATTTTCCACACACTCGGGGAAGCCCCCTCACATTAGGTGTTCAGTTACAGAGCACCGCAACAAAGTGGAGATTCAAAAAAGGCTAGCCAGACAAATATTTTGGTTTCTCAGTGCAGATGAAAGGTTTGCATCACTACACTGTAGTCTACTACAGATGGGGCAATAGCATTATGAAAAAGTTTGGAATACTTCATGAATTAGCAGATTGTAACAGGGATACGTAAGTAGGCACGTGCTGTTGGGAAATTGTCACAGACAGACTTACTCAGCCCGGGGTTATTCCATATCTTCAGTTTGTAACACACAGACATAAATTGATATTAACGTAAGATATCATCTAAAATGACATTTTCTGTGGCGCACAATAAAATATAACACCACAAGACATGAGATGCCTGTTTCGGTATTTGAGTTGAAAGAATATCTGATCAGCAAACATGCAGGGTGAAGAGGACATTGGTAGTGGATCTCTGGGTGGGCTGTGTGTGTGAGGCCAGGCCAAAGCTACATTCTGCTACATGCTGTGGACCCAGTATGGTCATCTAGGACGCCGGTGTATTTCAACTTTGAAAAGAGTCATTAATTGAGGTGAAGATGCTTCGCTTGCACTGTAGCGACAAGTCCCCTTGTTGTGAGACTGGCATTGTGAGCTGGAATGTGAAACAATTTGAAGAAAGCCTTTTGGCTGTTTTATTGACTGTCTCATGTCCCTTTTTTGATGTATGACATGTGGGGTCCTCATTGCTTGCTGGCAATTAGGGGAAAATCTCAACAGAGCAAAATAGTCTTAGGACCCGGAGACAACATTTGCCTGAACGACTCCCCTGTGGGTAGTGGGCACGGGCAGGCATATCCTGGAGGCGGATGGGGGGAGGCTGTTCGTTGCCAGTGACATGAGCAGACAAGATGAGCAAAGTTTAACCTAAATCCTTTCATTGATATTGGAAAGTCGTAAGCCTTCATGTGACACTGCCACACGCAACTCCCGGGTGATCTGGAGCCTGCTAGCTGTACCATGGTGTGCTAGCCATGCGCGCGCGCGCGCGCGTGTGTGTGTGTGTGTGTGTGTGTGTGTGTGTGTGTACAGTGTAAACATTTTATGAACTGCAGTGTCTGATCCATCCGTCTGTCTGGGCAAGAGTGTCCCTTGATAGTAAAAAGAACAGCAATCAAGACAGAATTGGTCAGTGTGGCATGTCTAATGGTGGGAAGATATTTGAAGGACTCGCTATGGACACAATAGTCTCTCTAAATAGCCTCTTTGCACCCGGAGTCTTATTGCAAACAGGTTCATTAAGGAGAGACATTCTGACACACAGCATCACAGTAATGAAAGAAGCTCTCTTTTTCTAATATTGTATCTTGCCACTTCAGTTATGCTGCTCGTACAAGATTTCCCTTGTGTTGTTGTATATTTCTCCTGAAAAAGAATCAGTCTTCATAGAATATACAATTATTTTGTACAGGAATGTATAACTCATACCTAAGATCCAGGCCTCCCTGTTTATGTGCACTAGTGCAAAAATAATTGGCAAACACATCTTCCAGACCAAAAGATTCCAGCACCTTCAATTTGTTGGGTTGGAAGATGTTGCGACCAGAGTTATAATAAACTTTAAAAAAGTGTAATGTTCAAAATGGATTTGTGATCAATCATAAAAGGAAAAAAAATATTAGGACAGTTTCCCACGAGGCAGACTCCTTCTCCCACCTTCAGATTTTTTTTTAAACCATCTCCAATATCGTATCTGTTCAAAGGGAGGGGGGAAATGCAAAAGGTTTTCATCCACCAAGCTTTACATAAAACTGCTATGCGATGACTTAAGCTATTGGATTTTCTGCCTGTTAATGGACAGCATGAACATTATGAACAAGGAAAAAAAAAGGTTATATTGGTTTAAAAGTGGATATGGAAAATTTAATGTGCTCAAGTGGGAACAATGGCATATTAAAAAAAAACACTCATGACACAGATCTAATAATTCACTTGCCCCTGTAGGAGAAGGGTATCAGCTCTGGTACTGGCTCATAGTTTATTTTTATATGCACCCCTGGTCCCTGCAGTATACCTCGTGTGTGGGTTCCAGAGAAAAGACAGAAAATAACCTGTGGGGAAATCAGCTTGGAAACCTTTCATTAAATACATTGTACTTTGTATTGTGTCGTTCACAGAATCTTTGGGAAAGAAAGGAAAAATCTGTTATCAGTCTGCATGTATGAAATATTATATTTGAATACTATAATTTGTTTTAAGATTAAGGATGAGGCTGCAGACATATTAGTTAATTTTCACTTAGATCATGTAGACAATGCAATAGGAACATAAAATTATTTTCCCTACTTCTAGCCCCCACCCCAAAAGCAACGATACTACTTTAACTTAAAACTCTGATGGCTGAAATATTTTAGGGTTAAATAAGTTGTCTTTATTATAGAACATTGAGGTGGTAGAAATGGTAAAAGCACTATTAAAATCCTTGGTGGAGTTTACCTCTCATTTGCATAGAAATGCAAAAGATGCATTTCTAGGGAAAATTAAACAAAGTGTTAAATACCTTCTCTCCTGAGAAAATCATCCATGCTAGAAGTCTAACTGAATAGTGACACCTCCATCACATTGAATGTCCTTTGGAGTGAGCTTGTGTGTTGTCATTATCGTTCATATATTGCTCTTGGTGGACCTTTAAAACTTGAATGTGTCTCACCTTTTCTGCTGGCTATTCATGCAGCATGCTCTGAGGCCAGCCAACTGTGACATACTTTCTGCTACTACTTGCAGCTAAATGAATGCATATCTTAACACTAAACTTTGGGCACCATTAATGGGATTTAAATGAACTTCTGGAATTGCAGACATTAAGAGTTGACTTTCATGCTCACCCTCCACTCGGCTCTCATTAATTCCTCTCAGATACATTGCACATGATCAAACCCTACCAGGCCTCCTCGCCATCATTTTTAGATCTCTTGTTGTTCCAGGAGGAAGGTGAAAGGAAATAGAGCAAAGAAGTAGGATGCAAAAGCTATTTATAGAGGGATAGTCATGTATATTGATAAATATATTAATTTAAAAGGAAAACGATAGAGGCCAATGTTTATATATTTATAAATATTAAGATAGCAGATGGACTTTGGGCCTCTACTCAAATCTTCCCTCCATGCAAGAACTCTCTGTTCTAGTAACCTGGCATTCTGTGATGCTCACCTTCCCAACACTTTGAAGACCAAAGGTGTGCATAAGCAAATGTGGTGAAGAGAGTGGATGGTGCCTGGCTATCAAAAGATAAGCATCTAGGGCAGTGGTTCTCAACTTTCCTAATGCTGCGACCCTTTAATACAGTTCCTCATGATGTGGTGACACCCAGCCATAAGATTATTTTTGTTCCTACTTCATTACTGTAACTTTATTACTGTTACGAACTGTCATGTAAATATCTGATATGCAGGATGTATTTTCATTGTTACAAATTGAACATAATTAAAGCATAGTGATGAATCACAAAAACAATATGTACTTCTATATTGTGAAATATTTATTTCCAATGACAAATAAATGAAATAAATCTTGAAGCATTGTGTAGCTTGGGTAACAGTCTTCACACTGGGTACTCGTATGTGGGTGTATCTGCACATGGGCAGACCCACCTGGAGATGGATAGAGGATTGGTGTCTCATTTCCTAAGGCTATTGGAAATATGTTTTCTTTTCTTTTTAAAAATCATTTTATTGGGGGCTTATACAGCCCTTACCACAATCCATCCATCCATCCATTGTGTTGAGCACATTTGTACATTTGTTGTCATCATTCTCAAAACATTTTCTATTTGAGCTCTTGGTATCAGCTTCTCATTGAAATGTGTGTTTTCAGATGGTCTTAGGTGCCCCCTGTGAAAGGGTTGTTTGACCCCCAGAGGGGTCACAACCCACAGGTTGAGAACGGCTGATCTAGGGTCTTAAAAGGATTGAAGTTAAATAAGCAGCCATCTAGCAGGGAAGCAAATAAGCCCACGTGAAGAAGCACACCAGCCTGTGTGATTATGAGGTGTCGATGGGATCAGGTTATCAGGTACCAAAAGATCCAAAACAAACAATTATATCGATGTGAGTGTGGGGGGTTGGAATAGAGGTCCAAAGTCCATCTGTAGACAATTGGACATCCTCACGCATAAGGGTTACAAGGAAGGGACAATTTAATCAGGGTGCAGTATAGCACTGAGGAAACACATATCATTCCTCTAGGTCCTGAATGCTTCCCCCCCCCCCTGCCCCCGACCCCCACTACCATGATCCAGTTTTACCTTACAAATACCGGAATACACACATTGGTACAGATAAAAGCTCTTGACACATGGAATTCAGGACAGATAAAACCCCCAGGAATAGTAGTGGGACTAGCAATAGCATGAGGTAGGGGGATGGTGGGGCGGGTGGGGAAACCCATCACAGGTTGGATATATCACCCACCCCCCAGAGAGACAAATAACAGAAATGTGGGTGAAGGGAGACGATGGATAGTGTAAGACATGAAATAACAATTATATATAATTGATCAAGGATTCACGAGGGTGGGAGTGTGGAGGAGAGGGGGAAAAAGAGGAGCTGATACCAAGGGCTCAAGTAGAAAGAATATGTTTTAGAAATGTTGATGGCAACAAATGTACAAGAGTGCATAATATAATTGAATGATGGATTGTCATAAGATTTATAAGAATCCCCCAATAAAATTAGTAAAAATAAATTAGTTTTTTAAAAAGAGTTGAGTTTTGACCTCAGATACTTGAGAGCACACTGTCTGCCCTGCACATCTGTTAAGAGATTTATTATTTCTGGAGTAGGCTGTGTTGAAAACCTCCTAAATAGAGAAGGTTAGAAGCCTTAACTATCTCACCAAATCAATGTCTACCCCCCCCCCACACACACACATCACCCCCTGTTGGAGTCATTGCCATTTCTTGGCCCAGGGATGATATGGTGCAGTACCTTTTTGCTCGATTTTAGGTCACCTTGCTGAAGATAGAAATTCTGTATGAATTGGGGCTAGGATTTTGGAAAGGTAGGATGTACTCTGAGATGTAGAACTAGCTCCTGTGTGAGTCAGGCCCTCATTTGGCAGTGGTTGTCTCGGTATTCATGTGTAGCCTTCCTGCATGGACTGCTTTCCCAGTGCAGCCGTCTTCTAGTTGTTTACTGCCCCATGTTGTTAGTTGTGGTAGCGTTCTGATACCATAGCATATAAAGCCCCTGTCTTGGGTCCACTTGGCATCATTGGTAAGTTTCAGTTCACTGTTGCAGCCGTGTGACTCATCCCTCTCACAGATAGTTTCCTTCGCTTTGCTGGCCCTCCACTGTACCAAATGTCATGTCCTTCTCTAACAGTTCACCCCTTCTGTTTCAATGTTGTTGTCATGTGTGGCCAGGAAGGCATTTCCCTTTCTTGATGACCTGGTGTATAGCAGAACAAGATACTGCTGGTCATGTGCAGTGTTCACTATGCTAGGTTCTGCTGAGCTTATTGTTGTAGCCGCTGCACTGGTTTATTCATAGACCAACCTAATTTAGAGGGACACTTGCTATGTGGTATTTATGATTTGAGAATATTTGTGACTGTCAGGGTATCTCTCAGACCCTGTCTGTGTGATTTCTGGTGATGAATGAGCTTTGGAGCGGTTCCTCATTACCACCATCTCTTTTACGTGGATGACACTCAGCTCATCTCTATGGATGTGCAGGGCTGTCTTGATTTGTAAGGTGGAGATCGGTGTTCCTTCTGAGATCTGGACAACCCCTTGCAGGTGAACTCTGAGGCAAGTGACAGTGTGAGGGACTTCTGCTCCTGAGTGTTTTGGAAGAAAAGGGCTTCCTGGTTCCGGGTATTGCGACCTGACCTAACACTCATTTTAGCCCAAGTAATTCCTTCTGTCAACCCTTGGGGTGCAGATGGCAACTCCTTCTCCCAGGGGCTGTACAGGTTTCCCCAGCCCCCGTGTCTCTGCATTCCCCGAAGTCTACAGACTCAGGCAGCTCTCTCCTCAGAGCGCTCACTTGAAGGCCCTCGTGGTTGGTTTATACTCTGAGTGCTGGGCCTTTCTAGGAATCAAAGAGAAGCACGTTTCAGTAGCAGTGAAGCTCCATCCATATCAGTCTAGTGAGAGGTGGCAGATCTCGCTGTTATTGAGTGATTATTGTTCCAAGCCTCCTGCCAGCTATAATACATACAGTAGTATAATTTGATCTTCACATTGAATTTCTGAAGTTCAGACTTTTTCATACCCATTTTGCTGATGAAGAAATTGAATCACTAATACGGGTAGCCCTGGTATTCAGATTGAAACTAATCTCATCCAAAAGTCAATGTCCCTTAATCTTATTTGGCATCGAGCTCGGTAACCTATGTTGCTTCCAAGTGCCTGTCCCTTGGCCTTCGTGAGTAGTGGTCATGTGTTGCGCTGCTAATCAAAAGATCAGCAGTTCGAAACCACCATCTGCTGTGTGGGAGAAAGATGATGAGGCTTTCTACTCGGTTAAAGTCTTGGAAACTCACAGGGCCAGTTCTACCTTGTCTTAAAGGGTTGCTATGAGTCGGCATTGACTCAATGGCAGTGAGTTAATTCTTTTGCTTTTGTGAAGAGTCTATGATTAAGGGTCTCTGAAAGCACCTGTATCTACTAGGCACAGCCTTTATGCCATGCACTATGCCAGAGCCTTTATAGCTGCATTGTGCACAGTCATGGCAATGGTCATGTCAAGGAGTTTCATGGCAATGGTCATGTCAAGGAGTTTCAACAAAAATTGCACAATGACTCAGTTATGTGCTACATGATTAAACCATATGTTGTTACTGCCGTTGAATATATACTTACTTAAAACGAAAAACAAAATCAACATCTAACCAAATAAAAAAATACCCCAAACTCACTGCCATTGCCTCCATGTCAACTCATTATGGCACTGGACCTATAGAACAGAATCAGAGTGCCCCTCTGGGTTTCTGAGGCTAAAAATCTTTATTTGAGCGGAAAACCAAGTCTTTTTCCCAAGGAGTACCTAGTGGGTTCGAAGGACTAACCTTCTGCCTAGCTACCCAACTCATAACACACTAGCGGCCTCTCATTTGGACTTAAGGAAAGCCCATATATAGATGTTAACATATAGAGCAGTTAAACTCTGACTTCATGTTTAAGATGCAGGCTGGACTTCTAGACTTTCTGAGAGTTCTTTCTGCTGGCAGTACTAAAAAATATTCTCTTACTTTTTTTGTTCTTCCTGATCAAAAACTTTTACTAAGCCCTGTTTATGTGTTCCCGATGGTAGTTATTGGAATCTAGAAACTTGAGTTCTGCCCTATTACCTTAGTCTCTGTTTCCTCACCCCTCTATCAACTGGGGGGAAAGCCTCCAAATTCAAATATAATTTACAGATACCCATTTATTAAGTTTTAATACCACAAAAACAAGACAAAGGCAAAACCCACTGATCTTGATGAGGGAGATCATTCGTAGGCGGCTATAATGATGTCCAGACATGTAGTTATATGACAAAGCACAGAAAACAAAGTAAATTTGTCTCAAAATCATAATCAGTTCATCACAGTCACAAGTGGGATTATGGAAGCTGGAAAGGGACCTTGATTTTCTAGTGTGTTCCTTATAGATTGAAAAACCTTAACAGGATTAGTTTGGGAGCCCTCTGGCCAGTGTCTCTGAAACTCACCGGTGCAGGTCTCTCCTGTACTAGGAGCTCGTTCTGTGTAGTTATCCATTCCGTGATAGTGAGCTTGATTTTGGTCACCTTCGTTGGCGTGTGATTAGCGACCCTGTAATTGTAGTACCCCATTTTCCATCAAGGGCACACCCAGGCAAGACCCTGAAGGAGATTGCCCCTGGGCAGGTGAGTCAAAGCAATTCACTCTCAAACTTACTCTGCCAAAGGGCAAAGCTTTTCACTTGCCAGCCACTGGTCAGAAAGAACTAAATGGATACTAGCTTTATGTAGACATTCAAAATGGATTTGGGGCTCCCCCTGTAAGCCAAACCAATCCATTGACCAGAGTTTAAGCTCTAATATAGTTCGCAACCAACATCTTCTGAGTAGTGAGGTTTCTTTCTCCAGGGAGATTCACTGAACATAGTTCATCACTTCTCCATCTTTACTGCCACTACTTTGATGACAACCCTGTCCAAATCATTTGACTAGTCCTTCTTTTCTTTTTCCTTAAGCAACTAAATTCTTCTAAAACTTGTCACTCTTTTGCTTTAAACCGTTTGATAGATCGTTAGGCATTTACTTGTGAAATGATAGTTGCTCAGTGGAGGAGGGAGATTGAAAGGGTTGGGGGGAGACCATGACTGACCATGAGCCGATAATCATTGAAGCCAGATAGTGGGAGTTGTGAGAGTTTTTATACCTTTGTTACACTTGTACGAGTTTCAAATCTTCCACAATAGAATTAAAAACAACAAAACAAGCTTTGAACAACATCATCTATAGATAAGATTAGACTTTCTCCCCAGTGTTCTCACAGTCTCTTTGTAAAACATCTCTTGTCCTCTCGTCTCCCAACTCTAGACCTGCCTCTCTGCTGCAGCCACCCGTCATTTGTGCTAATGCTATTGTCTTTCCCATTTAAGCTCTACCAACAAATCTTTCCTGGCTCTTGTCACTGGCAAAATTCGAGTCTTCTCTCCTGTGGGGCCCCATATACCTTTGCAGGGATCGCCCTTGGTGATACCAATATTGTTATGTAATTCTCTTTGTTTATCACTCCCTTCCTCCCTATCAATGAGCACGTCCCAAACCAAGAAGTCAAATCTGGAGGCACACTTCAAATTTCAATTCCATGAAAACTCCTACAATTATTGAGTGTCAGGAATGTATTTAAACCTTAAAATAGAATAGCTATCTATGACCTGCCCTATGGTGTTCTGGTGGTGCAGCAGGTTAAGTGCTAGACTACTAGCTACTACTACAGTCAGCTGGTCAAACCACCCTGATGGCACTTGGACAGACAGGACTGGCCATCTGCTTCTGAAAGATGCAGAAAACCCCTTTGAAAACCCCTTGGAACAGGTCCACTCTGCCCACATAGGGTGACCATGAGTCAGTAGATGTGATGGCAACTAACAATAACAACCATAGGGAGAGAGTCCACTCTGCATTTCAGGCAAAGCTTGGAAGTGGAAGAGCCCTCCTGAACACTTTTGGAAATTGAGATCTGTATTGTTGAGATGTTCATATAAACTGCGCTACACTACATAGTGTAATGTGGCTGATGAATCATTAGCATGTCTAAAGAAAACCTTAACTGAGCTTTGGTCTTTAAAAACAAACAAAAACAGTGGCTTTTACAATGCTCAAGGAGCCTTGGGTGCGGTGGACTAATAACTACAGTGTCTGTGGTCCAGACTCACCAGCCGCAAGCATCTGTCTGCTCCTGTGAAGATTTACAATCTGGGGATTCTTATGAGTTGGAGTTGACTCAATGGCAGTGGGTGGAGTGGGTCTTACAGTGGTCTGACCCCCTTTTACCCTGTGGTCATCTTTCTTCCTTCTCTGTCCACCCTGACTCCTTACAGCTGGGTGAAGGGAGTTGCCTTTGGCCTTTCTCATGTTTGAGGGAGAGCAGCCACCGGCTAGGGCTTATGCCTGAGCCCACCATAAAATCCTTTTTCTACTCTTCGGTGTGCAAAGTGAACCTGTTCCCCAAGCTGTGCCACCGATTTCAATTATTTCTGTTCAATTGATAATCACAAGCTCCAGTAGGATTCTGGTGCCCAGAGGTAAAAGTAGATAGTGTTTAGAAGGCTGGAGAAATGAACCTGTTTTTGTGGCCTGGAGAATTGAAGACCAAGGTAGAAGCTAATCACTGCTTCCAAACACATGAAATAATTTTACATGGGAGATGGTGCCAGCTGTTAGCCATTTGAGTGAAAACAAACAAAAGGACTTGGGGTGCAGCTGGAGGGATTTTAGTTAGATAGAGATTCTTCACTAAGTGGTTCTGGGTGGGAACTGTGGGTTCCTCATCCTAGTAGATTGTTGACTTAGGCCCAGGCTTGGAGGGCCGTGGGATGGATTGGAAGAATTGAAGCATCCAGAGAGCCAAGCTGGGTGATGAAAACCTCACAGCTGGGAGTGGCCTTGCTGCTCTGAGCTGCAGGAGGCGGAGCCCCCGCCTTCCTCCCACCTTTCCCCAAGTTGAAAGAAATTAACCTCAATTAAGGAAAATAGTGACGGATGGCTACAGAGATAAATATGATGTATCACGCAGGAAAAACTACATTAAAAGAACATTAGAGTTGGGACAGAGAGCACTGGAAGTGGAGAAATTCACAGCGAAGGGTGAAATGTGATATCATTTACATCTCGCCTCATCCGCAGACCTAACAGGGTGCACATTAAGAAATGCCAAGTGTGCCCTGTTGTGCTAAGAAAGAAGTTTTTCGACTTGACACCTAGTCTGCTTTAATATACGGAGTTTCACTGCCTGTGGTAATTCAGGCCGCGTCCCTGACTGCTGCTAGCCCGTGGATAAAACCCGTTACTTTCTCCAGAAGAGTTTCGGTGCCGACCTCCTCCTTTTGTTTTGGAGGGCCAGGGGGTGATTCTGTGATCTGTGTATTTTAATCTCAATACCAGTTTTTCTACAATTAAGAATTTCCAAGTCATTTTGGTGAAAATGTTAATAGCTTAACAGTAGTTGTAATGATACTGAATAGTCAGTCTGCAAGCAAACTTTAGCTCTTAGCTTTTCAACACTTAGGTGGATTTGCCACCTAAGCTAGAGCTATACCTTCATTTGTGTATGTTACAGCAAATAACTGTTACATTTTTGAGGGGCTATATTCAGAATAGAATTGAGGCATACTCTGAATTTTTAAAACCACATTTTTATATCAGAAAACCTCCTCTACATACATAACATTTTCAGACTATTAAGACTGAACTATACTGTGTGCGTGTTTTGGGATACATTTGTGTGTGCACATTTGTGTAGTCAGCGTATCAGGGATAAAAAATTCCCTAAATGGGTCTGGACTTATAGTATGGTTTTAATTCAGAATATGACTAAAGTAAATAATTGTATTTGGTTGCGCTGAACTAGCATATGAGCTAATCCTTAGCTTCTACATGTCTTCTCTGACCCTCATGCATTCTTGACCTTCTCCCTGACCACAAGCCTAGCTGTGAAGAGATTTACCCCTAAATCAAAGCTTATTGGCTACATTAGTTTTCACCTGCTTTCTGACTGGGACTTGATTTATTGATCAGAGAATTTTGAGTTTTGAAATTGGACAGTTAGAATTACCCTGATTCTGAAATTACTGAGCTCTGGAAAACAAGTTGAACTTTAGCAAATTTAGTTCTCAGATTGTTTTAGGAGAATTTTTAACCCTGTCCTCAAAAAATGTGGAGGTGAGTAAAATGACACCAAGTTGCATAATTCTGTCTTAATAAAATAGCGGTAGGTTAAAAGTGCTATGGTAGTGATTTCGAGGATGGCAGTACAGTATCACTGTGCTCATTGGCTGCACTGGCCCTATTGGAGGCGAGCCTTGGAAAGGGTTAATGAAATTACTGTAAGTGAAGTCATTCTTAGCCAGCACGATTTATGGCAGTCTGAAGGGGTGATATTAATTTGGATAGTGCTCATGGTCTATTGTCATTGAGTTTCACGTTGAATTTCTTCGCAGCTGAGTGAGTTTTGTTCCTCAAAAAAATCAGTATTTAAATCAGGTCTGCAAAATGTAGAGAGACTTAAAAATAAAGTTGAGACCCCTTTTTTTGTGGGGGGAACTTTAGGATATAGCATTCATGGATTCTGATTCTTATTACAGGAAATAAAATCTGAAGGCCTATTTGGAATTTTAAGTATAATATAAATGTCACACATCCTCATAAGTATGCAAACTTGTTCTGAAACACGTGGTGTTGTATGGAGGCAATAAGTGGCAGTGAATGATCTACACACCCCACTCTGAGGATGGGTGGGGGGCCAAAAAAAAAAAAGAAAGAAAGTTATTTAAACAGAATTGCTTTTGTGTGGGAGGGAAAGAGAGCAAGGTTAACTTTTATTGGGGACCAATCCCAACTCTTATTTTAATTCTGATCACATACATACTTAATAACTCAGATAAATAAGTAAGAAAGGGATTTCATGGTAGACTTCCATAGACTTCCCCTCTTCCCTTGCTGTAGTTTTCTCATGGGGAGTCATTCGTTTTTATAGGAGAATGGGATGGCATATGCAAATATAGATACAACCTATGCCCTCATAGGTGGCTCGATAGTTTTCAAACTTTGGTCCTTGTAATGGTTAAAAAATGTTGCTGCCCTTTATGCTAAGGGACGTGAGTGTCCTTTGGCCGGGTGTGTTGGGTCATCTTTAGCAGATTTAATGGGACAGGGGAAGGTCAGGCTTTACAATGTGCAAGTCGTGGACTCTGCTCGTGTCTGCCACTCGCCACTAGCTTGGAGAAAACCCGCCTCTTCTTCTTTGGCCCCCTTCATGCTGACTGCGTGGTTGGGCCTCGAACGTCCATCCTGCATCCTCATCCTCATTGCAAGGTGCTTTGCACCGTGCTGCTGTTAGGTGGTGTGTGGGGTGGACCGTAAAAATGGAAGAAGGACTCGCCTTTCTAACAGATCAGTGGATCTCCGGATGGTTTCCCTGGGGCCCTGGGCCCTCGTTGATTGCAAGCTCAAGTGGGTCTTTTTCACGTCATTCTTTTCTAAACATCTGACACCAAAAGCCGGCAGCCAGAAAGCCTTTTTGGGTGAGACTGCAGGGTGAGCCACGTAAGCAGCAGGGGGACTGGCAGCCCCTGGACTGTTATCAGAACAGCAGTGTATTGATGAGTGAGGCTTGGTCAACTCACTTAACCTTTCTTCCTCGATTTTCTATTGTGTAGACTGGAAATGATAATATCTGCCTTTGATCTCATAGGGACGCTTCAATCCATTAAAGTCATTAAAGCACTTTAAGGTATAAGACACTAGATGTAAGATGTCTTCATTCTTGTTCTTGTTATCGTTACTGTTATTTTATTACAGTGTCGTATATGAAGGGGGACTTTAAAAATGTTAAACGATCAGTTCTCGAGATGTGCACAGCGGTCTCAAAGATTTGGCAGGGACATTAAGAGGCAGGTTCTCTACCTTTCCCTCTTCATGTGAGGCTCTTTTTCTTCCTGCCTCTTATCAGGTAGCAGGGGATAAGGGTGGAAAAGTAAAACAAAGTCAAGAAGGCAAAAATGAAAACAGAGAATTGGGGAGATGAGAAATAGCTATTATATCTACCTGTTCTTTCTTCCTCTGGCTGATGGTGGTGAATTCTGCTGGTGTTCTTGTATCAAGCTCTTAGTATGTTCTGCAGAATGCATGTTCATGGGTTTAAAAGTGGATTGTCAGGCCTTTTTGCATCCTGTGTGCAACTTCAGTTTCTTTCTGTATTTTTTTGTTTGAAATGCCATTTTTCTCAGAAATATAAACAAGTTTGGATGTGGGGGGGCTGCCCTTTTACTTGCACATTGGGTGCCCTGTGTTGGGATTGACGGATGGCAGCTAGCATCACTACCAGCGCCACGATAAATGTGGTTCTTTCTTTTTTATTATTACGTGTTCTAACCGATTTTTTCCTCTTACAATAGGAGTAGGATAATTTACTTTTCCAGCCTTCCTCCCAACAGAGTATTTGAGTCAGAGAATAGATTTTTTTGTAATTGATTTGCTTGTCTGGAACCCTTACAGTGATTAGATTACAGTTTCATATTTGCAGTCTTATTTTGTTAAAAACCATAATTGCATGACACTGGGACTATAGTGGAAGATCAGGGACCTATGGTTGCTATGAGTATGGTGTTAGTTCTTCAGAATGGAGAGCAAGGCGAAGTGAAATCACCTGTAGAGCAGATATCGCGGTTTCCTTTTATCTCCATGTGTTTATGTGAACATTCTGAAGTTCAGCATGGGCCAGGGCTTTGGTCCAACACTGCCTACTTTTCTGTTTTTGAAGTAGCACTCATCTTTCTGCTCTGCCCCTGCCCATAGTTTGATGTCTTAGTTTTATGTCTCATGTTGTCTTAGAGGTCACAAAGCTTTTTAAATGACCTCCATTTTATTTCTCATGTCTACTCGTGGAGGCTTCACAACTGATGTCAATGGGTCTGTGGGACTTTCATGCCCTGGTGAGGCAAACTGGCCAACCTTGGAAATGCCCCCTGAATCGATCTGAGCTGGGCTGTGGCATGTGGATGGTTGTAAATGAAGCTGGTAGGTAGTTGCTCATGCTTGTCAGGGATCCAGAAGTGCATGGGTTCCCATAATTGGGAGCCAACTCCAGGCCTATCTATCTGTCATCCTTTTCTTTGTTTTCAGGGCCTAAGGAACTTTTTAAGACCTTCCCTCACCTCTCTAATCCTCTCTGCCCTTTGCCTTCCTCCCATGGCAAGGGGGATGCTGAGGAATACGATTTTGTCAGGATTGAGCTTTGGGGGATGACAAACCACTAGTGTCGGAGGCCCTCAAGTTGGTTCCAACGCACAGGGACCCCAGGGAGCATAGTAGCACTGCCTCCTCATAGAGTTTCCTTGGCTATAATCTTTATTGCACGGGATCACCAGATCTTTCACCCATGGAGCCGCGGGGCAGGTTGGAACAACCCCTCAGTAGCAGCTGGTTGCTCAATTGTACTACCAGGACACCTTACAAACCTTTGTAAAATCTAGAGCATTTCACACCCATTGATGAATAATTTCAACTCCAAACTTGGATGTAGTCAATATCAGACAACCGGGCTCTTTATCTCATGCTTAGTACTGAGTGTGTTTTTTAAGAACCATGGTGTATGCATTAGTCACCCTGAGAGTGGCATGGAAATCTGTTTTTCGCCTTAGTTTTAAATTGTAGCTGAGCACTTGGTGATACGCTTAAATGGGCTTGGGCAGGCTTTGTGAGGACATTGGCCTCTCCTGCTTCCTCAAGTTGAAGTAGCATTATAAGACTTTTCTTACTATAAACGCAATGCATTTTCATTGCAAAACACAAAAACATTCAGATAATAATTTCTGCCTGACCAAGTCAAGCTGCACTATGTGGCTTATACCGCTATAAATAAGAGTATGAATGCCATCTCAGATGTTGTATTAGTCTGGGTAGACTGGAGAAACAAATCCATGGACACACGTGTATGTAAGAAAGAGATTGATATACAAGAGTAATTGAACACTGAGAAAACATCCCAACCCAGTCCAGTCCAAAGTCATAAGTCCGATATTAGCCCATATGTCTGACACCAATCCAGAAAGTCCTCTTCATACTCATGAGACACATGCAATGATGCCAAATGCAGAATGATCACAGGCCAGTGGCTGCAAAGTCAGTGGTGGTAGAAGCATCTCAGCCCCAGCAGGGGTCTCCATGTGGCCATTCCAGTTCCCAGGGCTGTCCGCCTTGTCAGTAGAGAGTCTCCAAGGGAGTGAACTGAGAGAGATAGTGTCTCTCACCTCCAAGAAGGAATTACCAGATTTCCCAGAAATCTCAGAAGGCCATTCCCACACAGAAGTCCCATTGGCTATCTTTTCCCGGAATTCTCAGAAGGCCATGCCCACACAGAAGTCCCATTGGCTATCTCTAGATTGACAGACCAGCCTCCATCCCTACATTCTCAATCCTTAAATTGACACCAGATTAGGTGACTGCCACAGATGTATTGTGTATATAACAGTATAACCAAATGATACATAATAGGCCCTGTTAGAATGGTTAATTTTTTCCAAGATTTGTTTCCAAGTTGTGTGAGGGATTCCTTCTTCCTCTCCTTTGTTTTGTGGGGGCCACCAACACTGATTCACACCATCACTGCACTTCCTGTTAGCTTGAACCTTTTTACGTTCTGTCAAAAACAGTAACATTTCAGACTTAAAAACCTAAAACCATCGCATTCAAACAAGCAAACACTCAACTATTTAGTGGCTTCTCTATCCCTGAAACCTTAGAAACAACTGTGCTTTCCCACTAACGTCCTATCCCTGCACCTGTTCATAAAATGCACTATTCTGAATTAAACAGGTTTCATGTGTGCTCTTTGAACCTCTGTAGGGGGGCGGGGGGAGTAGCAAACTGAAATTTATAAAATCAGCTCCTGAAGCAAGTCTCGGTCTGATGGCTGAGCGTTTTTCATGACCATCACCTTTTTATTGGTGTGAGGTGGCAGCCTGGTGCTGATGTGGTGAGGCAGTCACACCACTTTTTCTTCTTGGATTGTGTCTTTGGACACCAGCTAAGTTCCATGTTAGAGAACTCGTTGCTCTGGAGATTATCATTGCTAACATAAGAATACGTTTTAGGGGTCTGTGTGTGTTATTAGCATAAACTGTGACTTTGGGATGCTTTTTTTCTCTTCCCAGTCAAATGAAAGATAAGTTAGATAGTTACTCTTTTAAAGCTTTATGTAATTGCTGCCTCTGAGTACAAATAAAACCAAGAGATTCTTCTAAGATTGATACATTGTGCCTTATAGCTTAGTATTAAATTAGTAGATTTCACATAATGGGCATTTAGAAATGCTATTAATTCTCTTAGCGGGAGTAATAGTCTGGAGATTTCGTATGTCTTGTGGGGTAGGCAGAATGGTGCAGTCCCCAGGCCTTCCAAGATGTCTGAGACCCTAAGAACCTGTAAATGTGCTTCTTTAAATGGCCAAAAGACAACGAGGATTTAGCAGCTGTGATGGAGCTTGTTAAGGACTTTGGGATGGGGCCATGACTTTAGATTATGCATGTGGGTCCAGGCTGTGGTCAGAGAGCTATTTGAGCATGGATGGACGTTTACACACAGCAGTGCTGGCTTTGAAAATGGCATGAAGGGGCCTTCGAGACCTGGGATGTAGAAAGCCCTAGAAGCAGAGAAAGGAGAGTGTCTCCCTGCGGGAACCTTGATTTCAGCGTAATGAGACCTTTTCCAATTTTCCAACAACCCTAGCTGAATGAAAATAATTTCTTAAAATTGAAAATTTTTTGTGAATGCGAATTTGCATAAATTATAACAAATTATGGAAAACATTGTGAAGAACAGAGTATTTAATTTTGCTCCTGCAGAACCTGCATATAGCGTAAAAGGCAGTCTTTCACATGGAACAAGGCGATGCTCTGGGCTTAAAATTAGGAACAGGTGTGTGAAGGTTGTGTCTTGCACCAAACTCACCCTGTAAGCTGGGCAAAGAATTCTAGAAGCTTGTCTGTAGGAAGACGGCAGTGTCACGGTTGGAGGAAGGCTCATAACAACCTGTCAGAGAGAGATGATACAGTCTTGCTCAGGAAACTGGGGGGAACTTGAAGTATTTACTGATGAAGATTCAATTCTGCTACGTGTAGTTTTCATTAAACCCTTCACCTCGAGAAACAGAAAGCAAAAATCCTCACAGTTGGACGAATCAACAGTTAGGATAAAGAAAAAATGAAGCTGTCAATGACTTCATTGGACCTGGACCCACAATCAATGCTCTTGGAAGCATAAGTCAAGAAATTGGCATTGGGCAAATCTGCAAAAGTCCTTTTTAAAAATTTTATCTGGAAGTGATTATTATTCATTAGTTTATTTTTAACTGTATCGCTGAAATAAAGTTCACCTACCATACATTGTAATAGTTCAGTCACTTTCATAGGAGTTGTGCAGACAAAAGACCCCTTTTAAAGTGTAAACACACAAAGATGTCACTTTGAGGACTAGGGCGGGCTGTTGCTTAACATGCACGGGAAGATGGACAGGGAATAAGGCCCTCAACCTTGGAGACAGCTGTGCAGTGTAAAAGCTAGAGACTGGCTTAATCCCTAGAGCGCTTTATCACTTTTCCAGAGGTTAGAATAAGGACTTCAATTCACTATGTCTTCTAGGGAACCCTTTTTAGAAAGGGGATAATGGATACAATGATCTCCTTGCCCTTTACAAATGGAGGAAATAATTCTTGTTTACGTTGTCCAAATCAAGAAGATCCCCAGGTCCAAGCCCTGGGTGGCGATGGTGCCATTTACTGAGCTGGCTGTTCCGGAGGAGAGGCGAATGTGAGGCGTCCTAGGATGGACGCTACAAGAAGCCCTGGCTTGGTGGATTTTATGTTGGGCTTTTAGACACAAGGTCAGCAGTTTAAAACCAGTAGTTGCTCCACTGGAGAAAGATGAGGCTTTCTACTCTTGTAAAGATTCACCATCTCAGGAACGCACCGGGGCAGTTCTATCTGTTTTATAGAGTAGCTTTGAGTTCATTCGGTGGCACCGAGTTTGGTTTTGTTGGTGGACACTTAGGAGATTCTTGATAGACATTCCACTGGGGGTGACAATGAATTCATTTGATGTACAGAAGAGAGATTTGGACTGAAGATTCACATTGAGTATCCTGAAGTGGACAGGTGGTAACAGTAGTCTTGTCATGTGGGCAGGAGATGAGAATGGAGGCAAAAGAAAGGATAAGCTCGTATCCTTTGTTGTGTAAGCATAGTTTTCACTCGGTCGTTTGTAGTGAACACAACCTCAGCAAGGGCTAATATTATAATCTTTTGTTTACCTTTTCTGATTCATCACCTGTAAGCTAGACTGCTGACTTGCTGTGTTGGTTAAGTGGCTGGTCTTAGAGGGCATCTATACTTACCCACTGCCGTTGTTGCAGATTGGCTTATACCTTCTCCTCTTACTGCCTTCCTCTTGCCTTTGAGTCCTGTCCTCTGAGGCTCTTTTGCTCTATTTGGGCATTTGTTTATGTGTTTCCACATGTAACTTTTAGATGTTCATTCCTTGGGGTACAGGGCTGTAGCTGTTACAGTAAGGCCATTTCAATTTATGGTGAACCCACATGGTGACAGAGTAAATCTTGAGTAGGCTTTGGTCTTGAAGGAAGCTGGTCACCAGCTGCCAGCTCTTTGTCTTTCTGAGCAAGCCACTGGGTGGGATCAAACTGCCATCTTTCTGTTTAGCAGTGCAACACTTGATCATTGTGCTACCAGGAGTTTCACAAGAGTTAGCTATCTTTTCCTGGTTTATTTGGCCTGGAATGTGCTAGGTGTTGAGGCCCCAACAGAGATGGTCTGCTCTTCTTCGAGGGAGGACAAACAGTGGTAATGTCTTTATGTGATTGGAAGAGGAGGTGTGGAGGGAAGTACCTTGTTGGGAACAGCGTGTCTTGGGGAGAGGAAAGAGACTGAGGGCTTTTTGGATAGATAAATTTAATGATGATCTTATTGAGGCAGTTGCTGCATGTTGGAAAAGAGATGGATTTTGCAACTGTAAAACCAAAACCCAAACTCACTGCCATTGAGTCGATGACTCATGGTGATCTGTAGGACCGGGTGGACTGTTTTATGAGTTACTGAGAGTGAACTCTTTACCTGAAGAGAAAGCCCCGTCTCCTGGGGGGTGGGGGGGGGGGGATGGTGGTTTTGAACTGCATAACCACTCTGCCACCGGACGCCTATCATTGTAACTGTAATGGAATGTAAATTGGTGAATCAATTTCGGGGAAGAACACCCTTCCATTGCTATTCGCAGAAATATTTTGATCTAGAATACAGCAGTGTAGATGGTATGGGCATGTTTGTTGACTTAGAGGCAGCACTCCCAAATGGATTTGGTCTCATTTATGGGCACATCCTGCCCCTCTTAGAACTGGCAAGGGTTCATTATTCAAGGATAGTTTTACCCACAGGCAGACAAAGAGATAAAGGTGGCCTTTGGGGACCTCTTTTCATTTTATGAAGAGCGGGGACTGTGAACTGAAATGTACACAAGGCAGCGTGGGCAGTGATGTCTTGGACACAGTGCTAGCAGCCATCAGTGTGAAATGCTCCGCCGACTAACAGTTTCAATGGGTTTGTCTTAGACAGGTCTTCTGTCGTGCAAGCGTAGGTTAATAATTTACCTTCCCTGGAGGTAGAGGCAGCAATCACGCACTGCGAGCAGCCACTCTGAGCTCATCTGGGTGGGAACAGTGTGCCTGGCAGTTTGGACACCAGAGCCAAGTGTGTGGGCTCTGATAAATAGAGGCAGCAAGGAGTGGGAGCAAGGCAGAGGGGGGTGGTGTTTGGAGTGATTTACTTCTGGTGGTACCTGAAGTAATGGGTTACTGTAAGTATCCATCTGCTCTATCTCAAAAAGAATGTAATTTTAGGGGTTTTGTTTTGTTTTTTTAGTTTACTTTGAAGTAGGGCAGAGTTCTACATGGAACAGTAGTGGTGGTGCCAAGAGAGGATTTTTAAGGAATACTTAGACCGCAGTTCTCAAACTGTGGGTCACAACCCCTTAGGGGGTTGAACGACCCCTTCACAGGGGTTGCCCGATTCATAACAGCAGCAAAATTACAGTTGAGAAGTAGCAATGAAAATAATTTGATGGTTGGGGGGGGGGTCACCGCAATATGAGGAACTGTATCAAAAGGTCGCGACATTAGGAAGGTTGAGAACCACTGCCTTGGACTCTTCAGTCGGGCCTGAGTGGACCTGCTGAGCGATACCTGGGAGTGTTTCCCCTGTGTAAGAGAACACTGGCAGGAACCACATGTACTGGCAGCACAAACATTCGTGTCCACGCCCAGAGTCCACTGCCCCTTGCTATCCAGTTTGTTTTGATGCTGCAGTGAACTTGTGTTCCGCGGTACCTCGAAGTTCCATTTATATCGATGTTATGCTTCTGTTTGGTCATTGAGTCCCCTTGTAGTGTTGGCAGGGGAAGCACTGCAGTTTATTTTCCTGTGTGAAGACTGTCTCACTTCTGCATACTTTATTTTTTTTTTTTGTGGTGGCGGGGTGGGGGATGCAGGAGTGTGGGCTAGGCATTGTGTCATTATAAAGATTTACAGTTTATTTAATAATGATTTATCGTGGTAATTTATTCTGCCAGCTGTGGCACATTTTCAGTGGAATTTGTAAATCAAATGTATATAGAAATTTACCAGGACATGCATTGTAGGATTTAATACAATAGATTCTGGAATCTTTTCGAAATGGGTAGTTTGGTGCTAACACATTTGGGGGGGTGTGAAGCTTTATCGTAACAGCCCTCGTGAATGTTCAAAATCTGGGAATGTTCAAATTCTATAGTGCCCCCCGCCATTGAGAGGGAGGAGTCTGTGCCACCTGGAAAGTAAAACACAGGACAGACAGCTTCAGCTCACCCAGCTTTGCCTCCAGACCAGGAGCGCCGTTGTTGCATTTGACCCAGGGTGTTCACATGATGCGGAGGGAAACAAAACATCAGCAGGGCAGGCTCGATGCACAAGCATCTCCCAGGTTTTCATCACTGTTAGGAAGTGCCTCTGGAACCCTAACAGGCTGTGTTCATCTGGAGGCCAGTAAGAGCCAGGTTCTCCTTCGGTCAGACAGAGCTCACTGGCTACTTTGCATGTGGAATGCATTTCGCCTGGCGGAGTGGCCAGCTCACACTCCTGCAGCTGCCTTGTTAGGTACAAATTCCTCAAGTTAGCAGTTACTATTTCTTTCTCATTTTAAAGTTCATTGTTCAGATTTTGTGTTTGTTTAAAACACAAAACTATGAAAGAAGGAAAAAGCACTGATGCCTATATACCGCCCCCCACTCCAATTATTATTATTATTATTATTATTATTATTATTATTATTATTATTACTACTATAATCTGGCAATTAGAAGGGCTGTCTTTGAAATGTACGATTTCAGGTAATTTGTAAAAAAAAGTCCAAGACTGCAGGAGAATGTTAATGCTAAGGACTAATTCCCCACATCAGTTGGCTGGTTATTTTGTCTACAATAGCCTGAAACCTCTTTTTGACATCCTGCTGCCCCCACACACAAGTGACATCATCGATGAGTTGTTCTACTATTGAGAAGACCGCTCAAAAGTGCCTTGAAGCCGAAGTCGCTAGGATTTACCTAATTGTATCTAAAGCAGTAGACTTTGGACGGTGTAAGGTGGGAAACACCGCCGCCTGATGAGTTTTCACCATCGAATGTAGTCGTGTATCCAAGCACTAGTAATGCAGAACATCATGAAGCAGCACGCTCAGACGACTGGACCATCTGCAGTGTAATCCCTCCCCATTTAACTTTCCGTGCCACAAGACGAACCCATCTGTCATCTGTCTCCTAGTTCCAAAGAGATTATATCTCTATATCTATTTATATAACTTTAAGTATTCTATTAGAAAGCAATTTAATAAATAGACTCATTGAAAAAATTTCTCATAGTCTTGGACTTACGAGGGGAGTACATTTTGATCTGTATATGTACTTCTAGGAAAAAATAAAACGCCTACAACTAGTGTGCTATCTGGAGAAATGAATTTTCCACTCTGTTTGACAATTATTTGTTTATTGTGAGAAAAACAACAGTGTAATTTGAAAGGGAAATTGGGAGAGGAGATTTCTTGGTTGGGAGCAGAGACCACCCGCAGGTGGCTTTTCTCAAGAGAGATTTCATTGGTGAGCTCTCAGATGTGGGCTAGCGCTGGTTTTAAGAGAGATGTTTTCCCTGAAGGCAGTCAGCACTGTCTGCTGAAGTGATCATCAGGAAAGAGAGATCCATGTGTGTGCACACACACGTACTAAATTAAAATATATACACATATATACACCTACATCAAAGAGTGTGAAAAATTCCATCAATATATTTATACAAAGTCATTTTATATATGTGCACACACACATACATGCATATTCATCTGGTACTCCAGTTCCGTGTGCACAGGCGCTTGAAAAAAATTCTTAAATACTATTTTCCCATGAATATCTTGAAGCCCCCTCATACTACCTTTACCTTACCTGCTGCCCGAGGAAAGGAGATTTCACAGTTTGGGATTTGATTTTTACCTTAGTGATGTTTTGTGTGTTTTCTTGAAAGCTGACCTATTATTTTAAGTGGTTTAAAAAAATACCGAATTGGAATGAATAAAAATGGCAGAGTCCAATGAAGATCAATGTGATCCATCCCGGGCGGGAAGTTAGACCACAAGTGGCAAGTTCTTTGAGAGGCTCAGGTGGACAGAGAGGAAGGGAGCACACTGTTCTGTGCTCTGTTTGTAATGCCTGCCATAGCTGCTGCAGCAGCCAGCCAGTGAATGGAAACCCATCCTGGATTGATGTAATGGTATATAATCATGTATTCACCATGTGTTCACTCATTCTCCAAAATTTGTTGAACATTCCCAAACACATAAACAGCATGACAAACAATGGTGTAACATACTGAAGTGGAACGGGCATGAATTTCCTCTTGAGCCCTTCTGAGTAGGAGACTTAACTGTTTATTAACAAAATTGCAAAAGTGGGCACAGGGAGGAAGTGAGATAAGTGATGGTACATGGATGGGGTTGCAGTGGCTGAGTGGAAACAAAATGTGTATGAATTGCTTACTGTTACAGTGACCTGCTCAGTAAACTTTTACCCAATTTACAATAACATATTTGGAGAAAGAAAGTACTGCTGGCAGTATTTTGGGGAGGATGCATTGTCCAATTCAGAGAGATGGAATTTGGGGCCTAAACAAGGATAGTTGAGCAGAAATCTGGCTGAATCTACAGCTTGTTTCAGTGAGGTCTTGCTTATTTTCATGGGTTGGGTGTGCCAGGTATCCTGGAGAGATGCCCTCTACTATCTGACATGGATAGGTGATTCTTTTTTTTTTTTTTAATCATTTTATTAGGGGCTCATACAACTCTTATCACAACCCATACATACATCAATTGTGTAAAACACATTTGTACATTCATTACCCTCATCATTCTCAAAACATTTGCTCTCCACCTAAACCCCTGGCATCAGCTCCTCATTTTCCCCTCCCTCCTCGCTCTACACTCACTCATGAACCCTTGATAATTTATAAATGAGTATATTGTCATATCTTGCCCTGTCTGACATCTCCCTTCACCCACTTTTCTGTTGTCCATCCTCCAGGGAGGAGGTCACATATAGATCCTTGTAATCGGTTCCCCTTTCCAACCCATCCTCCCTCTACCCTCCCAGTATCGCCACTCACACCACTGGTCCTGAAGTGGTCATCCGCCCTGGATTCCCTGTGCTTCCAGTTCCTATCTGTACCAGTGTATATCCTCTGGTCTAGGCAGATTTGTAAGGTAGAATTGGGATCATGATAGTGGGGTAGGAGGAAGCATTTAGGAACTAGAGGAAAGTTGTATTTTTCATCATTGTTACATCACACCCTGACTGGCTCATCTCCTCCCCGAGACCCTTCTGTAAGGGGATGTCCAGTGGTCTACAAATGGGCTTTGGGTTTACACTCCGCACTCCCCCACTCATTCACTATGATAAGATTTTTTGTTCTGATGATGCCTGATACCTGATCCCTTTGGCATCTCATGATCATGCAGACTGGTGTGCTTCTTCCATGTGGCCTTTGTTGCTTCTGAGCTAGATGACCACTTGTTTGCCTTCAAGCCTTTAAGACCACAGACTCTATATCTTTTGATAGCAGGGCACCATCAGCTTTCTTCACCACATTTGCTTATGTACCCGCTTTGTCTTCAGCAGTTGTGTCGGGAAGGTGAGCATCATAGAATGCCAATTTAATAGAAGAAAGTATTGTTGCATTGAGGGAGTACTTGAGTGGAGGCCCAATGTCCTGCTACATTAATACTAAATCTATAAATATATGCACATAGATCTATTTCCCCATCCTCATATATAAATATATTTGCATATGTACATGCTTTCATTTGGACCTCTATAAATGCCCTTTGCCTCCTAACTCTATTTTCTTTGACTTTCCTCTTGTCCCACTATCATGCTCAGTCTTTATTTGTGTTTCAGTAATTCCTCTTGGTTACATTACCCTTGATCACGCCTTACCAGGCCTCCTGTACCCTCATCACCATTGATTTGGGTCACTTGTGTCCCCTTGTCCCTGGGTTTGTTAACACCACTACCTTTCCCCGCACCTCTCTCTCTCCCATGTCCCCCTGGAACTGTTGGTCCCGTTGTTTTCTCCTCCAGATTGTTCATCCAGCCTATCTTATTTAGACAGACCTGCGCAGAAAATAACATGCACAAAAGCAAGACAGAGCAAAACCAAGCAACAATATACAACATAACAGCAACAACAATCCAGTGACCAAAATAAAAACCAAGCAAAACACAACCAGAAAGAAAAGCTTGTAGTTAGTTCAAGGACTGTTTGTTGGCCTTTAGGAGTGTTTTCCAGTCCATTCTGTTGGGGCACCATGCCCTGGCCCCAAAGTCCACCTTTAGCATTCCCTGGGGACCTTGCCACTCAGTTCCCTTGCTGTTCTGTTGCACCCCGTAGTGTTTTGCCTCAATGTGTTGGGATCAGATTGGGCGCAATTCCCACTCTGTGTCTCCGGTGTTGTCTGTCCCTTGTAGGGCTATGGGTCAGTGAGGGACGTCATGTCTCATAGTGGGCCCGGCCATGTGGTCCTCTCTGTGGACTGGCTGCTCTAATCGGGAACAGCATCCTCAAGGCCTGGTGGGCCAGGATGTGCTCCACTCTCTCCTCCTCCCCCTTCATCTGCTCCCTTGTGCTCCAATCAAATATGTCCCTGTCCCGGAGCTGCAGATTCAATGCCTTGATATGATTCTCTTGTCCAACTTCTAGCCCATGTGTGTTTGGTGAAGCAGCATTGCTTACTATGACTCTTCTGCCCATGTCTGTGTACCTCCCATCAAATGATTGGTGTGTAAAAGAACAGAGGGGATCGGTCAGTTTTGCCATTCTAGTGGGTATATATGAGTAGTAAGCCATCTCAGAAAGAGAGAGGAGAAATTCCATGCCCTTTTAGAAGGAAGAGTCCCCAATGGAGTGATGACACAGTGGTTACAGTACTGAGACTGTGGGACAGCAGGGGAGCCTAGCTGAAACTGTGAGGGATGGCACTGGTGGCTTCCTGGCCCTTGGAATTAGAGACCAGAGCTGAGAGGCTGAGGACCATAGAGGCATGCCTATCAGCATGGATGAGAAGAGGTGCTACAGACAAAAGAATTGTATCAGTGCTACATTGTCACCTGTTCCCTACTGAGCCACCATTATCAAGGATATTACTGTCCGGGAGTTCTGTGTAGTCATTGTCAGGAAGGACAGAAGCCAGCCAAGAAGCAAGAGTGCTGTGAGAGAGATGGCTGGGGTGGGAACAGAATACGGAGCGTGGAAGTATGTCTGACCTGTGCCTTGGCAACAGTTGTCTTAGGCTGGTGTGTGGAGTTGCAGTCTCCATTCGCCTTGGGTAGCCAGAGTAGGCCCCAGGCCAGTTCTGGTGTCGTAGTGGCTGCTAATCTCACAATCAGCAGGGTGAAACCACCGTGGCTCCTTTAACCGTGAAGAGTTCGTCTCAGAAACCCAAACCCATAGGGGCCATTTTACCGTGTCCTAAAGGGTCCCTCTGAATCGGCACCTACAAGATGGCTCCGTGAGCGCGTGGTCACTTATGGTAGGCAAGGAGCATGCTGCAAGCGCCGTCAGGACTGTCTGATAGGATCAGCCCAGGGCTGAGTGGAGAAACCATTGAGGGTACTGGGAACAGGAGTAAGTGCCCCCTCCCCAGTGTTCAGCCATATTTAAATTTCAGAGAGTGTGTTTTAGGTATGAGCATTTTCACTGTCAGTCCACACATTGGTAGCATTCCTGTGCACCAGGTCAAGTTACCTCTAACACATAAGATTGAATGCTAGTCTTAGGAAGTCCCACTTCTTCATTTTCCAAACTGGAACTCTTACAGTAATTGTTGGCTTGTCCTTCCATTTCAGACCTGCAGTCCATCTAAGCAACACTTCTTATAGAACATTTCAAAACAGAATAAAGACTTTAAAGGATACCTTCGGTTTTTACTGTTACCTAGTTTAGGTTCAAGTATCCTCTTCCTGGGTGCCTGCTTTCTATTGGAGTCTGTAGTGCCAAGAAGGAGCCCGGGGTTCAAATCCATCATTCTTCCCATGTGAGAAAGATGAGGATTTCTGCTTCCATAAAGATTTCCAACCTCGGAAACCCAGGGGAGCAGTTCGCTTGTGCCCTATCTGGTCTCTGTGAGTTAGAATTGACTTCACGGCAGTCAGTTTTGGTGAATCGTGCCAAATGTTTTGATGTGTGGGGCCCGATAGCTCTGGGATCGGCAAAGATCCCTGTTCTTCCCTTCTAAGGTAAGATCTAAATGCCACACAGGCCCTCAATGGAATACTTTTGCCTCAATGCGCCTGGAGCTTCCTGTTTGTAGTCCAAGCTTACGTTCAGTATTCGCTTTTCTGTTCAGTAACCTAACTCAACATCTCATAAACCTGCACAGCAGGGGAGGAGGACGGCCCTCGACGAGATGGACCGACACTGCTGCAGTAGTGGCTCAGAGGGAAGAACAGTGTCTCGTCTGATGGGTGCACGTAAGGCCTCTCTAGGGCAGAACAGACTGGGTAGCACCTGACAACCACAACAAGATTTGTCTGCATGTTCTCTCTCTACCGAAGGAACGATGATCTCGACACCTGGGCTTTTCATATCCCTCCCCCTACTTGGAATCTTCTTTTGTCTTCTCTTTGACTGTCAGGACTCTCCTTTGCCCCAGGAACACTTTGCTCCTGTTCTTCTTTTGACCAATTTCTGTTCTTGGGGGTGGAGCTGCTATCACATCCACTGAATTGTGGCACTTCATCCTCCTTAAGAGAGAGCAGTTACGCCACGTATTCAACTTGTGTGCCTACGTGCAGTCTCAGGTGCAATTAGAGGACTTTGTCTCAAATGTTGGTAATTTACCAGTTTGTGCACAGTGCAGAACCAGGCAAACAGTGTTCTGGGCAGAGTTGACTTCTAACTCCAAGGCTGGCAGTTCAGATCTACTCAGAGGTGCCTCAAAAGAAAGACCTGGCATTTTATTCCTGGAAAGTCTGCTTTTGTTAAATGCCTGGAGCACAGTTGTAGTCAGACACACCCGGGGTGCTAAGAGGTGGGCCTACTCAGTGGCACTGAGAAAGTGATGGCACAAAAGTTCCTAGGCTTAGACCCTGAACTTCTGACAGCTCCCCAGACATAGTTCAGAACCTGGAACTGAAAGCTCAATTCGGTAGTCAAGAACACCATCCCGTAATTGTTTCATTCTCCGTCTGTTTGGGCTACTTATTCACTATAGATGTGTGTATACCACCAAACAAAACCCCAGACCCAACCGCAGCAGCCGACCCAGTGCTCTGCAGCTGATTCTGACTCCCTGCAGAACCCTGTGGTACCGCCTGGAACTGTGCTGTATGGGATTTCTTGGGTCATCTTTCTGAAAACACATTGCCCCGACTTTTCCCCCGTAGCACCCCTGGGTGCCTTTGAGTTGACCAGCCCTTTGATTAGTAGGTGGTTCGTACCACTCAGGGACCGTGGCATTCACGCAGAGAGAGCAGGTTCTTACAGTGTCACTCTAGAAGCAGCTTAGCCCAGATATCAGCTAAGCTTCCGACACAGGGCTTCTTTAGAGAAGGTCATTGTGGATTATTTCTGCATTTTCTCATTTGTTTTGACTACTGCTTAGTATTCCTTTGGAAAAAACTTTTTTAATAAAACAGGACATTTGGTGAGTGAACAGAAAGAGAACCAAGATATAATCACAACAATTTACAAATATGTTTTAAAAAAGTCTTTTTGGATACAAAAAAATAGAGCATCTGAGAGAAGGACAACCTCTTAATCGATATTTGAAAGGAAATCTTTACATGATTAAGAAAGTTA
Source organism: Echinops telfairi (assembly GCF_000313985.2). NCBI lineage: Eukaryota > Metazoa > Chordata > Mammalia > Afrosoricida > Tenrecidae > Echinops > Echinops telfairi. Next base: position 17,211,202 of record NW_022103922.1, on the reverse strand, counting down.
ATGTCTGGTTTTAAAACATAGGAGAATGTGCAACACCTTTAAAACTGCTTGTCTGACATGGTCGGAACCTGGAAAGGCAATGTGGGATCGTTTGATGAGTACGGATTTTGAAATCAGACCAACCTGGTCATGAATCCTCACTCTGACACTTAATAGAAAGCCCTTGGCCAAGTGGCTGCACTCTCAACTCCAGTTTCCTTATTGGTAAAACGAGCTAATCATACCGTTCACTTTGGGGTTGTGAAGAGAAAAATGCAAGGAAGATTTTATGCATTCCACAGTATCTGGCACACAACAGGTGCCCAATAAATTTAAAGTAGCATCCCCTAGTCTCATTCTCTATCCAGAATGATTCATTTCCTAAGAGCTCTGGATGACCAGATCTTACTGAGACTTGACACAATGCATGCTCTTAGTAAGAACTTTCAACTTATTGGTCGACTTATTTTGTTCTACAGATTTAAGTAAGTAGCTTGAGTTTTTGTAGTATATGTGCTGCTGAAGTGAACATGTAGCTAGGGTTTTTGTAGTGCTCATCAGACTCTTCATCAGCCCCTCCGATCTGTAGTTGTTATTCATTTGGAGCCATCGAGTCAGTTTGAACCATGGCAACCCTACAATGGACCGAACCACTGCCCACGCTTGCGCCGGTCTCACAATTGTTCCAGTGCTCGAGCCCATTGCTGCAGCCGCTGTGTCCGTCCATCTTGCTGAAGCCCTTCCTCCTTTTTCTCGGCCCCTCCACTTTACCAAGCACGATCGCTTTCCCTAGATAGCATGTCCGAAGCACGAAGCACGTAAGAACAAAGCAGAGGACATGATCACATGCACCACGAAAAGATTCCCAAGTTACCCAGCTGTCAGAATTTGATCAGTGGTGCGCCGGTAAATGTTTAACAATGAGCTCATGGGGCAGGGGAATTAATTTGTGTTATTTGATGATTTCTAGCATCCTGGCTGCTAATAGCAAGGGTGGAGGTTTAAATCGACCCAGAGGCACTGAGGAAGAAAGGCCTGGCAATCTCCTTCCCTCAAAATCCGCTACTGATAACTTTCTGAAGCACAGTTCTTCTCCGACATACCTGGGATATCTTGACTTGGCGATGATTCAGTGGCAGCTGGTGTGGTGGAGGTAGTATTACAGACACCCATCATGGTTGATTTCAAGTGACCAGTATGCAGCCAAGACTTGGAGAATACTAGGAAAATTGTTAACTGGTTCCCTATTTCAGGAAGAACCATTAGGAGACACAACTGGATTATCAAACCTTGAGAGCTAGCACTGTTTTTTAACTCTGTAGGGGCTGCCTCTGATGCCAGCTCATTTTTTCCCTTCATCACAATTTACTTGTTTGTATAGCAAAGCAATTGGATTAAATTCATTTTTCTAAACTCCATTTGTATAGCCTTAGGATTGTGCACAGATGTCTCAGGCTGGGGAGGCCAAGAGGCCCAGACTCTGTGCTGCTTGTCCTACAGGTTAATAGGATTTTCTCTTTTGAGAATTCCACTGGTTAAATATAAAAATGTGTGGGAACTACTGTTGGTGAGATAGCTATCATAAAATCTCCCATCTGTAATTGTAGGAGAGATGCTGATAGAGCCACTGGTCACAGTTTGGCATATATATATATATATA
>NW_022103922.1:17190427-17209434 GCF_000313985.2 Echinops telfairi | reverse complement strand
TTTCCTTGAACTTTTTGAAGCCCCCTTGCGTTATTAGCGAAGGGTGTTGGAAAATGGGAAAGCAGCCATAAAATAGTGCCTTTCGGTGTCTGCCAGCCTCAGATGATGGTAAAAGAGGAGGCGTTTTTTCTACTTGACATCTTGTTGAGCGAGGTTGCTCATGTATATATATGTGTGAGTGAATCCTCTCTACGTGGCAGGTGGATGGGAGTGACTTACAGGACCAGACGTCCCACTCAGAGGGCTACAATGGCCAGGCAAGTCGTGGGTAGCACTGTGGTTGGCACCAGGTTGCCATGCAGTTGGTCATGATTCTTGGTGGCTCCCTCTGTCAGAGTGAAACTGTGCCCCCATAGGCTTGTCAGGAGATGACTTTTTAGAAGTAGGCCGCTAGGCTGTCTTGAGAGATGTCTCTGGATGCACTCTAGATTTGAACCTCCAACATTTGGCTCTGCAACCACCCCTTGCACTACAGTGAAAGAGAGGGATGTCCCGTGTTGGGCAGGGGAGGCAGTGCCTGAGACTACCTGCTGAGAAAGCAGGCGTTTGCTCCACACCAGCTAACTGATGCCATTATCTGTAGCCCATCGTGCTCCACTCTTCACCGCCTCCTGCCTCCACAGCTGGAAACTCAGTTTATTTGGAAAACTCTTGATTTTTACATTGTGACCGCTAATTGAACACACATGAGTGTGTATACATGTACACACATTGAAGTCCAATCAAAACACATCTGAAGGCTGCATTTGTCCAATGGGCTTCTACATGAACTCTCATTACACACATCCATGTGCAGCAACAAATATTTATTGAGTGTTTATGTACTGGAGGGGAGCCGCCCTGGTGGCACGGTGGTTAAGCCCACATTTACCAACCAAAAAGTCGGCCGTTTGAATCTACCAACTACTTGGCAGGAGAAAGATGTGGCAGTCTGTCTCCACAAAATTTGCAGCCTTGGAAATTCTCCGGGTGGTTCTGCTTCTGTCCTGAGGTGTAATTGAATCAGGGGAAATGCAGATGCCAGTGTGGTTTTGGGGGTTGGGTGGGTACTAAGTCGCTGTGCCATCTAAATTCTATAATGTTCACAGCAGTCGTGTCCGTAGGGCTGTTGTACTGTTCCTCTCACGGAGAGGTAAGGGACTTTGGTGCTTGGAAAGGCTGAGTGACTTTCTGAGGTGACATGATTCAGAAAAGGGGTGTATACACCCAACTGCAGAACTTCAAACCCAGATCCTGGGGTTAAAGGACAATCCCTGGCTTATCTCTTCTCTACGAAGACGCTTCAAATACTCTGGAGAAAAAGTCCAGTATCTTTTCATTCCATTTTTTCCACGGACGTCTGGAAGGCCCCCTCTCCCATATGCTGTAGGACAGAAAACACACACCACTGTATATGGAGGGTGGACAGAGACTGTTGCCTGGCCTTAGCTCATTGGAATGCAGAAAGAAAGTCTTGTGTTTATGTGAGCTTAATGTGATAACGTACTATAATACGATCTGTTTTCACACGTTATAAGATTTTTGTGATAAGGTCTAGAGAGGCCAGTGTAAAAATTCCACAGGGAGTTTATATTTCATTTTGCCACAAAGTAGACATCCTGAGTTTGGGGGCCAACATTGTCTCCGTCCAAGGGCAAAAGTTCCCTTTTTTCTCGTTGCCATATTTAAACCCCACCCATGGCCAGCCTCCAGCTCCTGAGTGGTGATCACTTCTGGGACAAGAGTACGGAGGATAAAAGTAAATCTAGCAGGAGGAGTAAATCCCACGAGACAGAGATAAGTACTTGAGGTCAGAGACTGCATCATTTATAGTTTGTCGACATACCAAGCTCATTAATAGGAATAATCATCTTAGCAGTAGGGTTTGCCGTAGCAAAAGTAATGCAAGAAATTGGTCTTGTCCCCTGGTTTTGCATGAACTCATTATTTCTAGGATTCGGGCAGATCTTTTTGAGGATGTAATAGGAAACCAAGCCCCTCCCCCTCGCCCCAAAGTTTATCCTTTGCTACCATTTATTTTTCTTGCTCACGTAAAATATTTCCAAACCTTAAAAACCCTAGCCTGTAGTAGCAAGACTACAAGAGTGTAGGAAGAAAGAAGAAAGCAACTTGTATACCTTTTTAGGCTTGCTGGGGGCGGGGTGGGATGAGGGGGGATTTTGGAGTACCCTTTGACATTGCAAACCTCTTTATGGATTGTTCCCTTGGCATGGAACGGGAGAGGAGGAAAGAGAGCCCTTCTCTCAGCAGAGTTGCTCTTCTCAGCAGTCTGTACTCATCATATGAATGGAAAGAACGCAGCCCTTCCTTTTCAGAGCTGTATCTCCCAGGCCAGCTGCTTGAGGAAAACCAGTGTGGTTGAGATGTGGGCTGGGCCAGTGGTTCACATTGGCATGGGCTCTGCGGGTGCTCGGGGCTGGAGCACACACTGCTGTGGGTTACAGCTGCTTGCTCTCCAGTCGTCATGTGGCCAGCATGGGAAACCATGGCACCCACAATGCTTCTCAAAGGCCCATGCCTCTGATAGTTTGGGAAATAACTCCCAGCTGAAGGCATTCTTTCCGGAAGTGCTGGAATACACTCTTAAATGGAAACTACTCTCTCAAAGATGCCGGGGCAAGGAAGAGATGCTTGGGTGACACCAGATGGAGCATCAGGGACTCTATCATAGGGTGGCTTTGAGCTGGCAACTTCAACTGAAAATCGGAAAAGACATACAAAGTTGCTCTCAGCTAGAGATTCTTATATGCAGTATAGAACGTTTGGACACTATGTGATGGCGAAGTTCCTTTGGAAAGAGATAAAGTGAAACTCATGAGTGGTGGCTGTCATTTGGCCCAACTTGGGGTGATTTTGAGATGTTTCTACCAGATGTTATTTCCTTGGCTATTTGCAGGAGCTCTGGTAGGGCTGTTGATGAAATGTTGAGCCTCTCCAAGGGGGAAAGAAGAGGTTCTCTGCTCATGTAAATAGTAGAGTCTTCAAAACCCTGAATAAAGTTGTTACGAGTCAGAGTCAACTTGACACCAGTGGGTTTGACTATGTCCCTAGCAGTGGTTGTAAACCACCCTGTAGAGTGCAGTGTTGATTAAATGATAACCAGTAAATACACGTTACTGTTAGCTCTCATGAGTTGATCCTCACTTATGCCAGCCCGGCCTTTGTACCCTCCCCATGATTGATTGTAGACCAGACTATTGTGATCCATATGGTTTTGATTGGCTGATTCTTTGGAGACAGATCAGTTAGCCATCTTTCTATCTGGAAACTTCCAAGTCATCTTAGCCTGGAAGCTCAGCAGACACTCAGCATCCTGGCAACACAGGAGTCCCCACTGACTGATGGGTGGTGACTGCACATGAGGTGCTTTAGCCAGGAAGCAAGTCTTGGTGTCCAGCCCACCATGGAATCACCACTGCCTCCCGGGATGGTGAGGCTGGAGGAAAGTATAGGGAAGAGAAGGGGGCTTTCTTCCCATGTTCAAGAAGCAGGACTCTTCGGGACACAACACGTTTTCATCCCTGTTCATTTATGAGCTCTGCCCCTGTCTAACAGTGTTTGAAGTAGCCAGGACTGCCCCATCCCCCATGCAGTGAATGCACTAGTTCTCTCATTCAGGTACAATTCCCAATGAAGTTGTAGCTCTATAAGTATCCAGAAGTTAGTTTATTGACTCTTATTGCACTTCTGAGCACCTAATAAATAATGTATTACTCTGATGGATATGTGGCTCCCTAACTATGGGGCATGAAATATGCACTGTTTTTCTAATACACTGCAGGGAGACCTGTTTATAAAGTATTTAGTATTGGCTTTATAATGCACTGTTGACAACGGGAGACCACGAAGCTCAAAGATCAATCTCATTTTGGCCCACAGTATTAATGCTGCCGTACAATGTTCTATGACAGGTCACTTAGACAGTGGTCCACCGAAAGGACTGTGAGGAATGTAGGCTGTAGTGGCTGCCAGCAAGGCGGATGAATCGCTTTGTCTAAATCCCTGAGGTGACTCCTGGGCAGTTGCTGATGTTGGCCGGAGGATGGGACTCATTTCCTATTTCTTTGTAGGGACTCAAGACTGAGAGTGCCCAGCTTTGCTAACACTCAAAAACTCCCAACTCAAAGTCAAGTCAGTTAAAACTCAACAGCAACCGCTATAGGACGGGGTAGAACGGCCCTTGTGGGTTTCTGAGACTTTTAACTCTTTATAGGAGTAGAAAGTCTCATCTCTCTCCAGAGGAGCCCCACTGGCTGGTTTAGAACTGCTGACCTCACAGTGAGCAGTCCAACTCGTAAGCACTGTGCCGGCAGTACGCCTTTCTGCTAACACAGCCCTCACTAGTGCAGAGTGTTGGTGTGACTTTGGACCACACGCCGAGTTCTGGAAACAGGAACCAAGCAGGAAGGAACTAAAACTTTACTCACCTTTACATTGGTGGCTGAAGTGCCATTCTTTTCCACCCCGGTTCACTCACTTCTGGGGGTGCTTCAAGATCTTCATGGAAAAGTGGGATTAAAAGATCATGGAATTGCTCCACAGACTTTTTGAAGCCCCCACATAGGTGACTTAGCATAAAAGATGGTTTATTTTTTTGTTTGCACTGGGGGATTCCATTAGCCAGGAATTCGTTCATAGACATTTACAAAACCTTACGTGCTGAACAGTTAGAATTAGGGAGGCACCTAACTAACATTTGGTTGATGTCATCCAAAAGTATTCTCCGTGTTTAAAAACGGTTTTATCGACACTTTGTGCACATACCATACAATTCATAGTTCAATCATATCAAGAGTAGTGCAATCTGCGTTTTCTTTGAAAGGATTAGCTGCCGTGGGAATACCTGATAAAGGCCAGGGAAGTACAATGGATTGTCTCCTGCCAGCGAGCTAATTCCAAGTCTGGTCACCCAGACCTTCTAGTGGCTGGTTTTTAGGAAATAGATCGCGGAGTTTCATCTGAGGCCCCTCTGGGAGGACTTGAGCAGCCTGCATCCTCTTGGTTAGCTGCTATGCATGGTAGCCATTTGCACCATCTAGGGACTGCCTTACCGATTACGGGATAGGTTTGGGAGCATCTTTCTCTTTTGTATTAAAATCCCTGAGCTGGGTCTATGCAGTCCAGTTTCCAAACCGGGAACTCTGGGCTGTCTTCCCTTCTTTGAACCCACCGTGGCTTATGACTTCAGTACGCAGTGCTGAGACCCTTCGCCTGTGTTTGCCGCAGCTTTTAGCCTTTTCTCATGGCTTCACAGTCCGTGTTCATTCCCTGCTAGTTTCTGACGCCATCCGATCTTGTCACTCTTAGCAGGCGACCTCCCTGGTTCATTTTCCCTGATGACTCTTCTTTGGTGCAGCAATAGCGTCCCTTTCCTGTGCACTTACCTGCGAGCTAGCCACTGTTGTGGGTCCTGGGTTACCACACATGGGGCCAACTTTGACCCTGTCTCCCCCCGACCCCATGAGCAGGTGGAAGCTGGGTAGTAAATTGGCTTTCTGGTAGAGTTCTCTCAGTGTGTATACTTCTTAAGCCATAAACCATCTTCTCTGTCTCTTACGCTTGGCTTCTGAGAAAAAAGAAGTTTTATTTCTTCTCCCCCCCCAGGGGCCCGCTTTTCATTTGTGCTCTTGATCACACTCCCTCCCAGGACCCTTTTATATCATTTCCCCTCTGGCTTAGATCTTCAATATCCTTTTCTCCGCTGGCTTAGGCCCTCTCCTTGTGGTGGAAGCTGTTTCCTCTGTAGTGAAAACAAATCGTCAGCGCACCAGCCAGCTTCGCCCAGGCCCCGCTGGCATTTCCCCCTGCCAGCCTGCTCCTTGACTGCACGCTCTCTGCTGAACTGCCCGCTGATGGGAGGATCTCCCCTGCTGCTCTGTCTTTACCTCTGGCTTAGGTCTCATGACCTGCGTTGGAGCCTGACTTCTAAAACTTCGGTACCTGTTAAGTCCACGGAAACACTCTCTTTAAAGCACAACGTATAATTATAAAATATTTTGTTCGCAGAAACATGTGAGGAATGGTATACTGGCTACCTGTTTATTTAAACTTCAAATTTTGCATTGCCGTGGAGTGGACTCTAACCCTCAGCGACCTTAGGGACAGCCCACTTGGACTTGCAAGGCCTGTCACATCTTTCCTGCATGGAGCTGTTGAGTGGCTTTAAGCCTCCGGCCACCGTGTCAGCTCAACCACTGCACCGCCAGAGTAAAATTATCCAAGCACACTTGAAGCCCACGGTTCCCATGCCAATTACATGGTGCCACCCTCTCTTAATTTCTCGCCACACACACCCCCACCCCAGTTTCTCATCGAGCAGTTTTCTGCTTTGGTGTGTATCATTTTGTTTAATCTTACATATATACCACCCTTAATATAATACCATCCTGTGTTGTATAAGATTTCAAACCGGTGAGGGGGGCGATTTCAAACCTTCTATAAATCCTGTCTTCCTTTGCCATTTAGAATGTGGTATAGGCGCAGTGTTCTGTTGATGCTGTTCCTCTGTCTCCTTCCCCAGGAACCATGGGCATTCCCCAAGGTGCTAACCTTGAATGCCTTCTCTTTGCGTCCTGCGTCCTGATGTGAACTCCATTCACCCTCATTATCTTTTGAGAACACGTTTAGTGGCATGGTCGCCGTGTTGCCAGCCTGAGCTCATGTCCTCACTCTATCACCGCATTCTCCTCTCACAGTCCTACCCTTTCCCTGGTTCAGAAGGTAGCGGCGCTTCAATACCACGTGTGCCAGGTCTTCATTTGCTCACATCTCCGCAGTCCTTCCGGTGCCCTTGATTCTGTCTCTACAGCAGCAGTGTGAGCTTATCCTCTCTTGCAGCCCCAAGGCAGGGAGTTCATTTTGCACGGAGGGTCATAACTTCCGAAGTGGCATCTGGGGGTCTGAATTTTCACACTTCACTCTGTCCGCCCTGCTCTTGCCAGACAGATCTTGTTGGAGTACTGTCGTGACCATACCATGATGCTGTCGAGAAGTCTTCCATAATCTGGACTTCTGGTAGAAGAGAGAGAGCAACTCCTAATAATGGAGTGCTGCACAGTAAATACACCAGTTGCCCTGGGGTTAATGATGCCTCATGAGGACCCTGTGTGTTTCCGAGTTGAACTGTTCTTAGTAGGGTTTCCTTAGGGAAGATCTTTTCAGAAGAAGACTGCCAGCCTTTCATCCTTGGTGTGCCCCCTGGTGGGTTTGTAACCTTGACCTTTAGGTTGTTTGTTAAGTACAAACCCTTATTTCCACCTGGGACCCCTTGTGCTCTTTCCTAGTTCTCACTGACCATTCCAGCCCTTTCACTCTTCACGTCCCTACCCAGACTATTCACACGAGCTCTTCACTATTCACACGAGCTCTTCACTATTCACACGAGCTCTTCACTATTCACACGAGCTCTTCACTATTCACACGAGCTCTTCACTAGCAATTTGACTCTGTCCTTTGCGCCAGCGTGGAGACCTGGTGTAGTGAGGTGATGCCTTGGGTTGGTAAGAACAAGGGCAGTAAAGATAAGGCTTTCTGCTTCCATAATGATTTACAGCCTCAGAAAGCCCACAAGGGCAGTTCTCCTCGGTCACTGAGGTGGGATCAACGCCCTAGCAGGTTGGATTATGCTGTTTCAAGTGCTGCTTCTGCTTCAAACTCTTTTCTTCCCACACTTGCTCGAAGGAATCCATTTCCACCCCTCAACCCCCAGGCGACCATTGTGGAGTCAGTGCTGACTCACAGTGACCTACAGGATGGAGTAGAACTAGGTGCCCTTGTGTGTTCCCAAGGTGTCAAATCCTTAGGGACGCGCACTGACGCATTTTGCTTTTGCAGAGTGGCTTATGGGTTCGAACTGCCAATGCAACTGTGCCACCAAGCCTCCCTCTTTTTCAAAATCCTGTATTATTCTGCTTTTCCTTCTCATCTGATTCCAGGCTTGTAAAGGTCGATTTATTTCTGGTTTATCTCCTACAGTAGATTGTAAACTTCATGTGAACAGAAACGATGTCATTAACTTTTGTGTTTCCCGAGAGCAGCTTGGATTTGGCAAGTCAGGCCAGGGTGCATATTCCTTCCCTAACAGTGGCTAAAAACGTTTAATTTAAACTCTGTTTAAAAAAAAGTATCTCTTCATCATAAAGAGTGCTTTTAGCTGTTGCCCCTGAGTTTGTTCTGAATCATGGTGACGCCGTGTGTACAGTGGAGATTGTGTGCCATGGAGCTGTCAAGATTGTGACCTTGTGGCACCAGATTCCCAGGCCTGTCTTGTCAGGCACCTCAGGGTGAGCTTGACCGGCTACCTTTTTTGCTTAGTGGTCCAGCACAGAAGTCATCTGAGCCAGAAACCAAACGAGTCAGGACAGAAGTATCTATGAATTACAGAATTATTCAGGTGTTCCCACTAGGCGACTGCTTTGCTCACCATGGCGTGTTGATTTAACTGTTGGCTGCTGTCATCTTTAGAGACTATTAGCTCGTAGGGGTGGAAGAAGTGTTTGGATGGTCAGCGATGTAAGCTGTATTTGCAGTTGTTCTTGTAAAAAAAAGTCCGAGTGCTTTTATGTAATGCTGTGTCTTCAGGGTCTTTGCAATTTCCTCTCCCCATCTCTCAACAGGCCCTCTCTGTGTCTGCCCCACTCCACCCCAAGCAGGCACAATTTTACACATCAGAGGACAGGCTCTGTGAGCAACACTGGCCAGCACTGTTTTCAAGACCCCATGCTATGTGGTCAGGAAGTCTCTGCTTGTGGAATGTTGTCCTTTTTCACATAAGCCACGGGCCTCAGCTCTCCCACACTGCCTCATGGAGGTCTCTGCCACATCCTTATTCTCACTCCCCTATGCTGTCTTGCACACCCATCCTCCTCCTTACTAACACTTGTTACCACTAAAGAAGTGGTTGTAAGCAGTGGATTTCACTAGCAGTTATGTGGATGGTTTTGATGGTGATCAATTATCTGCTTGCTTCATTATGTTCCCAAGTTTATTTTCTCTCTTTTCCGTTTCTTCTTCTTTTTCACGTAGTTCTAAGTGAGTGTGTTGCCATCATTCTTTTTTTAACTAGTGGTGTTAAGAGCAGCCGCAGCAGAAAGTTTGTAGAACTGAAGCATACCATACACTCCCGGCAAGGGTACACATCTTGAGTGTACACACGATGAAAGGGTTCACCAAGTGGGCACACCCAGGAACCCCGACTTTGACACATAGAATGTTAGCTGTAGCCCCAGAAGCTTCCTTCGTCCCGCTTCCCAGTCTCTGCTCCCAAACCGCAGCATCGTTCAGACCCACTAGGTTTCCTGTTTTCATCTTGATTTTGCGGGGCTTCCGGCATCTTTGAGGTTTCTTAATTTTGAAAACAATCTCCAAGGTCATCCTAATTTGCATCGGTTCAAATTTTCTCTCCCCTTGCACATGCTCGTACCAGGGTACGTAGAAGAGTATGGCTTCTTGGCTTCCAGTTCATAAGGGCCTTGGCTTATTCCAAACAGAGCATGCTTGCACCCGTCTCTGTGATCCTCGGGTGGCTGCAGACAAGTTCTCTCAATAATACACTTGCCTTAGCCTCCTTAGGAAGCCTTTAGGAAAAAAAGAGAAAAACGTCTAATGAACGGAGGAATGATGGCTTGGGGAAACAAATGCAGGCCTGCCTGATGGCCAGGTTGTCCCACCATCTTTATAATTTGTGTTCTGTTGGGAGCAGACAAAGGATTCTTATTATGTTTTATTGAAAAGTATTTAATTGGCCAACAATATTTTTTTCCTGTAGATTTGGACTGAACTGTTTTGTCAGTGACTTTCCTGAAAAACTATGTGATCAACGTATAACAACCAAGCTATATAACACTATTGCTGCCTATTGATGTTTTTCTTCTAATAACGATCTTGCTTTCTGGGTGGGGGGGGGATTAAGTCCAATCAAAACAGTGACTTCCAAAGAGATCTGCTGGTCCAGTTAATTTCAAAGCAGAGAGATCAGTTCACAAGGAGTCCATTTAAAATCTCTAGAGGATAATCGTGATACATTTTCATGAAGGACAAGCTGCATTGGTAAGGAAAAGGCCAGGAAAGTTGTGTGAGGAACTTTGTCCATCATGACAGTACACCTGCTCCGTCTTACAGGGTGGCAGAGGGCTGTCATGTGAGGATCTTGTTGAGAAATCTAAGCCTACTACTCTACGGTTGACCTTCCCCCTTCAGATTTCATTTTGTTCTCTGAGCTCAAAGAACACATCCAAGGAACATGCTCAGTCCCTTGAGGATGCCCAAAGTGCTGTGTGGGTGTGGCACCTAGGTTGCAGGGTGCACACATCTTTGGGGAAACGCTAGAGGGATGGAACTATTTATTACCTTCTAGAAGTGTGTAGACCTCGCTGGAGGACAAGTCCAGAGACAATCACTTCATGAGGTGATGGTTGTAGTTAATGAAGCTTCTTAGGGTTTTCTAGCAATACTTTTGGATTTCATTCTAGTAAGTGAAGTAGCATCCCTGCTGGTGCAGTGGTTGAAGTGCTCAGCTGCTTTCCAAAAAGGCTAGGAGTTCAAACCCAGCAGCTGCTCCCGAGGGAAAGAGATGTGGCAGTCTGTTGCTGTGAAGATTTACAGTCTAGGGAACCCTATGGGGAAGCTCTCTTCTGACCTGTAAGGTTACTATGTGTGGCCATAAACTCTGTGGGAATGACATGCATATACAGGGTACTAGCTATGGTGTTTCTTTTTCCGGTGGGCACCGTTGAGTTTTCTAGTACAGTGAGAAGGCAGAGAGCCCTGCCACCATTTTCATGGGTGTCTATGACCCCCCCCCCCCATCTTAGCTGACAATACCTTGCACTATGAGGACAACATCGTTTCTAAGGTCACAAGCTTCTCAGATCATAGGAGCAAATCAGTAAAGAAACGAGTCTTTTCAACCCTCACAACTCGTCATTGTTGTGCACTTTGTGTTTCCAACCTGCTTCATGATCATCACCAAAGGGAAACATAACAATTGTTTTCTAGATGATGTTCTCATATAACACGAACTTCGGGTTGTGGCAAAAGCAAGATGAATTAAAAATGCTTTTCCCTTTTGTCCACATCGAAGCCAATCGTGTAGGTAGCTGTGTGTAGGTGAGAGGGTGCTTGGCTGTCTGGCCTGCTTTTTTTATACCTGTGCATGTCTAGATCCTACGGCTCCCTCACTGCCTCACATTTGGTAAGCAAGCGCTTGCAGCATACCTTACCCAAATCGCTTTTATTTGGAAGTTTTTTGCCGTGTGTTAAGGGATTATGGGTATTTTCCCTTGATGCGTTTCTCTGAAACGGAGCCCCTGATGAAGCTGGCAGCCGATGCTGTGTCGTCACGTTGATTGCAGCAGTTGATTCAGAGACAATTGTCAACCAGAGTGGTTCCTGGAGTTGCCCTCATAGGATGAAGCTTTTCGAGATTGAACGTGATTTCACCTGGGTCCTAACCACCCCTTCTGCTGGGCGGCCTGCTTTCCTTCCCCGAGCTAAGGTCACTTCTGAACTGGGCTGCACCACACGGGCCTCCGCTCTTGGTGCAAGTGCTTGGTGAATGCGTCTGGGCCAGAATTGTTGCATTTTCCTGCCATCTGCCCTGAATGACAACCCAGAGCACTGCGTACCCATAATGCTTCGGTCGAACACAAGCCAACTAAGAATGCAAGGCTTGCCCACAAGTCTTGTTTAGAACTTGGCCTCTGCTCTTGTCCCTGAACTCTTCAGGCTGTTCTGGCGGAGCATTCTTTATGTTGAAACACTCATCCCAGGCTGCCAGAGCCATCTGGAGAAGGTGAAGACAAACACGAAGTAACATGCAGAATTTTAACTCAAATTCTAATAGAAGAGTGATTGGGAGGGGGAGGGGGGGAAAAAGGAAAATGAGCTGATTCCGGGAACCCAAGAGGCAAGTGAATTTTGGGAATGATGAGGGCAACAAATGTATAGATGTGCTCTACACAATTGATCTATGTATTGTGATGAATTGTATGAGCCCCAATAAATTGATTGAAAAAAAAAAGTGATTGGGATGGGCAGTCGGAGATGGCAACACAATTCTTATTTTTTCCCCCTCATTTGATTCCATTACAAAGATCTTTAGGTCCATTTTGAGTTAGTTAATCTGTGGGTTGTTAACATAAATTTACGTCCCAAGTTTTTGGGAGAGTGAGCAGTAGAAAAGAGGTGCCTAACGAGAAGACTTCAAGAAGAATGCAGTTGTTCAGTTTGGTTCACTCACACACCAGGAGCACTCAGCTTTAGCCAAATCATCGAATCGATTGAAACACAAAGAAGAATTGTTCACTAAGAAAGCAAACCTTTCCAGGTTCCTGAAAGTTTACATCTATGTGTGTCGAGAGATCCAACCAGTGTACCCCAAATGCTTTTCTCATGATCTGCTGTGGAGCAGTTGACTGGTGAAGGAGGAGGGATGCTTTATCCCTTGCAAAGATGGAACTGGAAATTATGAGCCGGTGGAGAGGGCCAAGATTAGTGTATACACATAGGTGAAATCCTAACTGGGAAGGCAAGTGGCCACATCAGAGCCTCTCTCATCTTCCCCCATTCCTTTCTCCCCCAAGTTGTAGGCTCAGTAACTTTTCTCTCTCTCTCTCTCTCTCTCTCTGTGTGTGTGTGTATGTGTGAAAGGAGCGAACTTTTTTTGGTCCTCCCATTGAATTACGCATGTGAGTCAAGGGAAAACAGACAGCTTAGATTATGATATAATTATTCACAAAGGGGAAACCTCAATTGAAATCACTGTAGGTTTTACATTTTCTCTTTCATTTATGGTAAGTCAAAAAATTCTTCCCTGAACTTCATACAAACATAAAAAAATCAAACTTAACACAATAAAGTAGGGATGGCAGGTTTCACAAGGGAAAGAGGTTGCTGTCAACTTTTCCCCCCCTCAGAAATATGGAAATTTGGGTGGATTATCTGGTCAGAGAAGGTTTCCTTTATTAATTCGTTTTTCCCTTTTTTTCACTTAAGACATCTGTTAACATTTCACACAGCCTAGCAGATGTTGCAAAGCAAGCCCCATACTTTGTTCTCAGGAAAAATGACATTTCCTCCATAGGTTTTCCCCCACCCCATCCCCAGTCTATAACTGCCCAGCTTGCTCCTCTGCATAATTTGCATGGATTAAATTATATCCCTGTGAGTTTTAGCTTCAGCGTTATATTTCTAAAGTCTGATTTGATTTGCAATTAGTTTACATGTTACCTTCAAGTTAAGAACGGGCCAAGATTAAAAAAAAAAAAAAAAATCCTCGAGGATGGCTGGTAACCTTATTCACCATGTAAGATTGACTTCTTCAGTTATTGAAAAAAAAATTTTCCCCTTATAAAATAAGTCATTACAAATGCTTGACTTGTTTTGCCATAAGGAAGTGCTGATTGTCATGCGATGTGGCGCATCGTTTTTATTATTTTGGCAAGAACAGGGACAGTTTTGTCTTGACAAGCCATTAGATGAATGCCAGTGTGTGTCACATGAAAAACCACTGATCTTTAACCCAGCGCTGCACTTAACTGAGCCTTGAAAATGAATAGTGAATAAAAGAAGAGCAAAGGCTAGTTTACTGTCATTGCAGATTACAGACTCTCTTCACAGCTGCAGACTAAACCCAGGGAATTACAGGTATTGTTCAGTAAACCAGTGCTTGTCCTAGAGATGCTAGCTAAACTGTGGTATAATAAAGTGTACACATAGAGAATTTATATAGCCGGAAACATAGCAAGATATGAAAATCATGGAGTGCTTTCTCAAGGCAGTAAGTGTACATGCCTTTATCATAAAACCATACATATTTACATAGTACTGTCTCTGGGAACTTTTCATGTTCTCACAAAACTTAAGAGAGCAAGGAGGTTTTAAAGGAATTGTTAGTAAGCATTTAAAAGAAAAATTAAAAAGCCAGCCCCTTTATTCCCAAATTAAAAACAAAACACAACAAAACCACAGACATGCAAAACAAAATCCTTTGCTTACTTCTTCAGGTAGTAATTATGGCTGATTTTTCTTATTTATTTATTTCAAAAGAAGGTGGAGAGAAAACCTCAAACCCGTCTCAGCACCCAAATATCGAAAAGGATGTTTTAAAAAGTCAGTTGAGGGAATTATTGCTTACAGGGCTAACAAGGAAGAGCACACTTTTTTTAAAACTCTGTTGGTGGAATTGCTTTGCACCTCCCTATAGTCTTGTTATCCCACACTAACTGAAATGCAAATTCTTTGCAACTAATTGGATCTCATTGAAGGTACATGCACAGTGTGTAGTTATATGCAAAAAAGGTTTGAAAAACAAAATTTCCCTGTAATTACAACTTTGAATTGCTATCTTCAAAAATGTAATGTATAGTATAGATGTAGGATATGTATGCCTAACTTTATTTTCTTACACTTTACTCAAATATGGGCACTATGAAATACTTAATAAGGTGCCAACTCAAAAGGTACTGGGGAAAATGTGTAGTATTTACAGCAATCTGCTGGATTCATTGGATTTTAGTAAAGTCCTATGAAAAGAGATACATATTTTTTTAACTTTAGGATTTAGTATTTTGGAGCTAGAATATTAAAAGCTAATGGCTTAGAACACTTCTTGATAGAGTATTTTAAGTATGAAAACATTTAAACATTCAGGATCACTCACAATCAAAAGGTGTATCCCCCACCACCACCACATATCTTTCCGTTGTTGTCTATGCTATTTTAACATTGTAAAATGCATTTGTATCTTCTAATTTGTGTAAAGTGTATTTCTGCGATGGCTCGTGGCCAGCTTGGAGGTATTCACATTCCCATTAATGTCTTTAATAGTGTGCATGCATTTAGACCGAGTTGGTGTACATCATGGCTCTTCGCTCCCTTGTTAGTAAATGTGAGGAAGCTAACACATGGGCTTTAGAACTTGAGATTCCTTAACCTGAAATGTAAGGAATCAGGGCAAGAAAAAAGCAAGCAATTACTGTTGAAGTGATGCCCACCTCCCTTTCCCCAAATTTTACATAAGTTGTACATATGCTTTCAGGGAATCATTCCTTGCTCTGCACACCACATGACCATGGGGGGGGGGGGCACAGAAAAGTGCCTGCCTGTAGGCACCCTTATATTGTACCTGCACCAGTACAATAATGGTTCCCTGCTTGATAATCGACAAATGTATCCTAAGATCAAGGATTCCAGATGCTATGTTATATGTGGAAGGGAGTGGCTAATTCTTACTGTGTCATTTGAGATGTCTGGAGGGGTCAATTTTGAATTTTTTGAAGTTTCCATTTAAATGCTGGAAATGTAAAAATCTGCAAAGTATAGCATGTTGTGTATGAGTTTCAAGGATTTGGTTCGATTGTACTTGTTTAAGTCATAAAGTTGCCCTTTTTTGGCATCTAGACCTACAAATTGGTTGCGATTTTGTTTGATGATCAAATATACTTAAGTTTGGTATCTCATGATAGATTGCTTGTGAGAAAAAAATTAAATCTCAGTTTTGGGAGGCTTGTGCTCTGGCAGTTATGTTTGGATAACAGGTATACTGCAGGTCTCTGTTCCGCTAGAGCAACCCCAGACCTTGCTACCTGAAAGAGCTTCCTTTGCCTACACTGGGTGGGTAGCATTTTGTCAGAAAATTGCTGGCTGGGCAGACCAGATTTGGATGTATTAGCTAGTCAGCCTAATAACCCTGTACAGACTGTATTGATTTTCTAGGAGAGAGTTTATGAACTAAATAAACTTGGGGTTGGTGTCTTAATAAACTGCTTCTCTCAGTCTGTCACATTTAGTTACGGAGCTGTGCAGTTTAGGGGGAAAAAAGGCTAATTCTGTTACAGATTGTTCACAGCAGGGTCTCCAAATTAGCCCTTTGTTTTGTAATGCCACCTTGCTTGGGCTCGCTTTGAGCACATTTCTCAGTTTTGCCCTAATGAGTTGCAACACTGATAATGTGGCTGATGATCTTTCATTGATTTCACTATCACTTGCTTGTCTGGTAATTGATCCGTTGCTGAGCCTCTAGTTAATTATATCGGCTTTGACATGGCCCGGCCCATGGGGAATTTCAAGTCTTGCAGAATAACAGTTTTAATAAAAGAGTCTATTACGGCAGGTGCTTGCTGCTGCATGCCAGTTGATTTTTGTGTGGGGTGTGTGTGTGTGTGTGTGTGTGTGTGTGTGTGTGTGTGTGAGAGAGAGAGAGAGAGAGAGAGAGAGAGAGAGAGAGAGAGAGAGAGAGAGAGAGAGAGAGAGACGCACTGAGACTGGGTGGGTGTGAGGATGTCTGGGAAAGCAGAGGACCACTGCAGGACCAAAAGGAAGAAGGGGTGTGGGCTGAAAGAAGAGGCAAAGAGAGTGAGCAGAGGTGGGGGGCTCCGCGAGAGGCGAGAGGGAACAGTAGGCAAAGTGATGCAGGGGAGCCTGAGGAGCCAAGAGGAAGCTTGCTATCGACAGTGTCCTTAAGCCTCCCACAAATAACAGCCATTAGTGGGAAGGTCAGGAGCTGAGCAGGCAGCTTGACTGAGGCACTGAGTGCCACTTCAGAAATCAAGAGGCTAGCAAATTTTAGAGGGAGTTTAAGTGGGTAATAGCTAGCTGTAAAGGTACAGTCACTGTTGACAATTGACTCATAGGGGCTTTTCCCGCCCTCCCCCCTTCAGGAATATTTTTATTGACCACAGGTGGACTTAATATATTTTAAGGCAACAATTCTTTGGGTTCTTGTTTGCTTCCTCTCAGATATTGAATTTGCTGCTTTTGAGACTTTTTTGTGCTTAATGGTGGTGAACTGGAGGGAAGTTTAACAGAAAAGCTTTCAGGAGATGACGGTTCTAGAGGGGAAGGCACATTTGTGTCAACATAGTGTATGTTTTCTCATCTTTTCTCATTGTCCACTAATGACACGGAGCTGCCATTGAAGCTCTTTCCGGTTTCTTTTGTTGTTTCAGAGAGTAAGGTTTATTGTTATTCTTGAGTTAAGAAGGAACAAGGAGAGTGGTACATTTGTCCTCGATATTTGTAGGTGGTTGAAGATTAATGTTCCTTACATTTTAAGTTTAGGAAGGATGGCTCTTTCTTGCTGACGACTTTTATGAGGCGGCATGAATTTAGCTTTCCAGTTGAAGTGACTGTGTATGCACAGTGCATTTTCTACAGTCCTGCTTTTCCAGAGAGGTAGAGGATGTCTAATACGTAGATTATTTGTTTTAATTAAAAAGTACAAGATGCTTTATCAAGGTCATGTTTCATCAGGCAGGAGAGTGATACAGACTTTTCCATAGAGATCCTGAATAGAAAAAAAAAGGGAGTTTTTATTTTCAATAATTTTTGGTTGAAATGGGATAGACTCTCCCGCCCCCTCATTTTTTTCTTTATAATTTGAAAGGATGGAACTTTAACAAAGATACACTTTTGAGATTTAAGCAAAGGTACACTGTTTTTTTTTTCTTTGCCATGAAAATTTTCACTATTTAACAGCCAGTGTAGTAATTAATAGCCCGAGGTCTTGAATATTAAAAATATTTATTTTTTTATTATTTCTAAAATATTTATTTTATAAATATTTATTGTGCATCTTAAATGTTAAAAGAAACTGACAGGCTTATTTACGTTTTCGCGTGTAAGGTCCCGTCTGTATATTTTCTCTAGGAGTTTATATGTGGTTATAAATAGCCTAGCACATACTATACGGCTTTTAGTACCTAGCATTTTGACAACAGCTGAGCCAACTTTATATTCTCTTACAGCCGAAGATTTTACTTTCTTCCAGTGTAATTAGGGAGGGGGGGGTGGAACCACATTTACAAATGTGAAACTAATATTGATGTCAGATATTTTCTGCTCTCTGGGAAAGCCTTGTGGGGAGATTCTTGGGGAAGGGCCCCAGCCTCTTCCTGTGTGCGCCCCACTCCTGGCGCTCCTGGCAGTGTGCATGTGTGTGCAACTATCTCTGTATCCGAGAGGGCTTGGTGCAGGGTGTCATTTGGTGCCTGACAGTAGAACAGTGTAGTAGACTCCAAGCCCTGCCGTCCAATGACATGCAGTGGCTGGGAGTTTGAAGCTGATGGTTGGGTCTCCAGTGCTGCCTGCACACCTGACAGGCAGCTGTTAAACCGAGCAAAGGCGAGCTTGGGGAGTCACAATCTATGCATAAATGATAGGGGTATCTGTACAGAAGGTGCGAAAGCAGCTCTGACCGTCCCCCCCTTCCCCCAAATCCCCCCCTTCCCAAATGAAATGCACAGTTCAGCCAGCTTCTTAACTACACTACACTCCTGCTACTGGCTGCCAAGAGGCTCAAAAAATCCACCTTCACTTTTCAGTCAGAAGAGGCAGAAGTGGATGTGAGCGAAAGAGACACACAGAGAGACAGAGAGCCAAAGAGGGCAAGAGACTTGACGTTAAGAGACTCCTGTACTGACAACTCCATGCAGTTCGGAACCAGAACGACGGCGGCTGAACCAGGGTTCATGGGGACATGGCAGAACGCTGACACTAACCTCTTGTTCAGAATGTCCCAACAGGTACGTTACTTTCTTTTCTTCTTCTTCTTAAAAAAGAAATGGTAAATTATTGTATGCACTTTTGTTTTTGCGATACTTGTTTGGAAATCTTTTACCCAGTTTATCACCGCCTAGTTGGGCTCAGTTTTGCCACTGGAATGTGCAGGGTTACTTCGTGCCTCCCCCAAGGGCTCCTAAAGAGACAAGGAGGGGAAAGAGGGGAAGTAAGATTGAGGACGCCAAGGCATTTGTTGCAAACTTTGAGGGTCCAGCCCGACCCTCTCGGAGAGACTTCATTGATTTCGTAGTTTTCTGTTAAACACAACCACGACCACCCAACCGATGCAGAAGGGCCTCTGTTTGTTGTATTAACCACTTCATTCAAGTGGCCGTTATGGAGGTAGGCGCCCCAAGTGTCGGGCCCTCCTCGCAGCCTGCCCGCAGCCTGGGGCAGCCAGCAGCGGCGGGAGGCAGGTCGGGAGAGCCGGCTGGGCTGCGGGCGCCGCC
>NW_022103922.1:17138665-17190118 GCF_000313985.2 Echinops telfairi | reverse complement strand
CGCGCGCGATGCTCCGCGCCCCGCGCGCCCCGCGCGCCCCGCGCCTCTTGCACAATTGCTGGCGCTGCTGCTCCGAGGGGGAGCGGGAGCTGGAGGAGGCGAAGGGGAAACAGCCCAGAAACTTTCATCTTGGACCGCGCTCAAGCCAGGGAGGGAAGTTCCCTGGTGCCTCCCTCCCAGGCACGTACGTGGTTGCTTTGCAAAGCCCTGCACCAAACCCTCACAAAGCAAGAGTTCGAATGATAGCATCCACCACTCAGCTCGAAAGTATTTCTGACCAATATTCTTTCGGTTCTCGAGCTGATGGCGCTTGTTCAGAAGTGGATGCTGTTCCACGAAATTAAACTACGATGGCTTTCTTTTCCTAAAACCTGTGTTTTGCTGATAAAAGTTCACGAGAATGAAATACTTCATTGAGTGAATCAGGTTTTTGAAAATATTGGTAATGAGATAAGAAAACAACTTGTCAAAGCTTTTAACTACCGCAAGTTTAGAAATGCATCTGCAGCCAGGGTTTTACAGTATTTAGCTAGCGAACAGTTCAGACAGGATAAACGCATTTGAATAAGGTGTATTTTGATATATCCTGTAGAGGGACCCTGATTACTGCTGATACAGTAATCTGGGATTGAGATGCAACCAACACACACCTAATAAGCAACTCTTTATGTGCAATTTCCCCTTCTTGCAAGTTAAAGTTCATTTCCTCACAGAGAAGCCCATTGTCATTGCAGAATGTTTTAAGTGTGTTTCTCTGGCACATTCCTTCTGGGTGGCTCTCTGATGGCAGGGACACAGATGGCGTTTTCACTGACCTTGGGACCAAACAACTTGTGTGGTACTTTTGAAATTAGATGTCACCTTCAATATTGTCCTTGAGTAAGTTGAGGTATTGAGTGTGTGTATGGGGGGGGGTGTTTGGGGGGGGGGTGGGGGTGCAAAGGGAAGAGAGAGAGAGAGAGAGAGCACGCACTCGCGCGCTCCCTGGAGCGAGCCAGCTCAAAATGGTTTAGGTCTCCCTCTAGCTAGAAAAGAGTTAATAAAACCAGATAGAGATAATGATCAATTGATACATGGCTATTGAACCACATAGATGGTGTTAGATTGCTTCTTTGGCAATAGCTCATTTCCAAGTGGATTTTGAATATTAAGGAGACTTTAAGTCTTGGAAAACATGTTAGCTGAAAAACAAAAGTAAATTATATAAATAACTGGATCGGAATTGGGAAAATAATTTGAAATAACTCCGAGAGAAAAACTTGCCCAACTATGCTATTATGGTGTCTCTGATCCAGCTGTTTGGTATATAAAGATCTATTTTGTGTGTGCCTGTGTGCATGAACGTGGAGTAGCGTGTTAGACTGTGAAGCGAATTCAAATATGGGGAAACAATGTATGCATCGTGGGTACTATATGAAACAACTTTATATTAATTACAGTGCTTACCAAACAAACAGTGGTACGACAAAGAGAGAAGGAAAATACGAAAATTATGATTCAACTATTACTCTTTAAATAACATAATTTATAGAGTTCTTCTCCTCCCTCCCCCTTGATTCAATGTTTCTCTTTAATGCAATTTTGGAAAGCAAGTACGTAGAGGTAATTCGTTAATGTGCCTCCCCCCCCCTTCAGGATGACAGTTTTAGTTTGTATAAATATTATATAAATAAGTTAGAACTATGTGCAAATAGAAAAATATATGTGCTGTACAGGTTTAAGGTGTTCATTTTCTTATCTATAGATCATCATCAGCGCTGATTCAGCATCTCTGTTTGTGTGTCTGTGTGTGCGGCTTTTCTGGAGTCTGAGGACACTCTTAAAGCCATCGGTAAAAGGAATACTAGTTTCAAGATGCTCCTGAAGGCAGCTTTTGTTTCACTACAGGCAAACGTTTGTCCAATTTAATCAATTATACAGCCTTCCAATACATCTCATTTCTAAGGCATAAAGAGCTTTTTGGAGATTCTGATGAATTTCTGTGTAAACATTTATATAGCTCCGGGAATAAGTATAATTATTTGGACATATATTTTTTAATTGCGAAGTTTTCTTTAATAGTATAAAATGCTATGGCTTCCTTGACTATTGCGTTAATGTTAGAAAAGGAAAAGATAGTAGCATCACTAAGTTACAGATAACCCATTTCAGACCAGTATACAGCTAGAGAAACGCTGGTGGTAGGAAATGCTTCCTGAACGCAGCGTCTAAACTGGGTCTTCATCCTCTGTAGGTATTCTACCAGGTAGAGCTAGAAGAGTTTGGTAGGTTTGTTTAAAATCTAAGAAGAGTTGAATCTGTTTACATACAAATCTTTCACTCTCGCTAATATTAACAAAAGGACATTAAATTTGGTGGGATTAAGTATCTCCCTCCTGAATAATCTACCAGAAGTTCAAGACATTGACAATTCAAATACCTCTCCATCTTTACTCTTCCTTTCCTCACTTTCTCATATCGAGAGAGGGTTTGCTCAGAGGGGATCATTTCTTTCTGTGTGTGGAAGAAGAGTTGATAACCTTCTGGATGCTACTTTTGACTTTTGTAAAGTGAGTTCTTCTTTGGGTCACTTTGATCAGTGACGGGTGGAGAGTGACCAGAACCCCGTGCTCATTTTCTGTGCTACTCTGGTAGAGTGTGGAATCGTCATTTGCTCATTTTTGCCTCTGGAGGTATTGTTAAAAATAAAAGATACGACCTGTTTAAAAAAAATTTTTTTTTTAAAACAAGACTTCAAAAAATCACGTTTCTCTATTTTGGTGACCATTTTGGCACTTGAGAAATTAGCAAATAAAATTATTATTCCTACCCAAAGGGATGGAAGATGCTAAGCTCTTTTAAAGTCTTTTCAGAAACAAAACCATGATAGGGTACCCCACAATACTAGGCCCATTTTCCTTATTATTACTGGTGAAGTATATTTAACCTGTTTCAAATAAAATGTAGATCCCTTAATAAGGCCTCCTTTCCGAGAGAATAAAATACTAAGTTAGAATTATAAATGACTCTCTGCATCATTATGCAGTAATTTAGGATTCACCCAATGATGTAACAAAATTAACAACATAATTTCATTGTGAAACTGTATCTTATTAAATAACAACTGTCTGACATTCTCTTACAGTTGCTTTATTTAACTTCATGCAAATATTATTAGTAGTGACATTTTTCTATTGTGCATTAGATTCTCTCATTAGCATGATGTGTTATCACCAGAGAAATAATTTCCTAGATAGGTGAGGGGCTAAGCAAGAAAGCTAAAAATTAAATCAACGGTTTACATTAATACCAGAGCACCTGCTCACTGGAGATATGGCAGAGTCAAACAAACTTTCTTCTCAATATAAAGTCTAGCACATTTCAGAGAAAGGATAAATAACGTATATTGCAAGAAATACAGAACACTGCTGTAATCCATTTAGAAACATGCTAGATAGGAGTTTCCCCTCAGGTCCTCTTGGTTCTCGGTAGTCATATAAGGACACAATCTCAGATTGCTGAACCTGTATTTGAAAATAGAAATGATGGCTTTGTCTGACTTTCTCTTCCCCCAAATTGTTGGAGTGTTTATTCACTAGCAATTTAAAAGACACACGTTTTTTCTTACCAGTCAGGTGCTTAATTATATATTGTGGTTTGATTCTTTGTTGTAGTTCACAAACAGCATTTTTATTCTAAACCCTATCCTACTCAAGTACACACTCCTTTAACAGAGGATGGATGTACCTATTTAATCAGAGCCCCAGTAAAGCAGTTGATACTGAATGGTCTTTGGAAATGTCTGAACTTCGACAGGCGGTCTTCATCCCTCTCTCTCCTTAGGTACGCCTTCTTTACTACCCTCCTTGAGGTGTTTTAGTATTCATGGTGTACGTGAAGAGGATTAAATTGTTCAGACTTCTGGTCCTGATGCTAAAATAGGAGACCAGGAGGCATGCAGTACCAGCCTGTTGAATTACTAGGCTGCTACCTCCAATTTAAGCTCCCCTCTAGGTTGAGTGATCATATGCTTCATTTGGACTTTTTAACCACAGGCATATATTCCAATGTAATTGTTAACATCCACTCTGACCATGTAAACACTGAAATAGGAATATTTGCGTAATAGGTAAACTATGAATTGTCGCTTCGGTACAGGTGCCTGTGTGTTGTCCTATACTCTCTGCAAGGCTGTTTCTAAAGAACTACTCAGTCTTCCCTTAACAGCAAGGAATGACAATATTTACAATGAAATGGGAAGGGAGTGGATGATGTACATGGCACCCCATGTCCATATTAATGAACGTTAAATCACCCACAAAGGTGTTCTCATATGTATACAACACAGTCTATGTATTTTTAAAAACCCGTGCAAAAATTTCAGCTATAGTTTCACCATACTACCTTAACTGATTCTGGACCTGTTAGGTAATCCTTTAGAAATTCTTTTATTTTCTCAGTATTCTCTGCTCTCCGAACGAGTATTGTGTGCTTACATAATTTGTAAAGCGATTTTGCTCAAGTGAATTAAATAACCACAGACGGAAGTTAACCCCTACAGGTGAAGATACCTTACAAGTAATTGTAGGTATTTAAAAATAATAGTATTTATGAGTGTATCTCAACATTCACTGATGAGTGCAATTATCCATGCATGGTTTTATGGAAACCTGATTAATGTAGTGAGAGGGTAGATTTGGGCGACCAGGCAGCACATCCTCCCACTCCGTGTCAGGGTTAAGAGCCGAGGCAAGTCCTCCCCACAGAATGAGATGCTGAGTAAGGCATCTCTGAGAAGTTGGGGCAGAAGTGAGTGAGTCACAGACAAGGCAGGATTGCAAGGACTCTGGTGATAGTGAAAGCATCCAAGTCTGCCAGGTCGTTGTGACACCGGAGCTGATTCCAAAGGGAACAGTCCGTTACAGATAGGGAGCTGGCGTCACACACATCACTGAAAAACCAAAACTCTCAGGGCTGCTCCCTTGTCACTGTGTGTGCATATACTCACTCGCTCACTGGCTCGCTCGCCCACCCACCCACCCACCCACTCATGCACAGAAAGTTACCCTGGGTGTATGTCCTGATCGATCGACCAGTCTGCAGGGCTTTTGAGGTGACTAGCTGACAACTCTGTGGAGCTGAAGAATAATTTTCTGAACATAGGAGCCTAGATTATATAATCTAGGGGAAGAGATTGGGATTTGATGTCGTTTCTGTAATTTGAATCAATGCAGGTCTGCCTTGGCCTAGGCCTTAGCTCCTTTTGGTCTCACAGAGTAAGGCCAGAGACTTTTGTGGATGGTCAGATGACATTTTCAGCAAGAGGGGAGTCGTCTCTGCACACCTGGCTTGTTATTGTTCAAAGAACAGGCGCTAACCTGGCTCCGAGGCTTCCGTTCGTGGAGGGGCTTGCAGTGTAGCTTGTTCTGTGTGCAGGATGAATTTTCTTGACCATGTGAACCTTTCCATGCACCTCTAGTGGTATGCTTTTGTTGCTAAATGACTCCCTCTCTCTGCACCCTTGCTCAGAAGATTTTCTTTTCTTTTTGGGGGCGTGGGAGGGGGGGCAAAGGGGTCATAGGAAATGATTGATCCTCAGGTCTGTTTGCCAACACTGATGCCATATTTACTTCCAGGAAAGCAGCTGGCTTCCACATTTTACTCAGTTGATCTTCTCAGGGCCTGTAGGGGAGGGGCCAGAAAGCGTGCCAAAGACCCTTTCAAGGAACACTGACGTCTATTTTTAAGCTTTTGAAAAATAAAAGACAAGGGCATAATTCATGAATCAAAGCTTTTATGCCCTGCCATATAAGCAAACCATTGCATGGCAGAGGTTGAATTTTCCCCCGACAAGATAAAAATAGAAAACATGAAGGGGAAACCAAGATGGGGGAAAAAAAACCCTGAGCAACTAAAGCTCTTAAAAAGTTTTAATATGTGCAGGTGATGTCCTAGGAATCTTGCCTGAGGCTGTAGCATCCAGGTACCATCTCTTCAGTGCGCATGTTCAGTGCTGCCTTCTCCATGCCCAGGTAGCAGAAAGTTTCGAGAGGAGGAAGAATAAAAGTATTGATTCATTTTTAATTTGCCCGTTCCCTGTAGGAGGCCCACCAAATTTGCTAGTGCCCATTTTGAACCCTAAGGTGAGAAATGCTAAGGCCGGAGTTCATTTGGGCGAGGACCGCTCACAGCCTCCTGTTTGTTATTCAAATGTTGGACGGAGTTTTCTTGCCACAAAGTGCAGTGCTCAAGCTGGTTGTAAGACCTGTATCTCTTCACCACTCACAGCTTTCCCTAATGCACCTACTTGTGGAAAGACAACACACTATTCAAACTGGTTAGTTTAGGAATCAAATCCTCAGCTCATTAATCATCACTCCAATTAAAAATTTTTTGAGAGAATTGATCCTTTAACAACAAATTAATATCCCTTTGTTTTTCTTTAATTAAGCCCATCAGTTTCTCATTTCTCTCTGTTAAGAAAATGAAAATAATCTTGGAACAGTAGGAAGTTACTCAGTGAAACAACCGGTTCTCTTGAGCATATCTGACATCCTATTCACTCAGTATTTCTGGCCTGTGATGCTATCTCAGTGCTGTTTTAGCGGGGTGTGGTGGGGGGAGGTAAATCTCATTTCTCTTTGGTAGGCAGAGATTTACTTAGTGTTCTAAATATCATGGTTAGGATGTGCTTTTTCACACCCTACCCCCACCCCTACCCCAACACAGCTGATCTCCCTCACTCTTTTTCCAGTGCTTCCACTTTATCTTTCTGATTCCCTGCTCCTGTCACTGGCTGCTTGTGCCTGAATGTAAAGGAACAGAAGGAGCCTTGTCCCGCATGTACCCACGAGTGTGGAAGGCCCCCTTTGGCCAGTTCCTCATTCTGGGGAAGGTATGGGAAGGGGTGCCCACCCACAGACGTGATCTCTTGCTGGAAGTACTGCCAGGGGCACCGTGATAAGTACTGTTATGTAAGGGCATGATAAAAAACGTGTAAGGCCCAGCCATATCAGTCACAAGCTGTTGAAAGGCAGCTCCACTTGATACTTAGCCTTTGTAACAAAGTATATACTTGGCTGAAGAGAGAGATTTTATTTGTCTCTTCTTTAAACAAACAAACAAACAAACAAACAAACAAAACAAAGTTGAATTTACCATGTTTTTTAGTTAGGCTTTTATCTTTACAAGAAGTAATTTCTTTTGGAGGAGGAAATAAAAAGCCAGTGTAATTGATGAAAGACACTTCTTGAGACAAATACCAGTTCGTAAGTATCAATGGAAACATTTAAAAGAGGAACTGAAGTGTTGGCAGGGCCGATGTGAATGGGTGACATGATGGAACAGAAATGTATAATGTGCGGTGCCCATAACACGTGGGGAGGATTCAGTACTGTTTAGCGTTGAATACATTTTAACTCCTTGCCCAAGAAGGTGGAGAGATGGTTAGAATGGTCAAAGATGAGAAACGATCATCCCACATGGAAAAAGGATCATTTCCATGATTGCCTCCTGTTCTTTCTTGGGACTGCCCTACATGTATCACCTTCATTGGGGGCTTTTAGTGGCTATGTGTTCTTTAGGACTAATGTACAATGATTAGAGTGTCGGAACCCGGGGGTCTGAAGGGGGTGGGGATCAGGATAATGACTATTTTGCCTGCAAAAAATAATAACTTTCAGCTGGCTTAATTTAATAACAAAGTGGTATTAAAATGAGATCCTCCATTAGTGGGTTTTAATAATACATTTTCCGTCCTTTCTACTGAAATTTAAGCAAGAGAGAGTTCATTGGCTTAACCCATCAGGATGGGTATTTGGGGCACCCGAAGAAAGCTGTGTTCCACTGTGTCGTCCTCCAGTGCCAGAGGACACAACTGTGACGCCATTCGAAAACCAAACTAACTCTGAGCACGTTCTTCAGCCACACCCAAGGGTGCTCTTGGTGGGCCAGATGATCTGCTATTTGGCAGAGGTGGCTTTCCTCTAATTCTTTGTTTAGGTGTAAATATTATCATACCTGAGAGAGCTAACGCCAGAGTCATTCTCTAGTCTGTGTGGAAAGGTTTACTTTTCAGCTGAGGAAAATATTAAAAATGCCCCGTAGCAATGCTCTTCTATGGGACACATAGATAGGCAGCAAGTCCACCCCTGGACTGCTGTCCGGTGGCTGGTGGATGGCCAAGGGATTTATTTCTAGGTTGATCGAGGACTTCTCAATGATTGCCTCAACTGAAGACATATTTCCCACCCTAAGAATCTCATTCTCATTTTGCCCTGCACTTGTTAGTACCTGTGAACATCGTCTTGGGGAAGGCCCGGTGTCTTCCACTGAGAAATAGCTCAATCTGAAGCTGCCATCTTCACCGAGTGAGGAGCTCCAGTGCTGTTCTCAGCAGAACCACGCATGTGTGAGGGACTCAGAATTTGCATATCGTCACCATTTCCTTCCCTAGCCTCATCGTTTTGTGATTGGCCACATTGGGAAAGCAATCATGGGCTACCCAATCTTAAAATGTGCTGTCCATCCAGCTGTAGCGGTGGTTGTGGGAAAGAGTTCACCTATTTTTTTAAAAAACTTTATTTTGGACATTCATCATAAAATGAGTGGGAAAGGGTAGGAAAAGTTACAATCCCGACATCTGGGAGAGTTTGTTTTAGTAGCCGGCCTGCAAACCAGAACTCTGACTTGATACAGGTGAGATGTGTTATGGGAATAAAGGCCTTGTTCATTTAATGAACCCCGCCTGCCTGTCAGCTTGCTTTTTCATGCATCATTGTTGTTCAAATAAGAAAAAGAGAGTGTTCACAGCCTGTGGTAAGATTAGAGTAATGAAAATTAAGTGTTAATCTGTTGATAGCAAGCACATCCCATATCCTGCACCCAGGTGACATCCATGCATGTATAATATATTCCAGGTTTTCTCGTGACCAGAGAAGCTTGGAAGTTCATTATATTAAAAACACTCTTTTGGTAAAAGTGAGAAGTTGATTATTTTTACTTGTGCAAATACTTTTTAGCAGCCCCCCCCCCCCCTTGAATTACCACCTCCTTTCTGAGTCCTCTCATCACCTGTGTGCACTGGAATTTCCTTACTTTGCTCTTTTTAATGTAACAAATGGAGAATGCTTAAATGAACGAACCTCAGCATTGCCTTAATTTGAGGTATTCTTTTCTAGAAATTGGTGGTTTAATTGGAAAGTGATGGCAATGGTGAATTCCTGGAATAACACAAGTTGAGTGGTGTTAGCAGTCATGATCTCATTCTCTATTTTTTCATGTGAAAACAGAAATAAAGTGCAAAAGCAAACAGCAAAACCAGGAATCTTCCAGAATTGGTTCCATGCTTGCAGTCAGCAAACTTTGGATGATAACCTGAAGAGATCTGCTTTTGGTCATTATGGGTGGTGATTGTGCCCAAGTTTCTTGACAATCCTTTCAAGTGTTAGACTAGGGAAACCAGCATGAATGGAATGATCCACCTTTTTCCTATAGTTATTTTTTTTAGCAGTTTTTGTTTTTTACCATTTCACTCAGTAATTTTTGGAAGTTTATTTCCTAAGGTTATACCTTTAAAGAGAAAAAATGCATTTGGTCTTAGAGGATACCAAGACCGTGCAGAGAAAGATAAGGTGAGCACTGGCTTAACTAGTGTATTTTGAGTGCCTCTTCTATGCAGCCTACCACGGAAGATCATTTTCAGAGAGGCTTTTGAAAGAAGTGTGAAAGGGATGGGAAGAGGTAAATTAATAACCGAGTTCCAGGTGTCTGCTTCTAATTGCTCACATTTCACACATAATGGAAATTAAGGAAAAAATGCCTCCCATAAGGAATATATCATATTGTTGTTCAGATATCGGGCCTATGACTACATTTATAGAGCTTATATGTAAGGTATTTTCTCTTTTCTTATTCAACTGGGATTCAAGGAATGCAATGTGATCATTATGATTTGGTGAATTGTTTACTTAAAGTTGTTAAGAATCAACAGAATTTGGGATTAAAGTCTGATTGTGAAGTGTTTGGCATTTGTTCAAGGGTTACTTTCTGAAGGTGAAAATGGAAGAAAAAGTCTTCTCAGGAGGGAAACATCTAATTAAAAGGCAGTCTTTTAAGCATGTGGCCCATGGATGAGACATCATTACAAGATATTGCACATTTGATCCAAATTTTTCTTTAAGAAATTGGAAAGTGATGGATCATAGCCTTCATGTAGTTTGCTTGGTATCTCAACATTACTGTAGCGATGTATCCAAATAAACTTCTGTTAATGTAGTTGGTTAAAATGCAAAGGTGGTTTCTTCCTCAGGGAAAAAAAATACAGTACTTTAAATTTGTGTATAAGATTCACAAATATGTGTGTTGTTGTTGATGGTAAATAATGAAACAAGAAAAGACTTTTCTTTCTGCAGAAAAATTGTTTGCACTTTTTGAGTTAAGTTGTGAAGAACAAAAGCAACTATAAAGAAGTGCTTGGTGGTTTTGTCTCAGGCATTCACTTTCAGGTAATGTCAGTTAAAAGAAATAGGTCATGGCTATTGAGGTCATTTTACTATGACATCATGTGTATTGAATATAATTGTAAACATCAGATTGTGCCGTACATGTGGAACCCGTAAAGATGAGTATATGTTGTAATAAAATAATGTTTCTGCATGTGAAATAACAGGTTTCAAAATTTTACCTTGAAGTCATCAGGTTGCCTTACTCTAACTTTTTAAACAGGGGGCCAGTTCACTGTCCCTCAGACCCGTTGGAGGGCCGGACTATAGTTAAAAAAACAAACAAACTATGAACAAATTCCTATGCATACTGCGCATATCTTATTTTGAATTGAAAAAACAAACGGGGCAAAAACACCTGGCAGGCCGGATGAATGTCCTCAGCAGGCCACATGTGGCCCGCAGGCCGTAGTTTGAGGACGCTTGCGCTAGGGTTTTCTTTTATTTAAGTGCATGCTATCCCAACATGGAAGTGTTAGAATTGTTTAGCACCTGCAGGAATGAAATGACTATTGAGTCTAAGACAGACGTTGGCACTAACAATTTCTCTGGACTACCTTGAAGAAGGTGGTTGGTTGAAAACCAGTATAAGTTTGTTGAAGCATTGTGTCCTTACCTGGATTTGCTCCTCTTCACCCTTACACTTTTCATTGCACATATATTTTATTGAACAAGTGTATATTGGAATAAAAATAGCTTCACATCGCCTTATAGTAGATAAATCTATGGAATGATATTTTTTTAGCATAAGTCAAAAAGTACTGCAACCAGGGTCCAAGTTCATACTGCACAGGCTAATTCCAAACCAGAAATGTTTAACTGTCTGATCAGTAGATGGTTTCAGACAAGTTCTCTCAGTAATACTCTTGTCTTAGTCTCAGTAGAGTACTGGACCTTTCAACTCAAGGTAGAGGTTTCAGCTCAGCAGGTATGGTGACAATATTTTGGGCTTCCAAAGGAATATTGATTGATTCTTCTCAAAAGACAAGGTAGGGCATGGGGATTTCGAAGTTTGAATAACCGAAAACTGCATTGGTGAGAAAAAGGCCAGGAAAATTTGTGCTGAGGAATTTTTTAAAACATCACAATATGCCTACCTCACTCAAAACTCTGCCCATCCACATTGCGGTCCTGACCTTGCCCCTAAACTTCTGTTTGTCCTCGCAACTCAAAGGGCACTTCGAAGGACTACGATTTGAGTTCCTTGAGGGTGCCAAACTCCAGTTTGATGTGCTGTAAATTGAAGAGGCCACATTTTGAGGGAAGGAACAGGCATGGAAACATTGCCTTAAGAAATGGGCAGAGCTTGATGGAGGCTCTGTCAAGAAAGAATAGCTTCCCATTTTGATATTACTGGTTAATAAAGCTGTTTGGGGTTTTCTAATAATGTGTGTTGACTTTTTAAAAAGTTTGGAAAAATTATTGTGTCGGAATTCCATTGCCCCCCCACCCTAACTTTCCCCCCCACTAACTTTTCTATGCCTCTAAGTATTTGTGTGTGTGTGTGTGTGTGTGTGTGTGTGTGTGTGTGTGTGTAAGACTACCCTTCTCTTTTTCTTCCACAAGTTCCTTATCTTCTGTTTGGTGTGGTGTGGCGTGGTGTGTGTGGTGAAGATCAGGAGGTGTCTCACTGAGCCAGGCGGAGGTCATGTAATTGAAGCGCTGGTGGATCTAAATCCAGCCATCAGGAGGGAGCCACTCCTAAAGTGTAGCTAGTTGTCCACAGGTGAGGAATGCAGGCCCTGTACTTCCCAGATAGTCGTTTTTGTTTTTTTTTAAGTAAAAAATGAGAAAGCCAGATTTTATGTGAAATCTCCTGATTTTGAAACCTTGGTAAGATGTTAGAATATTTTTAAAAACTGTGTGGTCCAAACAGAACTCATCTGCAGGCTATATTGAGTCCACTCGCTGCCAGATAGAAACCTCTGTCTTAGATAATATTTTAATGGATGGAGATAATAGTTTCATTGCATGTGATCATTCATCTAGGGAATTCCCCAAAGGTTTGAACCAAATTCTTTCTTTATTTTCTTTAACTGTTTTAAAGAAAAGTTAGTAAATAGATTTCTGGTGCTGATAGTTTTGATGTATAGCTTTTCTCCTCCTGAGCCATATTGAAAGAAGGAAAAAATGAAACAGAAAACAAAGAGCAAACAAAACAAAGTAGCTGAGTGATTTAAATAAAAGTAGAAACTTAAAGTCTATCAGGGTGATAGGAAAAAGAATAATTTTTAAGCTTTGAAAAGAATCCTATGAGGTATGCTATTCAATAATCAATATGAAACATTGAATTCAAAGTTTTATATTTTACTTCTAGGCAGGGGACTATTGTCCCTGAATCTTTGTGGGATTGCTGTAATTTCCTAGGCAATTGATTATGATGTCAGGAGGAGGAGATGGACCACAAGGGGAAAACTGGCCCATACTCATTTGTGCAGGGCCAGTGTTTTATACCTGCTTTAAGAAAACATCATTTATATTGCATAACGGGAGGTTTTCAGTGTGTCAGTATTTTTGGAAGGGGTTCTTTAAAAGAAATAATCTCTTTGTAATTAAAATTCTCCAGGCAAATCAGATATCAACATTTTCAACAGAATAGGTAATTAATTGGTTTGAGTTTTAAATTGAAGGTCACCCTGTTATTGATTTTCGTGGGAACAGGAAATAAGAACATCTTGTTAAAATGATCGGCAAGAATGCCTTGGTTCTGTCTTGGGTCTTGATAAACAGCATCCCTGGCCAGTGTCAGACACCAGTCAGAACGGCGTCATCTCTCATGTGGACCTAACGAGCTATGCTTGCTTCCAGAACTGCAGAGAAGAGCCGGATTGGAGAAAAGACCTGAGATTAAAGCCGTTTGTTTCATAGTAAGTCAGGTATTTCAAACCCACAACGGGCGCAGCTTGTGGAGAAGTCTGTAAATGTTGTCAGAATGACGTTGGTGTGCCATGTTTGAGAAGTTCAGCATCAACACAGCTGTGACTTACCCCTTCTCTCAGAAACCTTTCAACTGGGAATTAGATAAAATATCTCTAATACAAGCGGGGGCGTGGGGGGGGGGAGGTGGGGGGAGAGGAAGCTGGCTGAAGGAAACCAAAGGGGGTGGGGAAGAAAGCATGGTGGCAAGAACTAGAGGATAAAATAATATACCCTTTTTAGATGCTATTAATTTTTATAAAGTAACATTTGTCCCTTGCATTTGATCGGTAGTTTTATTTAATGTATCATGTGCCAGGCTATTTTAAAGCTGTCCTTTCTCTGCGGTGTTTATGCTTTTTGAGGGTGGTGTACTGTGGAGGCAACACAGACTAAGTGGGTGGCGAACATTAGGCCTCTCTAAACCAGAATAAGTATTTTAATTTTAGTTGTGTTCATCAAGTTGGAACCTTAATGCAGCAGCTTCTGATGGTTCAAAGTAAAAGTTCCTTTAAAAAAATTTTTTTTTAAAAGGAAAGCCTTCCTTGCTAAATACCCTGGAGCTGTTAATGCTGTGATTCCCAGGCTGACATACTTTTGTGTAGGCATGACAGTCACACCAGCCAGCCACATTAAGCCCTAACATTCCACAGCACCATTTCAGGTTTATTATGAGCTTCAAAGCCTGCTCATCCCTAAGAGAATATCAAGTTTAAGCATGTCACTTTGCCACAGTCGTAGCTCACTTTCTTTCATCAAAAGTACCTTTCCTTAGGCTGAGTTTTTTTTTACAGGTGATCCTTGAGGAACTTTCTTAGTGGGTGGGGGCATTTGTGGGACTCCTATGGTCCTCATCCTGAAGGCTGTCCCTGCCATCCCGTTTGCTTTTCCAGGAAACTGACCCCAAGTACAGAGTACTCCTCACATGCTGGTGTCAATATTGTTTTCCACCATTGTTTGTAAAGCTCAGTGATTGCTAGTGGCTTATCTATTCCAACCAATTCAGTGTGTGTTTTTTTCTTTGCAGTCCTTAAAAATATCATGGAAGGTGGGGAGGGGGGTAGGGTGGGGGAAGCCATGGAGATTTCTTGATTTTCTGGGAGTTAGTACTCCTTGGAACTTTAGTGCTTCAAGAAAGGCTGGGGCTGTCTAGCCTGAGCTCCTATGGTCCAGGGTTTCTTTTTTTTTAAGGAAAAGAATCCCCCATTTCCTAAAGGTGAATCATCAACCCTGTTGGAGAAGGCTGCTCTTCAGTCTGACCTCTGTTAATAAACCATCCCTGTCTATTATTGCATCTCAGAGATGCAACTTGACTGACGACTAGTCAGCATTGCAAAGGTCACCCTGAAGCTATTGGCAGAATCCACTGCCCTTTGTTGCTTAGTGATGATAATGATACTGTAGCAGTTAACCGGATGCATTAGAATGTGATACTTTTCCAGAATGCGAAATGTTTTATTTCCGTCTTGTGAACACCTGGCAGAATGCACATTCCCAGGCTGTCTATGGAATTTCCTTATAGGCTAAAATATAGTAATATTTCAACAAGTTGAAAAATGCAACATGCCCCAAAGAGTTTCTTTAGGCTACGGTGTATATGCTCTTGTTCAGTGATACTCAGTGCCATCACATGATGTGACTATTTTTTCCCCAAGGAAAAACAGAACGTAAAACTTTCACTTATTTTTCTCGTGCAATTTTCCACATGGAAGAATTGTGGAAACAGGTATTTTGGGTGTCAGGGTGTCAGTTCACAAAGAGTACAAAAGCGGGTTTCACCATGTTTTCCTATCTTTGGGTTCACTTCCTGGGCTGCTTACTGACGTACTTACATTTGATAATTAGCTTCACAAATACAGATAAATAATTGATAGTTGACAAAGATATTTAGCTGAGGTAGGAGAACTCTTCCTTGATATTGTTTTGTAGTTTTATATTCTCCCAGGAAATTGCAGTTACATCGATTTTGTGGCAACCAGGCCAAGTTGACATAATCTCTGTTCACAGGTAGCTTTTTTGTCTAAACTCTGCAGAATACAAATGATTGCTGAGGTGTTGGTGACTGTCACTAGTTACCTTCTGTTACATATGCACCCTCCTTCCTCCCCCCCAGCTCTGTCTTTCCCTGAGTGGGTTGGGTATTTAAAACGACTTCTTCCTAATTTCACAATGAGGACAAAGCAGGGAAATCCCTTTTGTTTTAAATTGAATCATTTTCTAATAGGGCCGAATTCTGTCCGTTTTCTTTCCATATGGCCGCTATTATCTTGTTTCTCACTCAGCTGGGAAGTACATCTGAAGAACTTATTCTCTCTGTCTCTCGCTCTCTCTCTCTCAGTACCTCTGAAGAACCTATCCTCTCTCTCTCTCTCTCTCGTGCGTGCGCGTGCCAAAATAATAGAATCAAATCAGCGCTCATATAATTTTGTTACAGTCACTCCCTATGATGAAAAGGGCATGCACAATTGATTTCGGATAGAAAAGTTGTCATGAAATTTAGATACTGAACAATATTAAAACAAAGTAGACAAAGAGAGTTTGGTGTTGGAGGGTGCTCATGCCTTAATTGTTTATTGAAATGACTTTCTTTTTTATTTAACTTTCAGGCACATTTATCTTAGATTAATAATCATTCCATGCTGTTCATTTTTTCCCCTAGTTGACCCATTCTTCAGACCTTAAAAACATTGTTTTTTCTTTTGCCAGTGGATGTGAATTCCATTTTAATTAGACCTGTGCAATCTAATACTACAACTGGCCAGGAATGGAAGAAACACTGTGGAAGTTAATACAACCGAAATCAACCATAACCAGATAATTCCCCTGATCTTTGTAACAGCCCCTTCCCCACCTCCACAATTAAATGACCCTGTTGTCCTGGAGTTTCAACAAGACAGTTAAGGTTCATTTAAAAAAATGATCATCCTTTACTGGTTTCTTTGCGCTAACATTTCTCTTTCTTCCCCTTGCCACACAGCTGTCACTGGTACAGGAGAAAGATTGGGGGAGGGGGGAGGAGGAGGAAGCCCTGTTCAAATCGTGTCACGTAGCACTAATTCATCTGCTCTCATTAGAGGGAGCGAGGGACAGCAGTGATGGCCAAGAACTGCACTCCACACATGACACGCGAACAGTTTGGGGAATAGAAAATTGCTTTCTCAGGAAGCCCAGCCAATTAAGGACTTGACCATATTGAATGTCAAGTGTTAATTTAGGTTTTTCTTCATTTTCCCAGTAGTAATGCGGGTCCTGTGATGAGCAAATACATGTCAAGTAAAAGTTGATTGCATGAAGGACCTGGGCATTATATGTCACTGACAAGTCACAAATGTACTGAAGTCTTTTAACCCCTTAGGTGAGTGGGGGGTGGGAAGAGCAGGGGATTAACCATGCCATAATGATGGGAATAGGTGGTTTATGTGGGGAGGGGAGCTTGAATGGCCAGACAGGAATGGTAATTCATGTAAAAATCAGGGATTGGACAACTCCTACTCTCAGGGCATAGAGACCACGAACAGCATAAATACATATGCTTCTTTATTATAGCAGACATAGTGCTCAGTATATTTATTCTGCCCCCTAAGATTTTAATAAAAATGGGCATTGCGTGCTTTTTAACAGGCTCGAACCAGGAAATCCCTTGTTATTTATCTCCTTTGAAAGAAATAGAGCATTCATTAAGTAATTATACCATTTTGATTTATTTTGACCCCTTGGCTCAGTGCATCTGTAACAGTTTCTGGCTATTTATAATTTCAGTTTGTAATCTAATATTCACTTTAAAAAATGGATCCTGTAATGGTGAGTCCTAGGAAAGCTGCAAAACTAAGATGGAAAGAATGCGTGTTGTCTGCAGCCAGTGTCTCTGGAAGGTGGTGGTGAGCCAGTAGAAATCAGTGGAAGGTGTAGCGTTGTCTCTTTAATTTGTGTGTGTGTGTGTGTGTGTGTGCCTGGTTGTAGAATGCAGGAGATTCCAGCTCAGTGAGTGAGGTAACTTTGAATCCCCTACCCCCCACCAATATCTAAATGTTGAGCTTTGCCCATCATGTACAGCCTCTCATTTCCATTCATCAGCATTTATTTACATATGAATGTCCCCTAATAAGAGAGTATCTGTTTCTTGTTGCAGTTGTACAACTAGGAAATGAAAATGGCCCCAGAGTTGAAGATACTGTGGTGTGTGGTTCAAGCAATCGTAAAAGGCTCCTCAGGGCACTTAGAACTGGAGCATTCTTTTTTAAAAATTCTAGGTAGGACCACGTTCTCCCTTCACATCATTACACTTCCTTGTGAGTTTCTTTGAAATTTGAACACATTTGCTTTTGTGTCTTGGACACTGCCCATGCTACACCTTGAAAATGTAAGGTCCATAATGCCTGAATTTTGGCAGCAA
Source organism: Echinops telfairi (assembly GCF_000313985.2). Lineage (NCBI taxonomy): Eukaryota > Metazoa > Chordata > Mammalia > Afrosoricida > Tenrecidae > Echinops > Echinops telfairi. The sequence continues at coordinate 17,172,328 of NW_022103922.1, read as the reverse complement.
ATCGTATGGTCTGTCTCCCTCAGGGTCGAGAGCCTTTGCTACCGTTCTATTAAAAGATAACTAAGATTGCATGAGGAACAATTAGGGGAAAATTCTAGGAATTCGATGTTTAATAAAAACGCTTTTTTTTAAAAAAAGAGGGAAGCAATCTCTTTAATTAGGTGTCTGCGTGCTGTGATTCGGAGCATCAGTTCTTTGCCAGCTCCTCTCCCCACCCCAAAACCAACCAAATAACATGAGCTTAGCCCTCCCTTCCCTTCCGAGGTTGATAAGCAATGTGCAGAGAACGCTGGTGTGGCGTAGCAAGTGCTGTTTAATTACAATCCAGTTGTCAGCAGCTTCTCTTCCTCTGGGTGTGCTGGGAGACTTTAAGTAAGTTTCCGTAGAGTAAATTCTGATGATGGCAGCTCAGGTTGCTGATTCAAGTTATTCCTTCTCTTCTGTGTCACTTTTGACGGATGGTACCTAATGCAATCAACCCGGGCCGAGAGCCTTTTTTCTGGTTGCTTTAGTAACTGGACCAGGGGTCCCCCCCCTGCCAGCCCACTATGACTTCAGTTCAATCGAACAGCAAAAAACAGCAGTGCCACCTTGGACATTTTCCTAAAGCTCCCTCTCCTAACGGGGAAGCTGAAGCTGCCTCCCTTTGCGCGTGTTTTTGATAAATTTAAGAAGTCAAATCGCTGACACAGATAGATAATCCAAGTGTATAGGGTGAAGAGTTATAAATTAACACATTATTCCCTCTTAATGTGAAATACTTGAGAATGCATTTTCTTGGTCCCCTGACATCTACCCAGTGAGGGCTCTCATTGTACTTTTCAAGTGGCATTGATTTGTTAAAGCGCTGAATTAGCATCTCTGGCCAGCTGCCTTGATCCACTGTTGTGTCTTGGGGCTCCAATTCCTTCATTCTTCCCAAGTCATTCTCCCTGCCCCACCCCCATCAGCTTTCCTTTTCCTTATACCACCTCCTTCCTGAAGCTTCCATTCGCTCTTCTCCATCCTAACACTTCCACCCCACGCCCTACCCCCGTTACTGTTTTATCCTGCTTCAATTTTCCTTCCTTTTCTCTTTTGTCTATACCTCTTTTCCTTACTTGTGTTTTTGCGCCTGATAGTTTGGCTTATTCTGGGCTAGTCTGTTACCTGGCTACAAGTTGGAGCAGGGGTGGTTAATGTTAACCTAAGCCAATCCTGTGGGTCCTCTCTTGCCTTCTAGAAATTTTAAAAAATCACAAAACTTTTAACCTCGTTTTTTTAAGTGCCATTTCGCACTGTCCACTTTTCTTTAGGTTCAACGATAATGGAAGTCTCTGGTCATAGCCTGGTTCCCTCCCCTGCACCTACCCAAATCAGCCAATACTTCTGCACAATCTTTTACCATTTATGTAAATTCATTGATGGGGTTTCTCTTTTTTTCTAGTCAGATTTACATTGGTCAAATTGTACTTTGGTTGGTTGAATTTCATATGAAACATTTTCCCTGGTGGTATTGGTAAATGCACGCTGTAGCCTTTTACTATGTGACACATTACCATAGAATATAAAATTGGTTGTTATTTTGTTTAGGTGAAAATTTGATTAGCTTATCTTAACGATTTATATGAAAGTTTACAAAGTCTTCAGAGGACATACGTTTTATACATTGCAATTCATAGGGTTGAACATCACTGCTATGTGTAGCCACAGATGTGTTTGAATATTGCCCCAAGGTATCTGGGGTCACTGTTGTTAATTTGCCATAAACAGAAAAGTATATCTGCCTAGACTCAAATAGAAGTCAGACTCAAATAGAAGTCATCCTTTACTATGTCTTACTTATAACATTAAAATTGGAATTTGAATATACACATTGACAGTAAATCAAATCACATGAAAAGAATCAAATGTCTATTACCATGTTTTACATAGGTTAAATTTACAGCTTGTTCTCAGCATTTTAATTTTGAAATGGAAATATTTTACATAGGTTTTGATAAACTTTGCTCTTCTGTGTTGGATTACCAACCCCCTCCCCAAGAAGTCAAATATAATTCCTTCTAATTTTTTTTCTTTAATTAATTGCTGACCACCTCTCCAGAATTAGAATGGCTTGGCTGAGGTGAAGGGATTAGAATGATTTTTCAAAGTATGATAATGTCTGTTTAAAGGAAAGAAAAAATCTTTTAACTAGGGCTTAAGACTAATTCCAATTACTAAGAAGGCAGAAATTACGCTAAATAAGACAATTTGGTTGAATTTTATATATGCATGTTAAACTTCCTTGGGGCACCTAGATGAAATTGTATGTTCTTTTGGTACCTGGAGGGGACCTGGCCTCTCTCTAGGTGGTTTGACCTAGGACACCAGCTTTCTGCCATGATAGTCCAGCTGGGCCAGGAATTGTCCAGCTTGCTGCTCTTTGGAACTGCCTGGGACTGCAGAGAGAGGAGGGTAAATAGGATAAGGTTGAAAGTTGAAGGGGACCATATGAAAACAGTAAATGATATGAACGACCATGGGAAGAAACATCTTGAAGGCATTGTGTATAGTGGGCGAGACTTTCAGGATAAAGAAGGAATGCTTGGAGGGCAATTGTGGAAAGTGGCCATTTACAAAAATCAGTATTGTTGTGATTGATCATACAGTGCCACATTGGCTCCACAGCAGACTAAACAGAAACTTTGAAATAATTAAAATTTTTTTATGTGATTTTTATAATTTGTTTATTAACTATGTTACTTGGACGCCAGAATTCTATTTACTAATAATCAGTACATCTCACTAACAACAAAATCTAATACTGTTGCTTGCTGCTTTTGTGATCATGCGTTAGCTACCTGAGATAGAGAAGTGTAGGTCTTTGGGGGTTCAGCACTGTGGAGATTTGCTCTCATTCTGTGGAGGAAACCAGAATTATTTCTTTTTTTCTGTCCCATCAGTAAGTCTAAGTTAAATGTCACTCAAACATGAAAGAACTGGCAGCTTTGATAAGTAGTCCCCAAAGCACACCATTTTGTTGGTAATCATAATCTAATTATGCATGCAAATGAAAAGTGTTTTTTTTTTTTAATGCCCTAAGCAAAAGAGGAAGAAACGAATGTCCAGGCAACTGGAGGCTATGGCATCCCTGCCCACCAGCGTTGGCCCTGCCCACCAGCACTGGGTGGTGGAGCAGCCACAAGCAGAAACAAACCCTTGGCATCTGCCCAAGAGCTATTGGGCAGGAGCAGCAGAGGGCCTGCACAGCGTGTGGCTCTCCAGAAGCTCCAGAGAGACACCCTCATCTCCAGGCCATCACAATGCAAGGGGTCAGAGGTCATGTTCAAGAGCAGGGTGTTGCAGGAGGAGGCTGAGGAAGCCAAGATGCCCCTCAGTGCATCAGTGCATGGGTCTGCGCGCTCCTTTCCCGTCAGCGTCAGCCCAGCAAGGCCAAAAAAGCGGTTCCTTGGCAGGGTTTAATGGCAGGATGATGTAGTCTGTTGTGACTAGTGCATTCCTTTCAGGTTAAACTAGGGAAATGGCATTGTGTTAAAATTCCAAGTCGCATGAATGTTTTATTGCCACAAGTGCATTTAGCCCTCTAGGGGAGTGAGTGTGGGGTGTGTGTGAGTGTGTGGCTGGCTGTGAGTGGGGGCGGGAGCGGGTGAACTGGTGACTTAGAGACTCAGGAACTATCAGAAGAACACTTCCCTTGGAAAATTTTACCCACCAGTATGAAGCTGATTTGCTGTGATGGTCACTTAGAAGGGTTTCGCTTTTTCCTAAACTGCCGCTGTTTAAAGTCATACCGTCTGGACAATTAACAGCTGAAGGAAATATGACAAGACACACACAAAGAGGTTGGGAGATAGAGAGGAGGAATGTGCCCGAATGGCACTGAGGGGCCTCCTTGTGTAAACTGCCCTGGCCAGGGCCCCCTCCCGCGCCGCTGTCCCAGCCCCCTCCCCAGGCTGTGCTGTGCTGTCTGCCTGAAGGCCAGGAGTCATCTGTTAAGCTTGCACCACTGACTGGGAGGCCACGCAGCTCATGGTACTGTATGTTACCATTCCTACTCCCTCATTCCTTTTCACCGGCACCACTGTGGGTTTTTCAAAACGATTTCTCTGTACTAACAGTTTCTATTACCCCTCTGACTAATATGGTTTTGAATCTAGAAGGTCCTAGTTTAAAACAAACTTTAATATGGTCTAAAACCCTGTTAACCTAGTTTAAAAAGCAAACTTCTTTCTATTATTCCTTTTTCTTCATTGGCATTTAGAAGGGCAAAACTGAGCCACTCTAATTCAATTGGGGCTAGTAGTTTTAGTGTGCTTTTTTTTTTTTAAATCAAGAATTCTCGAAACAGAAAACGCAAGTCCACAGGAAGGTGGTGAATTTGACTGGAGGTTTTACTTGGGCATCCTCAGGCTGTGCGGTTGTCTCTGATCCATTTTGCAGATTGGCCTCTTCCCTACCCTTCTCCAGGGGAAACAATTTCTCAATTGTTCACTCCTTCAGCTTGTTGTGGGCTTACCATTAACTGAAAGTGTGTATGGTTTTATGATTTGGCTTCACTTGTACTTGTGTATGTTGGATTTATTTTTTTCTTGATTTGATCTGACTCAAGTGAATTTATAACATTAAAGGGTGGATACGTGGAGTAACTTTTGAAGTGTGCATCACACATTTGTAAAATATTCGTGTGGCTGACTTTTACTCCGAGCAAATAGGAGAAATATGGATTATTTGGGGTATGTCATAAAAAAGTGATTGCCTTGTGGGTGTGATTTTTTTCTTTTCAACTGTGAGCCGCTTTTCTGTTTTATTTCTCTTTACTTCCAAACCTTAATACTTTCTTTGTGATCATGTTTTGTAAGGTGTCCTTATCTTCTCTTAGATTTAGAAAACAAGGCGGCTTCCAAAAAATGGTGGAAATTATCCGTACTTTTAATTTATTTTACCTCATACTTCTTGACTTCCCTCATATGCAGGCAGTGTTTGTTTGGTGACTAGCTGCCAGGTTGTTATAAGGAAGACACACCTGTAAAGCTGCTAATGGGAAATTGTTTGCCATTGATAAGTCATCATTATAAACAAAAGTGTATGTAACAGAAAATTAGCTCAATAATATGTTACAGAAAAAGCACAATTATAAAAAGGTACATGTGCGGTGGTTGTTAAAATTTCAAATAACATGATTTGTGGATTTCTGTAAAAGAATGGTTTTGTTAGGATAGATTTCCTAAGTTTAAATTTGATTCAGGTTGTGATGGGTTGTTCTTTTCAAAAAAAAAAAAATATATATATATAGGTATTGTTTATGGGAGATCTTAAAGCAACAAGCAGTCAGCTCCATATCAGAGTCAAGTTTATGTGTAAACTTGGCACATCGCATTTTAGATAATGTCATTAGATATTTATCCTTACATTCTAAACTGAGCTGACTTTGAGAAATCTTCATTTTTGGTGTAAATTTTGTTGGGTACAGCAAAATGATGGAAATAATAAATTTTGGTGATTAAAATTTTAATTTGGCAATTTTTAAGTGGGATTCCTATAAGATTTTAAATTGCTTGGTGGTTTTGGTGAGCTTTCCAATTTAAAAATTCATTCTCTGAGATAATAAGAGAAATTTTTTTTATTGGGCAAAATTTAAAAGTACACATTTAGGCTATTTAATAATATGATTGCCCTGGTTGTGGAAGCTGTTTTTGAATCTAAAAATCGATATTGTGGTGTAGTCAGCCTTTTCCAGTTTGGTTTATAGAAAGGCGTTCTTCATGATCCAAAAGGGTAGAGTTGAATTATTTCATTATCACATCATCTGTCTCCTAAGAAAATCTCAGTTATCTTAGGGCTTTTCCTAAGTCAGGTTTCTGTGAAAATACCAACATTCATTCTTTCGGTGTTATCTGTTCCCCACTGGGTATTTGCAACTGGGAACTTGGTGGGGTAGTCCACTGAAGGAGAGGCTTGAGGTCAGATTTTGGTGTTGGTAATTGATTTGATGTCATTAAGTTTGGTTTTGGGTGTGGTTTACTATCCTTGCAGCCTTGTGGATAAATCATTTGATAATCCCTGGCCTCCATTTTCAAAATAGGCAGAAGAACCTTCAGCTTGACAGGAGTTCAAATAAGAAAACCCAAGTGAAACCTTGTTGTAGCATAGTAGGTGTAGGTGGGTCAGTAAATTTAATTTCCTTCTGAGCAATGTGACTTGCTCTGCAATTTTTTCCCCCCTCTTGGAAAGCCTAAATTTTTGGAAATATGGACATTGGTTGAAATAAGGTATTTTCGTTTCTTTCTTTATAGAAAGGTGATACTGCTCATTGGCAGAAAAAGGTTGTGTTGTTTTTTTTCTCTCCGCCCTGTAGTGTTTTTTAGAGTCTCTTAGTCCTCATGTGCAGTGGCCACGCAGTCAGCTGCCAAAGGAATTGTCTGGAGTTTGATCCCACCAGTTGCTCCACTGGGGAAAACTGGCTTTCTGGTTCCGTAAAGATCTACAGCTGTGGAAACCGTCTCAGGCAGGTCCATGCCCCTGTTGTTATGGACTCACAACAACCTGATGTACAACAGGAGGAAACAGTGCCTGGCCCTAAGCCGGTCCGCAGAATCGTTGTTATGTTTGAGCCCATTGATGCAGCCATGCAAGCAGTCAGTTCATCTTGTTGAAGTTCTTCCTCATTTTTCCTGCTCCGTGCTCTGCCAAGCATGATGTCCTTCTCCAGGGACAAGTGTCTCCTAACAAAATGCCCAAAGTCCATGAGATAAAGTCACACCATCCTTGACTCTCAGGTAAATTCTGGATGTTTGTTTTCCAAGATGGATTTGTTGGTTTTGTTGGCAATCCATGGTACTTTAAATATGCTTCGCCAGTACCATCATTCAGATGCATGGATTCTTCTTCGGCCTTTATGCAGTGTCTAACTTTCACGTGCAGATAGCAGAGTCGCACAGTGGAAGCATGCTGGGCCCATAACTTTCACATACATGTGAAGTGATTGAATATTTGATAGTAAAGCTTGAAGCTCCCTTTTCCAAGTTTGACCCCACCCACCCTTTGCCCCTTGTTTTGCCAAAATTCAACTCTAGTTATGAAACTAGTAGTCACACCAAAGCCAAACCCCAAACCTTGCTGTTGCTGAGTTAATTCCAACTTGAAGTGAGCCTATAGGACAAAGTAGAGCTGCTTCCTGTAGGGTTTCTGTGGCTGTGAATCTTTATGGGTGCAGATTGCCTCATCCTTCTTTCTTGTAGTGACTGGTGGTTTGAACTATGACCCTTAAATCTCTTAGCCTGATGCTTAAACTACTGTACTATCAGTCTTCCTTCATGGTATATACATACCTCTCAGAAAAATGGAAATATTTGGCAAGCAGCATGCATGCCCATGTGCATGATATACCTGGGTAATTGCATACAATATCTACAGTAGTTAGGGGCTTAGGAAGTATTTATTAAAGTAAATAATGCCTTATGTGTGGTTTTCCATCCTTAGATTATGCTTTTATTAAAAATAATTGTATGGTGAAGTATAATATTGTTATAGTCTTTAATTAGTGTTGTTCTTTTGCCTAATAATTAGTTTCTTTAAGCTGACATATGCTTACTACATCCTAAGTGGGGATCTAAATTCTACTTTTGGGTTAGCCGTTACTTTGGCCTGTTAGGAAGAGTGCAAGAATGAGGACCAGAAGCTAATAATTTCATAGTTACCTCTTAGCCTACAGTGTTCTGCAGTCATATGCACATTATGTTGTTCAGTTCTTACACAGTCAGGCAGGACGGGGCTCCTTTTCTTAGTTTACAGATGAGCAAATAAAGGTTCCACATCTGGAATCCACCACAATTTACCTCAACCTTCTTCCCTGTTTTCCTGCCACGCTTATCAACTCTCTGTAATTTAGACCAGTACTTTAAAAATGAAGGAAAAAGATTAGTTGTAAAACCTTGTATTTCTTTCAAATAAAATCTTTCCAAGAAGCCTTCGGTAGAATGGCTACAAATCATAGCTGTTATAGATGAAAAGGGATCGAACTAGGGAATTCAGTCACTTAGGCCAAGAATATATGGACCATCAGATTAAAAACCAAAGCCCAACCACTCAGAAGAGCAAACAAACAAACAAGCAAACCCTGCCATCAAGTGGAATCTAAACAAGAAACCCTATAGAGGATTTCCGAGGCTGTAAATCTTGACAGGAGCAGATTAGCCTCATCTTCCTCTGGAGGAGTGGCTGGGGTTTTCAATCACCAACCTTGTAGTTAGCAGTCTACCACTTCCTTAACAACACCACCAGGACTCGTCCCTGAGCCCTCAGAAGAAGGCATAGTAAAACCTCAATTTTCCCAACTGGGAATGAAAGGTTTTGCTTATCTTATGAAGTTACCCTGGTGACACAGTGGTTAAGTGCGTGTCTGATAGCCCAAAGTGCTCTCTGGACCCTGGGAGGGAGAAGGGTGTGACGGTGTGAAGCCGACAGCCTTGGAAACCCTGCAGGACAGCTTGGCTCTGTTTTGTGCCCGCTGTGAGTGGGGATTGACTCAAAGGCACTGCGTTTGGGTTTTGGCTCCGTATTATTTTATGTTTGGAAGTGGTAATATGTGGAATTCAAAGGAAAATCTAATTTGTGTAGTTTAAATATAATTGAGAGAAATAGTATGGGGATAAAGACCATAGTCTCTATTATTGCATGGTACAGCTTTTTGCATGGCACTTTTCAGTGGATATATTTTAATTAACAGAAACAAATTCGCTGGCCCAAATCCGCACAACCCAAGGGTGTGTTTATGTGGGTATGAGTTGGTATCTGAAACTGCACACAGACTCAACCTGGGTTTGAAAATGTTAAGTGTGCGTGCTGAATGTCCTGGTATCTGACAAAGATGTCCACATACACACAGATGCAGAAATATAAAGGGAAAGAGGATGGATAGATTTAGCTTTGGCAAAGCACACCATTTAAAATAAATCCGTGGTGAAGCAAATGAAATGACAGGGTCATTTTGTAATGTCTTTGTAAACGAGTCATTGCTAGTTGCCTCGCCTGCTACGTTTATGGTGGGTTTTCACACAGAAAGAACATTTTTGTTTCATGCTCATAGTGGGAAGAGAGCAGCTATTTTGAGCCACATAATCTGGGGGTGCATTTATCGCCTTATGTGACATCGAGGAATCCCAAATCATAAAAGCAAACCGAGGGAGTGGATTGCAACTGAGAGGGATCTTTAGGACAGAGAACCGCTCCGTAGGGTTTCCAAGGTTATACATGTTTGCGGAGCAGGCCGCCTGGTCTTTCCTCCTCCGTTGCTAGTGGTTTGAACTGCCAACCTGTGGCTGGCAGCCCAGTGTGTGCACCACTGATCAGGGCTCTTATTAGGAGTCCCAAGGTAGGGTGCAACGGACTTAACTACTATCCAAAAGTTAATTGTTCAAACCCACCCCAGAGGCACCTCGGGAGACAGACCTGGAGACCTGCTTCCTGAAAGTCTCAGCTTCGACAAAGCCGTGGGGCATGCTGCTTCTCTGAAAGCCTTGTGGCCGTGACAGGGATCACTTTGATGACAGGGAGTTCTTGTGTGAGTTTGGAAAAGCTGTGTGACCTTTGTACACTGCAGTTAATAGACACCTGCAATGGGGCTTAGACGTGGTCTCTGAGAGTGATGTGTGTGGGTTGATAACATCAATCTCTTCTTGCCTTTCCTTTTGTAATTAATCTACAAGCCTTACACCATACTTACTTTGCACTTGTTTATCAAGTGGGGGGGGCACAGAGTTGTCATATTAGTGTTATATATATTCTTGGCCTTTTCATTCACTAGTTTGAAAAATACTTGTGGCAATCTTGCAGAAGCTCTGAAGAAAATGAGGGTGGAGAGAAATTTCTCCTTTCTTACTCTTCAGTGAGAATCAGTCACTGAGCAGCATAATTCTAAAAGCTTATGTGGCTTTTGGGTACTTTATGAACCTTTTTATGGTAACGCAGAAGCAAGGCACTGATTGAATTAATACATTTCCATCAAGGGACTACTCTGTTAACCTCTCCTCCTCCTAACCCATACGTGCTTCCCCATACTCAGGTTGCCGCGTATAATGGAGATTTTACAGATGTGAAAGTAATGGGCAAGTCAGCATCCCATGTCCTTAAAATGAAGATAACACCAATGTAGCAACACCCCACAACACAAACACTCAGACAGACAAATGCTCTCTGGCGTTCCCAGTTTCCTGTGCACTTAACATGCAAAATCTTATCTTTGCAAGGCTAATTTTCATTTTTGATAGTTTCCAACATTGTTTTTAAAATTTTGCCCAAAGGATACCTAGTCATTGTGCAGATCTAAACAACTAAGGAAACTCCAAAAAACGCGAGTGGAGACATTCTTGAAGGCAACTCTCTCTCTATTAATGTGCACATAGATATATATATGGACAGACACTAGCTATATAAAGCTATATAAACTAGCCATTTCTATGATATATATGTGATTCCTAACCCCCTTTAACAGTTTAACTCAACTAAGGAATTTATGAGAGTAAGTAAAAATGTACTGCTGTTAAGGTTTCAATTCATATGTGCACTGGTTTATTCTAAACAAAACATGCTTAAACATACCTGCCATCAGCTGATGGTTACAGACAAGGCTTTCCTCTTTAGAGCGCCTTAAAAATGGTCCAATCAAAGCAGTGGCTTCTGGGAGAGATCCGCCGCCAGTTCATTTCAAGGCCGAGAGGTCAGCCCCGAAGGTGTGGTGATTGTTTCTTTGGGATTCCTAAGAAACAAAATCTATTGATAGATTTTTCTTGATGGACACATGACCGTCAAGAGGGCTTATTATGAAGAAGTTTTAAAGAGAATGGAAAACTTGCATTTATGAGAAATCAGCCGGGAAAGTTAGGTGGGATATTTTGTCCCACACCATGACAGTGCACTTGTGTGTTCTTATAGGGGGGCCTGGGCCGTCGTACTAGAATGGGGTGGGGAAGCCTTACCCTATCTACCCTGTAGCCTGGGGTGCCCCCCCACCCCCTTCAGATTTCTTCTTTTCTATCTCACGAAAACTCAGAAGAACTTTTAATTGGAACATCATTTGAACCTGGCAAGGATGCTCAAACTGCTACTTGGACATATAAATTGAAGAGCTCAGAATTCTTTGGGAAGTGTTAGAAGGAAACACCGCTTTCCAAAGTCTTGAGACTCACACGGTCCAGAAACAGTAGTTTTGTGTTTAATGGCTTTTATGCTTTGTAGCAGTACTTGTTGACTTAGCCTTGCGTTTTCTTTAGCATGTGTATTTACCAATTATCTGTTGTTCCTAACTCTGTATGATAGGTATATAGTAATGCCAAGAGACGTCTGTCAGTTTTCACCTCGAAAGGAGAAGAAGAGTTAAAGGCCAGCATCGTGTCCTCTGAGGGGTGTACGAGTTGAGCCTGGGTTGGGAAGCGTATGGGGAAACGTCATAGAAGTGTGTTGGGAAAAGAGAGCCAGGAGCTGTCAAGGTAACCCCGAAGGCTCCTGCTGACCAGGTGTGTCAGGTAGAGCTGAGCTGCTTGGGTTCTCAATGCTCAGTTTACACCACCCTGATTGCCAGACCTTTCGTTTTAGGGGCCTTTGGGTAGACTCAAATTCCCCACCCTCTGGTTAGCAGTGGAGGGTGTCAGAAGTTGCCACCACAGAAGGACTTAATTGAGGAAATGCAGATGCTTTGAAAAGTAAAATCCAGGGGAATGATTCCAAAAAGAACAGCCTATGAGGTCTACGTCCAGTTAAGAAAGCCAAGTCAGTCTAACAAGAAAGAGCCAGGGAGTTTGATTAGATTTGGGCAGGTGTCGACTTGTGTTTAAAAGTTAAGATTAAACTTGATCTCAGAATTGTTCTTTCCCCTTAAAAAAAAAAAATTGGGTCAGGGCTTAGGCGCATTACTGAGAGAACTTGTCTGCAGCCATCCACTGATTGTGGATGTTTTGTTTGGAATAAACTTGTGTGTGTGACCTGGAACCCTGGTAACAATACTTTTGTTCCTCCTTTCATGCATGTCTGAATAAATTGCTAGAAATATGGGAGAGAAAAGCTGGAAAGGAAGGTTGGAGCCAGGTTTGTGGAAGGTCTGGAAGGAGCGTGGATGGGTACTCAATGTGGAATTCTGAACATTTTCTAGATTAATAAGTGTGCCAGGTCAGTGGTGTGTAGCACTAATTGGTATGTGTGTAATGATTAAATTGGGATTACTGCAAAGGTTTGGGGATACATTAGTTAACAATGATCTGGGTTGGGGGGCAAGGTAAGCTGAGGGAATTCAAAGGGGAAATTGGTCAGACTTTCAGGATTTACTTGGGTTGGAGAATAATGAGAGGGCATTTATTCTTGATCTCTGCTTTTGAATGCTTATCAGTGATATTGTGGTGACATAAAATATAACAAAAGGATCAAAGAATTTGTTTTCTTGTTTAGTTTGAAATGTGGACTGAGCACTGAGGCCGAGGGTTCTAGTAGACTGAGTGTAACTCTGAAACCCATTTGAGGGATCAAACGCACTGCTGTTGCGTCAGTGAAGACTCATATCAATCTTAGATAACAGCATAGAACTTCCCCTACGTTTTTTAAGACTATAACTCTTTATAGGAGTAGAAGGCCTCTTCTTTCTCCCAAGTAGTGCCTGGTGGTTTAGAACTGCTGGCCTTGGGGTTAGTAACCCAACACTTAACCACTATGCTATCAGGGCTCATATTTGGGGGGTTAGGGGTTGTAGTTGAGGGGCACTATTGCCATAGAGGTGATAGATGGGCCCCTAGAAAGAGCCTGAAGGACTGAAATGGTGCTTTATGGTATTGTTTCTCATTAGTTAAGTTCATGATCTAAGTACCCATTGGTACCCACTACCATCAAGTTGATTCTGAACCTCACGACCCTAAAGGACAGAGTAGAACTGCCCTTGTGGGTTTATGAGGCTCTAAGTCAGGCAAGGGTCCTCAGACTTTTTAAACAGGGGGCCAGTTCACTGTCCCTCAGAATATGGAATACACGTTGGAGGGCCAGACTATAGTTTTTTAAAAAAACTATGAACAAATTCCTGTGCACACTGCACATATCTTATTTTGAAGTAAAAAAACAAACGAGGCAAAAACACCCAGCGGGCCGGATACATGTCCTCGGTGGGCTGCATGTGGCCCGGCGCGGGCTGTAGTTTGAGGACGCCTGCCTAAGTCTTTGTGGGAACAAATCACCTCATCATCCTCCCACTGATCACCTGGTGGGTTTGGACTACTGACCTTGAGGTTGGCAGCTGCACTTGGAACCCATTATGTCAACAGGACTCTTCTAATGTAAGCTGCTTTATCTTTATGTGAAGAAACAACAACAAAAATATTAAATTCTCACCATTTAAAAAATTGTGAAGCATTCTATTGTCTACCAAGCTTGCATTAGTCTCTGTGTTAGGCCAGGTGGACTAGAGAAACAAATCCAGGGACATTCATATATGTGTAAGAGAGAGCTGTATATCAGAAGTAATTCTATATCAAGCAAACATCCCAGCTCAGTACAGATCAAAGCAATAAGACTGATAAGTCCAGTAAGACTCCATAAGTCTAATACTACTCCATAAAATCCCTCTTCAGTCTCACACAGCCACACACAATGATGCAGAATGCAGGAAATCACAGGCTGGTGGGTGCAAAGTTTTGTAGATTCAATGGTGTTGGATGCATCTCGAGGGCTCGGACTGCCATCAGTGTGTCTTGAAGTGGCTTGTCAATAGGAAGGTGAAGCGGGGGGCAGGGGAGGGGAGTTTCCCAGGACCTTCTTTATGATGCCACCCCCAGAGTGGGTACCATCAGGCTGTGACCAGATTGGCAGGCTATCCTCCATATATATCAAGTTGACAAGGGATTAAGATTATGTAGCTACCGGAGCTTCTAAGCCCAATGTATTTCAGGAGTAAAATATGTTCAGTTGAGAGTGGTGGTGGTGAAACTCCCTATAAGATCCCTAAGGAAAACAATAAGAAACTCCCTTTTCCTTATCTTGTTAGTACTGAGAACCTTAGAAAGGATGTGCCATTGGAGGGAAAGTTAATTCTTGTCCAGAATGCCACTGCGGTTCCTGATCCCTAGATATCGCCTCCATTGAGATCAGTGAACTAGGTGCCCTGCAGAAGCCAACTCGGCGAGCTGCTGTGCACGTTCCCATTTTATTCTGGAGTCCTCAGCAGCTGGGAGGGAGCATTTGTGCCATCACAGATGACATCTGTTTGGGGAGAGAAAGCTCTCACTGTATATGGAATATGGAATACTATGGGGTACCCCCCCCCAAAAAAGGGAATTTTTTTCAAAGCTCTATAATTTTTTTTTTTTTTTTTTTACAAAACAACCTTATCATCTTCAAAGTACTCTCCATTACACTTACCGCATTTGTCAAATCTGCAATTTCATTCTTTGGGACACAGCACCACCTTCATTTTTTTCTTCACCTCTTCTAAGTTGTCAAATTGCTGTCTTTTCATGTCCCTCTGCATCCATGGAAACAAAAAGAAGTAGCACAGAGTGAGGTCAGGTGAGTCAGCTGCATGGGGCAAGGGAGGCGTGCTGGTTTTTGCCACAAACTAGCACACTGAGATGTCTGTGTGAACAGGTGCATTGTTGTGGTGGCAAAACCAGTCCCCTATCTGCCACAAATCAGGCCTTTTTTTGGTTATACACTGTTACACTGTCTTTTCCGAACCTCTACATAGAAAGGTGGACTGTATTCTGAACCTCTGGCCTGGTGGAATGAATTCCAAATGATGCACTATGAGCCGACATTTTCATCCATTTAGGAAGTTGACAGATGTACAGAATGAGGTTTGTCATCAGTTGACATTTCACCTTTTTTTGAATGGAGAAAACCACTCGTACACGAGTTTTTCCCATAGCGCTGTCCTTGTAAGCTGTGTTCAACATCACAACAGTTTCTGCAGCATTTTTCTGGAGCAGGAAACAAAATTTCACAGCTGCATGCTGTTCGCTTAAATTGGCCATCACAGAAAACGCGGTTTCAGCAAAACTGCTTTTATGGAAAAATCCACTGTGACCAGAGAGAACCCTCCCAGGTGATGCCACTGATTATGCGGTGCTGTACTTAAAAGGGAGGGGGGGTGGACTACAAAAGCTCCACCTGTTCCCCCTTTTTTTGGGGGGGTGCCCCCTTGTGTGCCTTCCCGTGTTGTAGACTCTCAAATGTTACTTGAGTTCAAGCTTTGCCTGCAAAAAAGACCATATTAATTCACTGATGTTCTGCATGGTGCACAGTGGACTGAAACTGCATCATGAAGCCTCTCCTGGATCTCCTCTTTGCAGCAGTCAGGGTTCCTGTCTTGAAATGCACTGGGTGGTCTTCCATACAGTAACTGCTGAGTCAGAGAGGACTATGCGTCTCCAGCCAACACTTTGCTTTTAGATCTAGTAGTACTTTGTTTGCTGAATTTTATCTAGGTTTAATATAGGTGTTTCGATGGTCAACATGACATGATGAGAGCCCTTTTGGGGAAGTTTATGTTCTTGCATTTTGGCACAGGTCTCCTGTTAGGTCACATTTCATTCCTGGAGCTTCCTTATATAGATATCGTCTCATTTACTCCTCAATTTTGCTAAATTTGGGAGGAAAAACAAAACCTTTTAAGTTGTCCCATAGAGACTTTCTTTGCTTCTGGTGAAGTACCATCAAGTTAAATGCACCCATTTTCTTCCAAAATGAATTTTCTGCACAAATGCCATCCTCATCCAAAACTAACAAAATAAGAAACCTGTAACTTCTGACGGGCATTTGTTGGAACACCTTCTTTCCCCTCGCCGGCGATGGTGGGTTCCTCGTTATCTTTGATCCTCTGCTGAGTGTCAAGTTGGGAAGCTGGGGGCTCAGACCCTCTGACTGAGTCCACAGGCCCTGTACTCTCAATCAAGAGTGAATGGCTCTCTCCCCATATCGTTCCTTCGTAGTGCCCGGCCTCTCTGGAGGTGGTCACACCGCTGCTCTTTCAGCTGCTTGCACACTTAGGTTTTTTCATCGCTTAAGCGGTTTCTCTTGGCTTCCCTCTTCTCCTCAGAGGGAGTCCTGGGAGAGACTGGATGGAAGGAGCTGGTGGCCGCGCCTCCCTGCTTCCCTTGGCTTTTTTGGTTGTAGCCTGTGGTCAACTGGGGTGGTCTTTTCTCCCCCTCTGGCTTTCTTAGGCCATTGATTTGAAAACGTGTGTTGTAGCTCAGCTCTGGTCCTGAGGACATCAGTATCTGACTTGCTCCCAGGTCATGCCAGGGATGCTCCTTAGCTGGGGAAGTCAGCCTAAATTTTGACCTAAATTATTGTGTGTGCATGTATTTTTATTTATTTGTGAGTGTGTGAAATGGATCCCGTTTTTATTTTCCTGCAAATGAATGTGCAGTGTTGCCAGCATCATTTGCTTAAAAGGCTGGTTTTTCCTCGTTGAATAAACTGACCTCTTTTCAAAAATCGGCAGCTCATACATGGAAGGATTTGACCTAGACTGTTGATTCTTCAAATCAGTCTCCTATCCTCCACCACCCAAAATTGGCTTTCTCCCGATTTTAATCATCAATACGCCTTACCAAGTTCCATACCTTTAAAATGTATACGTCAAGCCACTAGCATGAAAGAGATTTCAGAACATTGCCTGTATTTTCATTAAGAAGTTCTCAGTTGGTGCAGCAGTAGCAGATAAATAAGGTATGCCAACTTGTTCCTCAAATGAAATGATGGAGATCAGTCCCTTTGAGCCTGCAAAGGGCATGAGAATCTTTCTCAGCACAGGATTCTAGGAAGCGTTATAAAAGTCGATTAACTAAGCGAATTTGACCAAGCAGTGCTATTTAGGTATATATTTTTCTTTTTCACAGTTTCTTTTAATATTCTCTTTGGCACGCAAGAGCTGCTTCTCCTGCCTTTACATCCCCTTTCTGAATGATCTAAGCTTCTCAGCCCCTGTGGGAGGTTTGTGTTGTGTGGTGCCCTCTCTGTGGGGGCACATCTAGGAAAGTAAGTTCCAGTATGTGTACTGTGTACTCACACCAAGCTTAGTTATATTCTATACCCCATTCAGCCACAAGAAATAGGATTATTCCCTTTCCACAGACACAGAAAGCAAGGCTGGGAGGTGGTAAGTAACTAATCAACTTTACAAGATAAGGAAGCCGGTATTGAAACAGGGGCTTAACTCCAAAGCCCCGCTTGCTTGCTTCGGTATTAAATTTGTATGATATTTGGTGCTGAATCTTGAGACCAGGAATACAGTTTGTCTGGACGTAAATATACTTGAAACTTCATTCATTGTCAGTTGTCAGACTTTGCAATTGTACATGCAGCTTGATGTGTTACATTTCCAAAATACTGAACCAGAGGAGTGATTACACACGAATGGAAAGGAACCTCGTTCTGTTCTTAAACAATGCCTGTCCTTTTTACAAGTCCAAATAATTTCGTTTTTGTGTTCTCCAGTCTTCAAACCCATGGAGAATAAAAACTGTAGGAAACTGAAAGCGCTGCTAAGTGGCAGAGGCCTTTCCTACTGAAACACTAGCCTGGTGGTTGTGGGGGACTGCATCCTAATTTCAGGTCTCTTCGTTCTCAGACGTGGAGGCAAGTACAGTGATAGGCCTCAGGTTTCCTGTGTAAAAATAAAGAGAGCACAGTGGACAGTGCCCCCTCTCCTCCCTGCCCTCCTTCCTTGTCTGATGTGGGAATTAATAAATAGTATGTGTAAAGTCCATTGAGCACTCTGAAAGAGAGATGCGATGTAATTTTAGCATTATTCACGGTCCATTAGGTTTCTCAGGGTGTCACCAGGGAAGAGAGATTTTACCTTTTATCCCACATTTCACAGTATAAACACAAGGTATTGTTGTTGTTTATGGCTGGGAAGATCTCCTGTAATTGTCCTTGCAGATGCTGCTGCTATCCCACAACTCAGGACTCTGTGCGCTGGCAGTGCACCCTTGAGAGCCAGCTCCAGAGGCAGAGGTGGTGAGAAGCTCTTGTGAGGACGACGGGGTGCCTGGCTCATCCCCTGCTCACCCTGTTGTCTTCTCTCTGCCCACCTGTTGAAGAAGAGAATCACATACTCACATGGCTCCTCCATCCTCTTGCTCTGACGTTGTCAGTCAAGACTCTGGAAAGAAGGGGTGTATACTCCCCTTGAGCATTGTCCTCTGTCCCCCTCATTCCTTCTAGGATAGCACAGCTCCTGTGCTTACCCTGTGCTGGTTGATTGAACCCTGCCTAACCTAAGGTCTTGCTGAGCAAGTGTATTTCTAGCCATTCCTATTGGTAAGCAGGTAAACACTGGCGTGACTTAGTGATTCCTTTCTGATCAGTAAACAGTCTTTCCCTCAGATGCCTTGGCTTCAAAGTGCTTGGCTCTCAGCTGGCGGGGCAGGGCGGGCTGGGGTGGGGTGGCTGTGGTAGAGGTCCTTGAGGCAATCCGGGGCTGACAATTTCAGATCTATGTTAATGGCATCCTAGCAAGTGGGTGTACTTTTGCCTTTGATTCTCTTGCCATTTGCTTTCTCATATTTGTTTATTTCTCTAGCTCCTTTTCTTCACTTGGACTCCTGGATAGCTGATTGTCAAGTCCGTCTTCACTTGACCGTCTTTCTGAATTCTTTGTGCGATCGGAGTCGCTTTTTCCTCTTGCTGCTCGGCATTGTGGAGGTAGCTACCGCCTGTGCTGGGAGCCCTGTGTGTGCTGCTCTTGGACCTGGGGTGTGGCCAGGTGTGAACGTTCTTTGTTGGACCTTTTTGGGGTCCCCTCTCTCTCCTCTCCGCCTCTTTCTTTCTCTTTGGAGCGTTGTTTTCACTCTCTTATTTTTCAAGTTGTTCTTGGGTTCAGAGAGCTTTCCCTCCACCCCTGAGCACCGTGAAAGGAAAGCCAACCAAACACGTGTACTTGAGCCCCGTTCTGGGATCGGGGCCAGCGGAGCCTTCAGAGGCTTGAGCTGACACGGATATTTGTTTATTTAGACGCTGCTGTTTCTGGTGCTTGTCAAGCAGATGCCTACCTTTGGATGCTGAAGAGGAAAATTAAATTTCACCCTGGCCCAGGGTCTGTGCAGAGTCCACCCCTGCCCTTGTGAACAGAATTCTTTCCCCAAATTCTCACTCCTGTGCCCCTTCGTTGCCATCTTCCTGCGTCTCTTCCCTCCTCCTCTCCACTCCCGACCCCCCTCCTTGCCCGCCACCCGCCGCTTCAAATATGTGGAAGTGCAGCTCCTGTTTACAATTTGGCCAATCTAGCCGGGGCTTTTTCTGTCTTCTTTTCAGAAGTCAGGCCCCTTGTAAATTTTGTGTGTGAGCTCAGTAAACACAGAGCGTGTGCGCGCGCACGCGTGTGTATGTGCAGGACGCTTGCCATATTTTCCTCCCTGCACCACAGAAAATGTGTTTTCTGGAAGCCCTTTTGACACTGATGTGAATGCCCACTGGCCCACTCTTGCTGAATTCTCCTGAGAGGAGAGAGGGAGAGAGGCCTTGATGCTTGTTGTCCTATCTTTTGTTTCTGCTGATTATACACAAAGTAAGTTGTAAATAGCTCTCTCCCTCCACCACCGATTCCTCTGAGGATCGCAAGGGAGAGTAGCTGGGCACTCAGCCCCGGCTCACCCTGGGGAGTCTGGAAGGTCCCTCCCAGGCCTCTGGCTTCCTGTTGCAGCACCAGCAGAGTGACATTTGGATGACTATGAGACAGTTACCTTCCCATAATTACGCCTGTTTAGACATGGCAGCCCGTTCTCTTAGCATTTTTTATTTTTCTAGACGTAGCTTTTTATTACGATACGAGCGCGGTAAAAACAAAAGTCTCCATAGCTTCACGAAGGTTGCTCAGAGTAAAGACCACTTGCTGTCGCCACTTCATGAAGAACTCTTGGAAAACTGCCTTTGAGTGAGGCGTTGAAACCGACCTTAGGACAAAGGAGAGTGGGGTGATCAGATATCCCAAAATCAGTTTAAATTGTGTACTTTAGCGAAAACAGAGACCAAGGACATCCTATTTTCTTATTCACAGGGGAGTAGTAATAAGGAAGTAAAGAATTTGTGTGTACAACTTACATGCCATCAGTCTGCTTTTGAACAGCCTTTAGCAAGCTTGCTAACTAACGACCGACCAGGACTTCTAAATCAAAAGTCAGGCTGAGGTGCATTGAATCACAACTAATTTGGTTATGAACTTATTTATCCATTGTTTTTTTCCTGGGTACATTTTGATGAGTGAGAGAAGAGGCTATAGCATGCATTTCTCTTGAACATTCTTTCCCTTGATAATTGAGCGTACTTTGGGCCGTAGATAGAACATTAAGGAAGGGTAAGTGGTATTGTTAGTATCCAACCTGATCACTGCTTTGCAATTTTGGTTTGAGTACCTGAATGTTCACCTAGAAAATAGAGCTATTATAGCAAGCACTAGGTCCCCAAATACACACCAGAGTACACACCCAAAATGTTCCAGTTGTTTAGCTTTTTTTCATCTTTTTAGTTTATAAACTATTAAAGATTAATTCCAGGGAAGAGCTTTTCAAGAGATAAAGGGATGACAAAATGTGGTATATACATTCCGTGGAATATTACTCTAGACACAGAGAAATGGAGTCCTGATACATGCTATATAGCATGTATGAATCTAGGAAAACATGCTGAATGAAATAAGTCAGTCACAACAGGGTCATGCCTATATGCTCCCCTTGATAGGAAATGAGCCAATGCAGAGAGCTATGTTTAGGGAATAGTGGTTCCCATGGGGGAGAAGGCTCCCTGGTGGCGCTGTGGGACTGCCAACTGCAAGATCAGCAACTCAAACTACCTGCGGTCCTGCCGGAGAAGGAGGCTATCTGCCCTCCTCAAGGTTTGCAGCCTCAGAAGCCCTGTATAAAGCTGATAGGAGCTCAAGTTGGTCCAATGGTGGTTTGTTTTGTTTTTGTTTCACTGCTGCAGGGTAACTGTGAGTCAGCATTGACTTGATGTCAGTGGGTGAGTGTGGGGTGAGGACGGGGTGGACACTTGTATTGGGGTATCATTGCTTAGGGGACTGCTGAGTTTCTGTTCATGGTGACAGAATAATTTAGGAAAGGGTAGTGACAAACCACATGATGGGTGGCAGAGAATCAATGTCGTAGAATTATGTATGCAAAAATGTTCAATTGGTGATAGTTTTGTTTTATATATTTGGACAACAATTTTTTAAAACACCAAAAATACTCAACTCTGTGACCCAGCAGTTCTACTTCTTCCTAAATGTGTGCCCCCTCCCGCCTCCCTGAATCATATCGAGAGATGAGTAAGGGCCAGAAATTACGGGAGATAGGAAGATGACTGTAATCCTAATTTTTATCATATGCTTTTATGGGAATATATGGGGTGTGTGTGTGATAATTCAGCATGAAATGTGATCCTTTTCAGACCATGGTGATGTACATAAGATATTAGTTCTGAAATATCTAGAGAGAATTTTAAATAACATACTTTGGCATTTATTTCAGAGATAGGACACAGTACTTTATGTGAAGTGAAGTGAAGTTGTTTGTGGTGGGATAGGAAACTAACTCTAAAAGCATAGCTTCTGTTTGTATTTCATTTTCCTGAGATGAGTAACCATGTATTTTATACAATTTAACGGTGCTCAATTTTTCTATGATTGGTTTTTGACAAAATTTGAAATCTTAGTTTTGTTTAAATTGATCTTATTCCTTCACCCAAAGACTGTGTTTTAATGGAGTCTGGGCTTGTGCGTTTTAATCTTGGTTCTGCTACCAGCTACTTGTGTAATTTTGAATAAATCACTTAATTTCCGCAAATCATAGTTAACTCTTCTATAAATTATGGACATCCACATTCCTGGATCTTTATGGGTTGTACCCCCCAAGCTCTGAGTTCCTAGGATTCTAAATTTTAAAGTGCTAGTCACGTCCATGTAATCTATTTTTCTTTTTTCGTAATTAAAATTGTTGAAACAGGGTAGACTAGCACAGTTTCCTTGTAATTCATTCACAGGACCTTTTTGTTTTCTTTCAGGAACTGTGTGAGTGTGCCTGAAGTTGTAATTGAGTATAATTGTGGTTAGACTTTCTCTTTCCTCAGGAGTGTTTATAAATTGCATTCTATGACAATGAGGGCAAAACGGAACCAGAAACTTAGTGACACTGTCAAAAAACAGTACAGGAAATGAGCACTGGCTATGTGTACATGACATGCCGCCTTGCAGTACATGAAATCTGTAATGTGTGTGTGTGTATATGTATATATACTTGCTGAGGGGTTCAGCTTTCATTAGTGAAGTAGTCACTAATGAAACGTGTATTACGGTTTTATAGAAAGGTGTAGCAATGGCATATTGTTTTTGATATGGATGGAGTGTTCTAAAATTAAGTTTTAAAAAATCCTTCTCTTACCCCTTTAGGGAAAAATTATTGTTGCAGAATTTATTGTCTCGGCTTTCATTGCCCCATTTCTGTCCTAGGAAGCCAACAAATACCTCTAGCATGAATGCCACCAGACACAACTATTACTTGCTTTTAATTAATTCCTTGTAATATGTTTTCATCTTTCTCCTTTCTTCTGTTTGAATCTTGGCTTTGCAACTTACCAAAATTTTGTGTGTGTGAGTGCAAATAATGCACCCACACATAAAACTTGCAAGGTGATGTACTTCTGGAAGAAAGTAATGTGTAAGTAGGCCATTGTACCAGAAGTGTGAGTACGCACAACCCGTCTAACATGCATGCTTTATTTGTTGGAAAATGTGGTGTGGTATACTCAACTCTGTATTTGCCTACTGTAGGCTTTTTCGTATGCAACATGGAGATGTTCACGTCTTCTATGATAGAGGAAAAATGAGAGACTCTGTATGCAAACACTTACACTGTGACAGGAAGATTGTGAGTGGTCAGTAACTGTGACCTCCCTTTTCCTCATGGACTCTACTGGTGAAAATTCACTGATTGTGAAGGCAGAGGCTATTCTGACCAGTGTGCCTTATGGAATTAGCCAGAAAGAATAGGGACCTGGCATGTTGCATCTAAAAATGGTTGAAGACTTTGTATGCCTAATTGGATGCCATATTTTAAGTAGTTGAACTTGCAAAGTGAAATCTATTGTGTTATTGTTAAGTGTAGAGAAGGGAACTGATTTGTGGCTTAAACGGAAGAAGGCAGCACCTTGTAAGGCATCAAGCAGCATACTGGCTGAGAACTTTTCTGAACAGAGAGAACTGATTAGCCCAGAAGGTTGACACTGGAGTGAGATGCCAACAGAACAAGATACCCAGGGGAGACTGTGTGGTGGAGCTGAGTGGATGGTGCATGCGGTAGATATAGGATTTCTACGAAAATCACATGCTTGGAAGTAATTGTGGTGTGATGGAGAGGAATTAAATAGAAATGTTGTATAATCTAAGTGCTTTTGATTCATCTTGAAAATCTAAAATGAATTAAACTAGTGACTATAGATAGTATTTAAGGATGATATTAATTAAAATAGATAATTGGTTTGGAAAGAGTTTCATATTTGCTTTTGATAAAGAATTCTAGAAGGAAACGTCACTGAATTGTAATGTTCTGTTGGTATTATTTTCATTAAGAGAGACTTAAACATCATAGAACAGGGGTCAAATAACTTAGTGAAGATAAAAGCTATGTATGCTGAAGAGCCCTGGTGGCGCTGTGGGTAAGCATTGGACAGATGACTGCAAGGTCATTGGTTTGAAGCCAATAGCTGCTGCTCCACAGGGGAAAGATGAGGCTCTCTGCCCCCACGAAGACCCCATAAAGATTTTCAGCCTCAGACATCCGGTGTTGGGTCACGAGGAGTCAGAATTGACTAGACGGCAGTGGGGCCTGGGATGCTATGAAGAGCACTGGTGGCGCAGTGGTCAAAGCACCCAGCTGCTAACCTAAAGGTAGGCGTTTTGAACTCACCAGTTGCTTCCTCCGTGGGAGAAAGACGAACGGTGAGTTGGACTCTGCTGGACAGCAGTGGTTTGGTTTGTTCTTTTGGTCACTGCTATCCTCCATCAGGGACAGGGACAGTACATTGGAATCCAAACGTGGGAAAGAACTTCAGGCGTCCCAGGAGGCAACATTAACCTTTCTCAGATAAGAAACAAAAGGACAGAGAAAACATGCCTGTCAAGAACGTGAAGCAGAGATTCCAGGTTTTCTCTCCTCTTCTTTTTTCCTCTCTTGTTTTCTTCCTTTCTATCTGCCACCCTCCTCCTCCTGGCCACCCATATATTATTAGATGTGTGATTTGTGGTAAATGGTGTGGATGTAAAGCAACACAAACTTTACATAGTAGTCCTTTCCTCCTTGGCATTCAGTTAGTAAATATGGGGACACTGGGGGATCAGTGGTAGGAAATCTTTCCCTTTAGGCAGGAGACCTGGCCCAGGTACCACCTCTTTGTCAGTAGTGACTTGGGTAATGCTGTGATGGGTCACCTTTTCCACCCGAGCTTCCAGATTAGGAAGAAAGGACTGCAATCACTTTTGGGGGGGACTGGGGGTGTGTGTGGGTGGGATCTACCTCAAACTCTGTTAATCATACAACTGATCGTGGGGGGATGGTACAGGACTGGGCAGCATTACATGTTCATCTGTGTGTGGGGTCTTCATTAGGTGGGGTTTGACTCCGTGGCATCTAACAACAAGAGGTTAATAAATGTGATTGATGATCTCCCCAGTGTAGTTGACATAGTAAGCATTAAAGCATGAGTCAGGCCACCGCTGGGCTGTCACTGCTTCAGCCGGGGTGACTTGTGACTGTGTGCAGTTCTCAACAGCCCCCATACCCAGCATCTAACGTGACCATGTTCCCCCAGGTCCCAGTGGCATGTGCTGGCAGAGTGCTGGGGGCAGAGTTTTGCCCAAACCTGGAGGAACCAGAGCAGAGGCTGGATGTCCAGGTTGGAGTCTTACTGTTTTATAAGGTGGGGGTGGTGTGACAGTGACCTTCGTTCCCGGAGGCCTTGTTTTTCTTCTCCATCAGAATGTGTAACAGAGGGATTGATGTGTAGTGTTTTGTCTCGTGAAATGCCCATTTCACCAGGATGGGTGACCCATTGCTGATAGAACGAGGTGTAGCAAGGATGATTGCCCCTGTTGACCAAAGTGGGCGTGAGGCATCTCACGCAACCCCACACATTCCTGGGTGGTGCTTCCTGGAAAGCAATCCACAACTAACGGAGAGTGTGACTTTTCAGATCCATCCAGAGGTGCCTCCCTAGAAAGAGCGGCTTCTGAAAACCCCGTGGAGCAGTTTTACTCTGTAACCCACCAGGGAGGGCTCCCTGAGGTGAATGTTTCAGGGCCTAGTGCTTCTGCTCATCAGTGGATCCTTGGATTTCTAATCATTTATGAAGCGTTGAGGGTAAATATGAAGGTTAACTAATAGGATGCATGTGCAACATGCAGCACAGGACCTGGCACACAGCAGACAGTAAAGGTCAGGTCATCTCACGTTCAAAGCATTGTGCTTCCTGCAGGACACTTGCTGCTTGCACTGTGGTCTCCCACACCCGAAGGACAGCAGCAATCAGCTGGGCATGTTAACGGAAAAGTAGGATAGATGTCTTTGCTCTTCCTAGACCGGGTGATAGGTAAAGTAATATAATAGAAGGTTGGTTGACTAAATACACGTGCAGTTCCTGGCTTGGAGTGGAATTCTGTTTTGATGAAGGGCACAGTCTGGCACCTTGGCCAAAGGCTGGTCCCCACTTTCATGTGTCTTGTCATATGTAAGGAATGTGTATGCCAGTGGTGCCAAAACAATGGCTGGAGTTAAAAACACAGATGGCATCCCCTAAGCGTGAGCCAAATGCATTCTTTTTAATGGAATTTTAATTGAGTTTTTAAAAAGAAACTCCATTGGACATCCTTTCCTGAATTGTCATGGGACGAGCGCTGTGTGTTCACTGATTCAGACACCCCGCATGAGAAAAGGGAACCATTTTTTAAAAATGAGCTTCTTCACCATGGGTGGGAAGTGGTGCCGGGAGGAGGTTTCTGCTTTGATGGCACTCCAAGGGAAGGCCATCTCTTACACACCTGCTCTTGGCCTGGGGAAGGCCACCTGGGCTCCGCTGGGCCACAAGCTGATGCCGTCTGGGTGGTGCATGGCTGTGCTACAATAGAGGAGCAGGTGTGACACATACGAGAGAGGCTCATGCATTTCCCAGGCTTCGAGAGCTAACAGCTTGTGTGTGACACGTGAATGCCGAGTGATGGAAGACCACGGGGGGAGAGTAGTGTGACCCTTGAACTCTTTGGGTGGGGCGAGTGATAGTGATGTTCTTCAGATATATCACCTGGCCTGCTCTGTCATGGGTAGTTGTGTTGGATGATGTGTTTTTGAACCTAGAGTTAGGGCGCAAGGAGAGATGAGTTCTGCAGGCCTGAGGGTGTAATAAAACTGAAAAAGATATATGGAGCACATCACTTTGATACAGCAAGGGAGAATAAACACACACACACACACACCCATTGACATCACTTTGATATAGCAAGGGAGAATAAACACACACACACACACACACACACACACACACACACACACACACACACACACCATTGGCCTAATTTGAGTGAAATTCTGCTCGGAAGGTAGAGAAGTAGATTATGGAGCTGACAGTGAAGTCTGGCTCTTGCAATGAAGATCGAGTTCTTGGGCAAGGTCCTGGCTCTCGTTCTTCTGAGACCATCGCTCTGTCTTGGCATTTTGGTGAACTGTTTGGGAAGGCTCAATCTGGTAAAAGCTGGCTGACTGTTGGGAATTTTTGCAGGTTCACAGAGACTCCCTTGAATCATTTCTTCTACTTCTCTTCCTGTTTTATACTTCTTCCTTCTTAAATTTGGTTTTAATGAATTTGGAAATGTATGGTAAACATCCCTATTATTTGAAAGCCAACAGATAAAATGTTCGTCATCAGCTAACAACTTTAGGGATGGTCTTTCAGTTTGGACTCCCTTCATTCTTGCCTTGGCATGTGTCTTGGCTCCACCCCTAGGGAATGAGCTGTTTCTTATTTTTAAGTCCGCTCTACACCTTAGAACTCCTACAGGGACTGCCAGAGCCTGAGCTGTGCTTGGAGCTCAGGTTTCCCAAGAGCACGCAATGTAACCCTGGAGGATTTGCTGTTTGGCCACACGGTCCTGAGAATTGCCTCTTGTACTCCGCGACTCGGGGCGCCCCCCCCCCCAAATCCCTGCTTACAAAGGATGATCCTTGAGAGGCACATTGCTGCAATGTCTGGTGTGCTTTTAGAGTTTTGCGCACATGAGTTCACATGACTGCTGGAGGCCTTGCCCGCTCTTATCTCCTTTTAAGGATTCACCTTTTATCCCTGAAAATTTACAACTTCTTAGCAACTTTATCATTTCAAAATCCACATTCCCTGACATTCTCCCATGAAAGCATGCGGTCATCCTTGAGCTGCTCGTGCACTGACTTCTGCAAAGGCACGCCTTAATGCTTGCTTGCGAGAAATGGTGGAGCAGCAAAGCTGTGGTTCACTTTCTCGCTTTCTATTCCTTAGTGGGTTTTGAAGTAGATGCAACGCTGTGCGTTAGTGTGGGTGGGTTAGTACGTTGTTGTCATTGGGTGCCCTAGAGGGATTCAACTCTTGGTGACTCTTATGTCGCCGAACATGACTGCCCCAGGGGGCGTTCCTGGGCTGACAGCTGTCTCTGTGGGTGAGCAGATGGCAGGTCTTTGTACTGTGGAGTCTCCAAGTGGGTTTATACTACCGAGCTTTCCCTGAGCCACCAAAACCAAACAGTTCTGCCATCTAGTTGAGTCCGACTCATGGCCACCCTCTAAGAGTGGAACTGCCCTTGTGAATTTGATTGAGACTGTAACTCTCTACAGTAGTTGAAAGACTCACCTCTTCCTTGTCTGAGCAGCCAAGGACTCCTTAATTGATAGATGTTACTGTTAGGTACCATCTAGTTAGTTCCAACTCATAGTGACCTAATGTATGATTGAAAGAAATTCTGTCCAGTCTTGCTCTATCCTCACAATTTTTATGTTTGAGCCCATTTTATAGTAACCCTAGAGAAACGTGTGGCCTTATGCAATCATTTTGTAAGAAATGATTCTGTTCAGTTAAACCCCCGCCAGCTGCTTTCAACTTACTTCAGCCATTCAGAAGTAAGCTACTTAATCTGGCCTTGCTTCATCCTGTAGTAAGTTGTTTCAATTAGCCCAGCAAGAGTGCTCTTTTTGCTTGGGAATTGAAAATGTGGGGTCTGACTTGGTATGTCTCACCACCGAAGTGCTTAGAAAATTACAGTAAATAAAGAACCAATATTTCAGTACCAGATTAGACACCATTTACTGTGGTGTTTCATAAACCACAGACTTCTGTCTTCTGTGAATGTGTGAAGCATCACTTTTTTCCCCCTTTCTCCAGACATACTGGGGTGCAAGTGTAAATTTCCATAAAATTTAAATGAGGTGCTTCCTATAATTAATGAACAATTGTGGCTGCTCTCTGGTCTGCATTGTAATTAACCGTGATCAGGCTTGTTTAGTGATGACACTGTTTCTGTAATAATTTGACAAGCTACTGTGAATTTGCCAGGTTATTAAACAACCTGCAGCATTCACTTACAGGCACACAGGGATGCACGTTGCGTCTGCTGCTCGTTAAATGCAGCAGAAGGGGGAACCCATTGAAGGGTATCTATCACTGTGAACAGATCGGGATTTTTTTGTGATTTGGAAGGAGTTTAATTAATTTTGTAGGGGGTATCTCAAAACTTTTATTCTGTGATAAATCTGGTGCAAGGGAGCAGACCGTTCTGGTGAACTCGCATTGGTGGGAGCAAACCCCTGGTTTAATCACCAATGTAGATTAAACAGAATCTGAAGTTCCCTGTCCCACCTAGAAGCGCAATGGTTTTTAGCAGTTTCCTTTCAAAATCCATTCACAATTTTCCTCCATTATCAGTTCATCCTCCCCCAAAACCAACCAACCAACCAGGAGATGACCTTGTGGCCCACAGGAATGCAGAACAGGTAGAATGATCTAAGAGGATCCTTAGTCTGACATCTATGGTCACTCCTGTGGCCTTCCCCAATGCACCACCCCCCCCCTTTCAGGTTAGGAACTATTCAAAACCTTACTGTCTAGTTACTGTGATGTCTTTCATTCAGATTCTGTTTATTGGCTAAACCACAAGGATTCCTGCCCAAAGTACCAGACGGGTTATGCTCGACTGATTTTCTACCATCAGCTGTGGGGTTTATTTGAAGAATGTACACACACTGCAGCTTTAACAAGTCAAGTGGCTGCATGTTGTTGACCATGGAGTAGAGTCTATCTGAAGATCATTAAATGTAGCCGAGCAGGGGGTGGGGAGAATAAGTGTAGTAGTCATTGTACCGCTGCAGCGTGTGTGTATGTGTGTGTGTGCGTGTGTGTGACACATGGTTTTTGTCTTTTCATCTTCTCCAAGAGCCAGAAAGTTTCCTGCCGCTCTCTTTCCAGCTATTGACAAATGATTGCCAGATGTGAGATCTTTGCAGCTCTCTTTCCCGGAGCAAACCTGCAGCGATGGGATATTTGATTCCCCCTTGCCCATTTCATCTCCTTTCCACATCTGCCAGGGACACACAAGCCATACATCCCTACATGAGAGCTTCGAGTTTACTCAGCTCCTTTCCCCCTCCAATAAAGTGTTTGGAGACAACAGAATGAGGTCCATATGACTCCCTCCCAACCTCACTGTCTGAAATTAGTTGTTTATTTTACTTATCTACCTCTTGGTAATGGAACGATTTCATGTTCGTTTGGGTGCATGGAAAAACGGACCCAACTCAGGGAGTGCTATTGTTTGCTTGCTGCAAAGGATGCTACCATTCCCGGCTTCCCTGAGATGGTCCCAGTTCTGAAGTTGTTTTTTTTTCCAAACCGAGCTGGAGATTTCATAGGATTTTATGCTAAAGTGATTTTAACAAACAACTGTCAAAATATTCATTGTGGCCTGCCTGTAACAATTGCGTCCTCATTTTTTAAAGATGAACAGAACTCTCTGTGGGGGTGGGTGGGGAGTAGGGGTGGAGGTTGGATACAACTCCTTTGGCTTGATTAACTTACAGTGAGTTTTGTGTCCCTTGTCAAAGACGACACAGATGACCTTTTAGTTTTAACCCCACGTAGTTTGTAAAGAGAAAGTACACTGGGCTTTGGAGGCATCTGAATTCAGCCTGTGTAAGCCACACACAGAAGCTGTTTGCATCTGTTTGGAATCTCTATTGATATTGATTTTTTTTCCCTTCTCATCTAAGCTTAAAAATATTTTCCAAATGCCCTTATATCTCATGTTCATACTATAGGGTGGGCTGACACAGGTGGCCTTTTTGTTTTCCTCTTACACTTTTTGGCAAACCCACAGGCCTCTTAGTCCCTGAATAAGATCAGCATTATAAAAAAAAAAAAAAGACTTTTAAAAAAGAATACATAAAATGTCTGCCACATGTTTTCTAGTTGATGGAAATGTTTTTCAAATTAGAGCTATAGTATTGGAGTCTCATTGTAAAAATGCAAGTGTTTATAATTTCTGGTACCTCCTAGCTACTATGAATTTCATCTGAAATTCAAAGGATAGATCTAATATTGATGTTTAAATTCTGTGTTTAGTAGAAATATCTTTCAGTCTGCCATATCTGAGTCAAGATAGGAAGTCTCCCCTCCCTTCCCCAATATGTTCTTGAAAACGGCAGCAACCGCGAAAACCCTAATGAACACAAATGGAAAGCCCACAGCCCCCATAGGAAATAAATGCAAACACACCCAAGATCAAAGGGTACGATTGATTACCATAAGTTGCCAAAATATTGTGTGTTTCTAGGGGAAGTGCTTATTGAGTGGGGTGGAAGAGAAACACAGATAGGCAAGTAGACAGCGATTTCACACAGCCCATGCAGGGGGTGGTCCTGAGCATTGTTGGATGGTGATAAGATGAACAACAATCCCCATTGAAGACTACCCAAACCGAGGAGAGATTGCCCGCCGTGGAAAAGTTTATGGTTAGTGTTGTGCTCTGACATTCTCTGAGGAGTGACGCCATGCTGGGCACGTTGGCAGATGCCAATGGTTGGGAGGTTGGAGGCGAAGAGCTCTTTCATAAAATAACAGGGTTCGGAACTACTGTGGCAGGAGCCAAGTTCCTGCGAGTTGAGATCACTTCACACAATTTGCACTGGCTAATGCGTTTGCTGGTTTCTCTGCCTTCCTGCTTTCCCCTCACCATGGTTACTTGGGGAGGCCGAGAGGTGCTAAGCAATGGAGGTGTCATCAGGCCCGTGCACCTAGGGAACGTCCTTCAGAGGACGACTTGTCACCAGCCGTCAAAGAAGAGAGTGGCTTTGTGGTCTCTGAACATCTGGCAGCACGGCACAGGAAGCTGAGGGGGTGTCATTAATTGTGATGAAATAATTTAAACCATCAGGAATAAATGAGGCTGTTAAGCTAAGTTCAGATTCCATTTGCCATGCACATGTGTCTAGCAGCCTGTGTGCCGTTTTGTAGAAAGCAAGTAAATAAATAAATAAGTAGAATGATAGTAGCTCGAGAGTAGGAGTGAGATGGATACTGTGAATGAAACACCTTGCCATGTGGTGATGACCTCGGGTTGAACCACCTCACAAGTGTTTCGATTTGTAGGATCGATGTATTGAAAATGGTGTAATAGTTAATATGTTTGTAGATAAAATACTTCCCAGTAATTTTAAGAGGATGATATGGGCTGGTGGCTTCTTTGGTGTGCTGGGGCCCAGAGAAGGTTGGTAGGTGGGTGGGTTGAAAGAAGCCAATCCCCAGGTAAGAGGCCTGGTTCTTCAGTCTGGGAAGCTGTTCGGATTGATGCTGCAGCTGCCCTTTCCTGGGCTCTGTCTGGCTAGAGTACAGTTGGAGATGCCAGTGCTGAACTGACAAGCCTGCCGGCTGGAGGGTTAATGTCTCACTGGTGACCTGCCAGGGGCCACCCTTTGATTGCTTTTTGCCTTACCGAGCCCATCTACACAGTCTTCTTCAGGTTGAGGACATCTAGTTTTGGCGAGAGGAGATTACTAGCGCGCACAGTTCCCTCTAAGACACCAAATTCAAGCGCACGGGCGTGAAAAACAGATTTTGCACCGTGAGTGAAGGTGGAGCCCCAATGTAATTTTTCAGGCACGGTGGGAAGACCCAGCCTTTTGCAATGTTATTAGAGCTCAGAGGCGCTGCACTTCACTGAACAATGGTGTGTACGTCCCGAAGTACATTTCTGCCTTTGCTCATAAACAAAGTTGTGGACATAGATGTTTGTTTAAGAGTAAGCATGAGGATTTTAAATGTAAAATGAGAGTATTTAAGTATAGGACATGTTATTATTGTTATTTAACCATTGGAGAAAATGGATTCTTTTATCAGAAAACAAGCTCAGGGCTCAGGCCAGCCTTGGAGGATGGCACCATTCTGCGAAATCTCCCCGCCCCCCCCCCACCCCCCCCATGCTTTCTCTGTGTCTTGAGCCCCTAGCCCCAGCATTGCCCTTCTTTGGTTTATTTTCTTTCTTCCTGCGGTACCTGCTTTTAGTTTTCATTATGTATGGTATATTCTCATTCTCCGACTTCGTCAGCTAGTTATGAGGTAGAGATGAACCATGTTTCTATTCTCACGTCTAGTCTTTTAGTTTCCGTGTGATTGAAAAGTTAATGTCCAGGATCACTTAGACTGCAAAACTTAATTAAACATTTACATAAATTCACATAACTTTGGGGTGGGTGGGTGGGGGGCAACCAGGAAAAGGAAGTTGAATGAAGAAACTCAGCGAGTTTCCCCCTTTTTCTGGACTCCTGAGTGAAACTGTGGAGGTGGCAGTCAGCTGAAAGTGCGTGTGTCTAACTGACCCCCACCTGTCTTACTTCTGTTCAGGAGGGAAGGCAGAATGACTGAGGTCTCTTAGTTTCCTAACTTGAGTCTTGTTGACATGGGCATCTTACAGAATAACCCGTTGTCAAGCTGTTGCTCCTGTTGTTATTCTTTGCCGTTCTCTTTAATTGGTGCAACAGAATAATGCAGGTTCTTAAAATCTGTAACTCTTGGCATTTTTGTATGAATTGAACAAGATAGTACATATGTGTAAGCCAGTGCCCAGCACACAGCAAATAATTATTGAATGCAGTTTTGTTAATGTTATAGTGGATTTTTATTAATTTCTGATGACTGGAAACAGCTTTTTAAATGCAGATAAACATTAGCTTTTTCCTCAGAATTTCACATATCAAGATATTACTCTTTTTAAAGCAGTTTATAGTTTTGTTCTTCCCAAGAATAAAAAGTCCAAGGTGAACAAAAAAAATTTAGAAAGATATTGGTGTTTTGTTTTCTTTCCTTGAGAGAAATCACTGTATTCTATAGTGCTTTTGTTTCTCAAAATAAATAGTAAAGTTATGGGACATTCAGCAGTTGCTTCAAGTTTTCTTTTTGAAATGTTTTTAGTACAGGACAAAAAGCAGTCTTCTGAACTTTAATTCTGTGTTTCGCCTTTACTTGTTTTTTTGGAGTGTGAACTGGGTGCCCCAACATATACTCAGGCCCTTCATTGGTCATCTACTTAACTACTATTATTGCTCTCCTAAGTGGCATAAAATTAATGAATTCCTGTATCTGT
Source organism: Echinops telfairi (assembly GCF_000313985.2). Taxonomy (NCBI): domain Eukaryota; kingdom Metazoa; phylum Chordata; class Mammalia; order Afrosoricida; family Tenrecidae; genus Echinops; species Echinops telfairi. The sequence continues at coordinate 17,138,679 of NW_022103922.1, read as the reverse complement.
GTCCCATATATATA
>NW_022103922.1:17128465-17138565 GCF_000313985.2 Echinops telfairi | reverse complement strand
TATATATATATATATATATATCGAGGATTAAATAAACACTGGTTGTGTGTTCAGAGAATTTAACAACATTCTTCATTTGCGGTCTTAATCCCATTATTTCTGTGGAAAAATGTTTAGATTTTAGACAACGCAGGTAACACATGCTAGCCTTGATGAGTACTGGTAATGCTAAAAGAAGAAATATTGAATAAGATACTTCACAGCCATAGCACGTTCCTAGAAGGAAGAAGAGTGAGGAAAATGGAACATGTTTTAATTCCTGGATTGAATGGGAAAAAATTAGGTGTTTGGGTGTGTGCTTGGATTTTGTACGGATATATGTGGCTTCTCATATCTATATATCTGTATATATATATATATATATCCATATTTTATTGGCTTAGAGCTGTCCATCTATGTAAATATTTTCTGAGAAATAATCTTAGAGAATAAGATTGGGAATGTACAGTCTTCAGCTTTTGCCCAAGGGAAAGAAAACAACAACAACCACCTTTTCTTTGGCTAGATAATGGAAACCCAGTTTGTATGTGGCACCCTTCAGGACTCACTGCTTCTCCTCCCCCCACACCCCACATGTAGTTTCATCATTTAATTCCAGTAGATTGTGAAGTTATGTAACATGGTACCTTTGTTTTACAGATTTGGAAACCGAGGCCCTGAAATTTTAAGTGACTTACCCATAATTACATAGTTAGTAAAATCTTTAATTTTTAATGTGCTTTAACTTTTAAAATACTTTGTGGTGCTCATTATTCTCTTAGAGTTCAGTGTCTGTCTTCTGTCGCAGTGTGCTGCATTTTTCCCTTGTCTCTGAAAATCATCACACTTGGTGCATCTTGTTTGAACTCTCTGAGTGGACAGAAAAGGTAAGGAAGCTTATGGAAACAGCTGGCCCTTCTGCCGCCTATGAGAAGCATACTAATTTTAAAGTTAAGAGATAAAATGTTCTACCCACCGCCTGACTAATGTCACTGTGTATAGTACAAAAGCTAACTCTTGGACATTAAGAAGAGAAATAGGCCCATTTAAATAATCTCTGTTTCAAAAGAAAAAATGCCCTCATCCACATCTGAAGAACTGGAATTGCCCCTACAACACGAAAGTGTTACTCTTTATTATTTTGTAAGTTGAGTTTCAGGGAGCATAGGGACAGACCAGGTCCCCTTGAAATCATTGTTATGATAAAAACCATCTTTAAGTGTTTTTTTGGGGGGGGAGGAGCAGGTAGTGTCATTACTGTTTGCTTCCTATAAAAAACTACACTGTAGAGATAGGGTCTCAGCCCTCGTAAGAGTTTATAATCCAAAACAGAAAAGCGTAGATACCATCTGTTATCGTATTAGGGTCCAAAAGTAAACATTCATGAAATACACAAATAAACGTTGTATATTAAAGACAAGTAAAACCCCTTTTTGCTGGGCTGATGAAGTAAATAGACATCCTCCTTCCCATACTGAGTCCATTCGAGGATATTGTAAAATGGCTAAGCTGGAATGAGCCAGAAACCAGGCTTTTCTTTCTTTTTTTTTTTAAGAGTCCTGGAATTCCACGATGTCACTGATAGCTTATGGCAAGTAGGTCTGGGTTCAGAGATGAATGTGGTTTGTATCTTTCTGGTTAAGAAATTAGGAAGAATTAAATTTCTTTCCATCTTTGCGATTTACTCTTTTCTGTTGACTGGTCATCCTTGCTGTTGTAAACCAGCATCTGGAGTGTGCATTTAAAAATTTTTTTATCCAATCCCCCAATGATAGTAGGAATTACATACATTTTAAAAAATAAGCTGCCTCTTCCCATACCCCTCTTCTACACGACTAGAAATGGCATTAAAATAAAATTAGGGGGTTAAGATCAATGCCATAATGTGGTATGTCTATTTCATATCCAGAAGGATTTGAGTAGACTATTCGTAAGAAGAGTTAGGTTCATAACTTTGGTACGAAGAGACCTGGGTGGTAGATTTGGTTGAAGCTACGCCGCCGAAAATTCAAACATATACATGTTGGCTGGGGGAGATAGTTATTGAGTCTGATAAAATATTTTCCTTCTGCATGCTTCAAATTTAATGCAAGACATTTTAACAGACATTTCATTTTTGAAGTGTGGGGAGCTAAAACAGCAACGTTGAGACTAAACATGAACCCGTCTCAAAAGTTCAAGGCCTTAAAAAAATGGCCCTCCTACCCCATTATAGGTGTCTGCCTGTGTAAATTAAAGCATGTGAATGCATAAATTAATTAGAAGAACAGTCACTGATATAAATCAAACTTATATGATACACTGATGAAATGAGCATTGTTTATAAGATTATCTTGTTATTTAATCTCTTCCCTATAAAACTTGGCTGGTTAGCATTATGAAGTAATAATACAATTAATGTGATGATGGTATAGGTTTCCTTGGTACAGGCCTAATCCTGCAAGTCCTTTTTGACTGTGATTTGTGTATCTAGAAGGCCATAAGACCTGGAAATTTTAATTAGCAAGAATGTTTTCCCCACTGGAATTTTCTTTTTCTTTCTTTCGTTTTTTTCAAACCTCACGATGTTCCCTGGGACTTTTATTCTTTTTGAACTCCTCATCGACTGACCCCAGAAGAACAAACTGCCTTCAGATATGATTTTCTCCAAACTGTGCAAAGTTCATTATGAGAGCTACCTGCTGTCTTCTAGCTATATGCTGCTGTGCTACTGGGCCTCAAATAACGAGAAAATTTTACTTAGAAATGAAGCCATTAGGAATTTCTTGAATAAACAAAGTTTCCCCCCTTTGATGTGCAAAGGGATTTTGTTTGTAACTATTAGTCATGTAAGCCCATGTCTGACACATGCAAGGAACATTCGTTATCTTTCGTATGAAATGGATATAGCAGCTCTGCCAGCTGGAGAGCGGAGAACACAGACTCTTAAAAGCAAACCAGAAACCTGAGTGCCGAAGAAAATGGCTCGTGTGAATGTTAGTGTTCTCGTTGAGCGTTGGATTCACAAGTTTAGCGTATTGTTTTGTTCTTTCTGGTTACTCTGGGCACTTCCACCCGCCTCACTCTGAGTGGCGATGTTGATTTCTTTACATGCCCAAAGGAAAACTTGGCTTTGGGGAAATGAAATCAAAAGTGTGCATATTCTATGGACCCTGCTCTCCTGTTGAGATACCACTCTGCCACTCCTTGTTGTCCAAGAAAGTTCGATCTCGGTGTCATCATTATTCAACTAGTAGATTGCCGAGAAATTGTCACAGGTAATTCCTTCTTGATGTAGCTTTCATGAATGGAACCTGGTGGCTGGAATTTGTGAAGCTTCCAGAGGGAATGGATTTAAGTCCATCAGTCTCCTTTTTGTTTTTTGCTAGGGCAATAATGTGACTTAATAAAATCCTTAAAAGATTCATTTTGTTGGGGACAGGTAGGATTCTGTGTTTCTTTACTGTCTGCATTGATGGTTAAACATTCTCAGTTTGACAAACTGGATATTTGGCTGTATTACTTGAAACATTTTGCCTCGCTCTACAGGGGAGCGCTAGAGATGTCCCTCTTTCAACAGTGATTATTTATGATGTCATAGCAACATCCCTGGCTGTTTGCAGAGTGTGTGTTTGTGGTTCTGTGAATCTGTAACCACTAAAAGACTTCAGACCAATCACCCATGAGTGATGTGCTCAGAGTTTGCTTAATGAGAGAAGTGGTGGCGTAAGACAACCTCACAATATGTAGAAGGATGCATTTGCACTGTTGCACTTGGCTCTGCTCACTGTTAGGCAACTCGGATTTTTAGTCATTGTTGAAGTATGTAGATACATAGCATGGAGGTGGCATGGCTTCCTGGAAGTCTTTCAGCACAGCACTTGCCAAACTGGTGTGGAAAGCAGGCGATCTGCTGAGTGGAGCCCAGGCATATGGTGGGGCCGTACAGTACCTCTGATGGCTTGAGTGCCCTCCTCCCCTTCTCATATCTGATAGGAAGCAGGCTTTAAACGAGCTGAGAAGCAGCACGTTCTGCTTCTCCACGTGAAGTGTCTGACCAGAGAAGTTGAGAAACAGGAGGGGGTGGGGGTCTGAAACTCACATCAAAGCCCAGTGGCAATGGCTGTGGCCCATGTGGGGTAAAGGCTACACAAGTTAGCCATCAGGGGTTTCCTGATGAGTTTGACTTCTTCGTAGGCTTCCCAGTCTTCTTGACAAGAAGGGCCTAGCTTTCCTGCGTGTTCCTGATCCTCCTATTTCCATTTATCTTTTCTTTTTTTAAGGCAAATGTGCCACCACCTCATTTCTTCCTTCATTTTGATGCAATCAAGCTTTTTTCCCATACATTTTAGGATTTTTTTTTTGGTAAGGAGTGATTACCTTGGGCCTTACTGCAAAACAGATCCGGAGGCAGATTGACACAAAGGTCGGTTGTTTTGGAAGATTTGTATCGAGCATGAAGCAGTAGAGGAACGGAGCAGGACAAAGGAGCACTATCACGCAGGTATATTACAGAGGGATCTGCTGGAACCAGTGCAGTGATGTGAGCTCCCTGGTGAGGCCTGCGCCCAAGACACTGTCTCCAAAGAAGGAAAGTGAGACATTGTATCCACAGGCTCTCATTCTCCCATGGCCAGTGTGGCCCTGGGGATATTAACTCCTACACTTCTGGCTTGTGCATAAGCACCTTTTCCCTGGCAGTCAGGCAGTGAGAGCATGAGGTCCAGGGAAGGTGCTGATTAGCTAAAGATAGGAGGATTTGGCTGACAGTGCTGCAGCAAGAGGCTAGGAAAATGGGATTTCCCATAGTGTACTGGAAGACGCCATTTCAGGGGCCCATTATTTCGTTTCGGTTTGCTTCTGGATGCCTAGAAGTCTCTATTGGCAATTTGGAATCCCTCATTGTTTGGTAGTATAATTCTCAGATGTACCTGAGAATTCTCGGTGTGCATGACCCCCGACTCTACTAACTGAAAGGATCATTTACATTTTCCTCACTCCTAGGTTTCTTTTGTTCTAGGATTGTTGGATACTTTTCGCAGCTGTTGTCTAGTCGGACCCCATGTACAATGGACCGGGTAATTGCCATCCACAGGGCTTTTATTAGCTGACTTTTAGAGGTGGAGTCCCAGGTCTTTGTTCTTAACTGATCTTACTGAGTCTGGACACTTCACTGAGACTTAACATCTTAACAGCTCACAAGCCACCACCGACAGACAGGTGACAGGTACACTTGAGACTCATTGGCTAAGAATGAAATCTTACGCTGGAAGATGAGAATTCTATCTCTGGACCCTGAGCTAAAAAACTAAACCCACTGCCATTAAGTTGATTCTAACTCATAGCAAACCTATGCAGGGTTCTAGGGTTTCCAAGATTATGTAAATTTTTATAGGAGCAGATAGCTCCATATTTCTCCCAAGGAATGAATTGTCGGTTTGAATCTTGCAGTTAGCATCCTCTGTTATCCAGACTCCCTCACTGGGCCCTCCTGCCCCTTAATTCCACCATAACCATTGGAAAATGGATCATTTCCCGTTTGGACCAGAGCAATCTGAGATAGGTAATGCATTTCCTTATGATGGATGGAAGCCCAATGCTGTCTTTACAGGGAAACCCACAGTGTTGATGCACACTATCTCCATCATTTCCTGTCTCCGTGAGTGTGGAGTAGAGGAACGTTGGCAACGGTCCTGCTACTCCTCGTATTCCTCTGGAAAGCAGTTACATAGCAGAATTCTGCCACAGGGTGATTTAGGTTTTTTCAGACTTCCGAGAGCATACACAAATCTACTCTGCCATTTTCCACATGACTCTTCGAACATCTGATGGGGATGGCCATGCTTCAGTCCCGTGGTGCCGTCTGATAGAAGAGTGTAGAGACAAAGCAGCAGACAGAGGTCTCCAGAGGACTGAAACATTGAAGTGGCCATGCCCTCAGGACTTCCTTTGACAGAGGAATCAGCACCTCACAACAGCGTCTGAGTCACACACACTTACGATATATGTTCTTTTTCGTTTTTACTGTGGTTATAACTTTTTATTGGTGGCCCAGTCCAAAAATTAGAAGGTTAGCTTATAACTTGGATGATATAGAGGGATCAAGCAGCATCCAAATTTCCTAGCATCTTCTCCGAGTTAATGTTTCTAACACCTTTTGCTTCTTATAAGCGGAGAACCTGATGATCAATTTCTCCCTCTGTGGTATCTAGTGTCTTTCTTAACTGTTTCTACTTTTCAAGGAATATGTGCTGCTTGGAAGGATGGTTCTTAAGAGATGGTAGAGATTAAAGAAAGTGTCTTTTATGTACTGATAACCCCTTACAAATGAAATGCATAGCATAGTGTCTGCTATGGTGAGCCTCTCATGGACTGCTATTTTTTAAAGGTTAAAGACATGGACAGGAAAAACATGAGGAGGCAGAGTCTGATATGAAATTACAGTGTTAGCACACTGCCGATGAATTGGGAGTTGTTGAGTGAGACATTCTTCTGATCTGCTCTTTTTGACCAATCCCTGAAAGCACTGTAGCAGTCAAGGGAGGCTTTTGCTTTTTCTCCTGGAATTTTGTATTGATGTGCGGAAGTTGGACAGGCGAGTGACCTGAGTATAAAAGCTACCTTAGCACCTTGATAAAATGCAGCCTTAAAGTATGATAGAATATTCCATCTACTGATAAGAGTTTTAGATTCTAAATAAAGTTACTCCCTTTGTGGGCTCTTCAGGACAATTTTCTATCTTGTGGTTGGTCACTTTCAATGTATGGCGATTGCTTTCCATTATAATCTTAAACTACAATCAATAAGTACAATATTATGCAACTTATAGTTACATTATGACCAAAAGATGTCTAATGTGGTTTCTGAGTGGCTGATTTACAGTAAGTCTTCCTTAGTCTCCAAAGCGGACTTCATGACTAATTGGAACTCTCATAGGTGGAGGCACTTTTCTCTATATGAAAATGATCGGGGTGTGTGTGGGTGGCGGGGGCTGCCATAGAGATAGGAGGAGCAGTACACCACAGTCAACCTATTCACACACGATTGATCCACTGTCATCTCCTTTGCATCTACACGCGTTCTTATGAATTATCAGCTCACTCTGGGAGAGACGTGCCCTAAATTCTAATAATTTGAAATCTGTGAATCTATTAAAACCATATTTGTAGCGCTAAAAAAATTGATATTTACTGGGCAGTTTGCCCAACAAGAGAGAGTCAAAGAGATTATACACTTATCCTAAGTAACAGCAACCACCCTGCCAATTCTTCCTTTGAGAGAATACAGCAGACCCAAATTATACATCTATGCATAAGGGGAGACAAGAAAAGAACTCAATCCATCAAAATCGGAAAGTAAATTCCACAATAATGGTTACAGTAATGTTTCAAGATGTGATTTCTTCATAGGCCTAGTTATTGAACTAATCATGGGGTGGATGGGTTGAGAATTGTTTGATGCACATCCTGAAATTGTTAAGTGTGTTTACCCTCCTTACCTGAAATCAGAATGTTCACTTAAGCACCAGTGGACTCTTGAGATACTCAGTGACAGTGACAAGGACCTCATTCTCTTAAGGAGAACCGAGGCCCAGAGTGTCATATCCTATACTGTGGTCAATACCTGCTCCTGATTTTTCGCCTTACAGATATTTTATATTGAATTAGCATGTATTGAGTTACTATAGTATGCCAGGGACCGTAACATCAAGATGCATGAGATGTAGGTTCACAAGGAAGCTGGGTTAATTTTAGGTTGTATATTATGATACACAAGATTCCCAGTACAAGAAACAAAGAAAGGTGCGCTTGAAGATATATAGAGAAAAACAACATTGCACGGTTTTTCAGAACGTGACAAGTACCTAGTAAGTGCTAGACACTGAATATATAAAGATGAGTAAAACCTGGTTCTTTCAGGGAACCATGCTGTGGACCCCTCTATTAGCCACAGGACAACAGTTTCCATTAAAAAAACTAGCTTTCTTCCTTGGTTGGCCTATACTCTGTGACTCCCAGGCACATATTTCCGCATTTATCCCACGCATTCGTTCAACAAACAATAATTGGGTACAAGGCATGAGGGTAACATGGATACCAAAAACCTAATAGGGCTTGCCCTTGAAAATGTCACGGTACCACTCTCAGTGCCGCCGTGGAGTCATGCCAACAGGGTTGTGAGTTGCTGTGAGCTCTGTGTGGAAAAAGAAAACCCCACCTTTCTCGCTAGGAGCAGCTGTCTGCATCCAAACTGCAAGCCATGTGCATTGCAACCCTCCTCGTTGGCATTAAACAGTCTCACTGTAAGTTTTCAGTTAGGATCATTGATGAGCACATCGTTGATGAGCTTGTTTACTAGTAATCCTCGTGTTGTCAGCATTACACATCTTGGTTGACGACAGCTTGACAGCAGCATGAACCTGGTGTGCTGGATTTTATTCTTCGATGTCCAGGTTCAAAGACTGTCGATTTGCAACGGGGGTGGGGGTGGGAATCCTTGACTAACACTGCACTTCAAATGTTACTTAAATGCTTCATAAACTGATGCTATTGTTATAAAGGAGGGCTTGGCTAACGAAGGCAGGTCAACGCTTCTCATTACCATTCCCAGAAAAACAACCAAAGTATATATTGTAGTGACAGTTTCAGAACCTAGCGTGTATGTGTGTAATAGCAGTTACTTCTGTAATGATAGAAAACTACAGTAATCATTGATGACTCAAATACTTTCACATAGAGATGACCCTAACACTAGTTCAGTTATTTGGATTTGTATGTGAATTTTGTAATTATATTTGAGCAGGAAACACACATACACACACATTTATGTGCATAAAGTATCCAGGCTGAATAGTAATGTCACTTCCTCAAAATATCAGAATGGTTTTGAAAGGGCATACCATTCACCTTAAAAATTTGTGAGAGATGAGTGTGGACTATTTTTACACTGACAGCCAAACAGATGAGATTGCTCTCTAGATGACCCCTTTGAAGGGAGAGAATGGAAGCAGAGCTTGATGTTTGTTGACATGTTTAGCCCTGGAATCACCCAATGAGCCCAGTAATGAAAGCCGGCCTGTGGCTTCCTGAGAGATGTTTTAATTGCCAAGGGAGTGTAGGTATTCTTTACTGAATTGCCAGTGGCATTGTACTTTTTGAACATTGTAGGATTAGACATTGTAGTATTTAGTATTTAGACATTGAAAGCCTTGGTCAGTAACTTTCGTGTGTATTTTAGGCTGTTATTGCTTCTTTTTTAATGAAGAGTGTGACATACCTTTAATACCACCCCCTATTTGAATGAAGGATTCATGGTATTTAGAAAAACAAAACAGACCATCTATAGACTTAATTCCAGAAACATTGGAAACTGAGGTGACCGAGATCAAGGGAATGCCAAAATGATCTGAGTGAGGAAAACAGAGAATTGAAGTTGAGATAAAAGCAAGGGGCGAGAAAAGCCCTCTGGCAACCTCTCCTCTGGAGGGAAGCAAGTTAGAAAGTGAAACTTCACAGGAGAAAGAATGCGTTTATGGGGAAATAGGCCCCCAAAACACATCATCTTCTACTGAAAAAATTTATCGAAATAAAAAAACATTATTGAAATAGAAATTCAGATTTTATTCAAGACATAGCCCAGTCAAATGAATGGGTGATTATTAAAATTGCTGTAAAAATAAATACAGATAACAGGGGAGCAGCAAGTGATCCAAAATCAGTGGCAAGGAGGGTGTAAGAGGCCTGGTAGGGATTCAGCAAGGGCAGTGTAACTGAGAGAAATCACTGAAACCCAAACGAAGGCTGAGCATGATAGTGGGACAAGAGGAAAAAAAGTAAAAGGAGATAGAGGAAAGCACTAGGGGACAAAGGGTATTTATAAAGGTTTTAAGACTGGAATGTACATATGTAAATATATTTACATAAGAGTGTGGGGAAACAGATCTACATGCATATATTTATAGGCTTAGTATTAAGGCAGGGGGTGGATATTGGGCCTCCACTCAGGTACTTACTCATTGCAAGAACACGTTGTTCTATTAAATTGGAATTCCAGGATGCACACCTTCCCCACACGATTGCTGAAGAAAAATGTGAACATAAGCAAAGGTGGTGAAGAAGGCTGATGGTGCCCGGCTATCAAAA
>NW_022103922.1:17064463-17127867 GCF_000313985.2 Echinops telfairi | reverse complement strand
TCTAGGACCGATGACCCCTTCAGGACCAGTGGTGAGAGGGGCGAGGCCTGGAGGGTGAAGGGAATGTGGGGTAGAAAGAGGGAACCGATTATAAGAATCTAAGTATTGCCTCCTCCCTGGGGGATGGACGGCAGAGAAGGGGGTGGAGGGAGACGTCGGACAGTGTAACATGACAAAACTATAATAAGTTATGAATTATGAAGGGTTCATGGGGGGGAGGGAAGGGGAAAATAGGCAACTGATATTAAGGGCTAAAGTGGAAGGCAAATGTTTTGAGAATGATGAGGGCAAAAAATGTACATATGTGCTTGACACAATGGATGTTTGTATGGATTGTGATAAGAATTGTACGAGCCCCCAATAAAATAATAAAAAATAAATAAATACAGATACTCATGGAAATCACACAAAAACACCACATTCACAAATCGATAGCAGTTTTACGTAAAAAATATTCCCTCGGTGCTTTTAATCCTGCAAGCCTTTAATGTAAGTAGAACTGAAACACTAGTCATGGTAGTGTATATCATTTGTATGAGTTAATGAAAACTTCCAATTAAGAGAAGTAGATGTTAACAGATTTCTAAAAGCTGGTTGTTTTTTCAATCTAATACCTAATTATAAAATAAGACTTGGGAAATACACATCCGTGACTTTTTAAAAGATGCTAAGAGGACATAGTATAGTGGAAGAGTGGCCACAAGGTTCTCTAGTGATTGTGCATAAGTATGCAAATATGATTCTGTTTGTGAATGGGGTGCTCGTTGGCTTGATCCCAGAAGCCACATAGTATATTCTAACTAGAGAATTGTGAATTTTGGGGTCTTCAGATTAGTCTTAGATGAAATCATGACAGCAGTCAAATACTACATAATGCATTTGTACTAGCTCAAGCAAGAAGTCACGAAGGGTTAAAGTTGGAAGGAGTTTACATGGATGCCAGGTTTGGAAACATTCTCTGATTTCTGTGGGAATTCCAAATTGTAAACCTTTCCTACACACACACTCCAAATCAACATGTTTATGTGCAAAGCCACTAAATTATAAATATTTGTTAAACACAGGACTCACCATGATGTATACTAGCGGTCTTCAAAAAGTTCTTGCAAAATCTTTGCAAGATTTTGAATTCCATTTTCTGTTATCTTTGAATTCCATTTTTCCATGAACTTTGCGAAGTCCCTTCGTGGATGAGCCAACCCCAGGATAACTCCGAGCTCCCTCTCAGAGTTCTTCCCTGATAAGATTTCCTTCGTTTTTGTCCATCTGGGTTCCTTGATGCTCTCTCTGTTTCCACTGTGAACGATTGATTGGTTGTTGTCTTCTTCTTCCTCCTCCTCCTCCTCCTCCTCCTCCTCCTTCTTCTTCTTCTTTTCTTCTTCTTCTTATTCACTTTTAGCCTCTACCTACCCCACACACACCTTGTGACCTCTTGTTAAATGATAAATTATTACTATTTTCATATCTTACACTGACTACTTTCTCCTTCCCCCATGGTTTCTGTTATTCGTCCCCCTGGAGGGTGGTGGTGGTGTGGTTATGTGTCCCATCTTTGTGATCAGTTCCCACTAGTCTAGCCTCAGGAAAAGGCAGTACTGGAGTCACGATAGTGGGGGGTGAGGAAGCCTCAAGGAACCAGAGGACTATTGTGTGTTTCATCGCTGCCTTACTGTGCCCTGGTTGACTCACCCCTTCCTTGTGACCCTTCTGTGAGGGGGTGTCCTATTGTGTACAGATGGGTTTGGGGTTTCTGCTCCGACCCCCATCATTCTCAACAGTATGGTTTTTTGTTTGTTTGTTTTGGGGTCTCCTAGTGCCTGTGACCTGGTCCCCTGATGAAACCTAACAACTGCACAGGCTGGTGTGCTTTTTCCATGGAGGGAACACTCCTCACGAGCTCACCATTTGTGCTGACGTGGATGCTGGATTATCCTGTTGTTCTTAGGACATTTCTCTTTTCGTTAGGAAGCAAGAGGAAAGAAGCTTCACTACAGAAGCAGGACAGAAAGCAGAACGGAGGCCCAGTTTTCATAACGGATCTCTTACAGGATTGGCTAGCTTAAACTGTTCATTTGTGCCTTTGAGTTGATGCTAATTCATAGCAACCCTAGAGGACAGAGTAGATCTGCTGCATAGGCCTTTCTTTCCGCGACTGCACTCTCCATGGGAGCAGGTTGCCAGTTCTTCTCCCCGTAGGAGTTACTGCTATGTGCAAACTAACTGTGTTTCAGTTCGCAGCCAGGCACTTTAACCACTGCACCATCGGGGCTCCTTGCTAGATAGCTGGGGCACTGTTAAAAGGGGGTACTCCCCCAAAACCAGAATTGTTCTGGGAGGAGCACAGCTTTCGTAGTATGCATTTCACCTTCTAGATGAACATTGAGCAAGAACATGCAGCAGTAACTTGCTCTGAGTTAGTGCACCCAGTGGCATCGCCTGGAAACTTCTGTCTGGTTACAGTGAGCTTTTCAGTAAAAGCAGTTTTGCCAAACCTCATTTTTTTTGTGATTGCCGATTTAAGGGAACAGTGTGAGGCTGTGCAATTTTGTTTCCTGCTTGGGAAAAGTGCTACAGAAACTGTTGTGATGTTGAACACAGCTTAAAAGGATGGTGCCATGGGAAAAACAAAAGTGTATGAATGGTTTTCTCATTTCAAAAAGGTGAAATGTTGTTTGATGACAAACCTCGTTCTGGATGTCCATTAACTTCCTGAATGGATGAAAATGTCCATTTGTAGTGCATTTGGAGTTTGTCCCACTAGATTAGACTGTTAATCAAGCTTTCTATTTAGAGGTTCTGAAAGATTGCATAACAACAGTGTGGGACAAAAAAGGCCTGCTTTGTGGCAGATAGGGGACTGGTTTTGCTACCACAACAATGCACCTGCTCACACAACCGTCTCAGTGTGCCAGTTTTGGGCAAAAAACAAACAAACTGCATGCCTCTCTTGCTCCATGCGCCTGACTCAACTGACCTCGCTCCTGTGCGACTTCTTTTTGCTTCCACGAATGAAGAGGGACATGAAGGAAAGTGATTTGACAACGTAGAAGAAGTAAGGATAAAAATGAGGGAGGTGCTGTCAGCCATCCAAACAGATGAGTTTGAAAAATATTTCCAAGAATAGAGTTTCAAAATTGACAAATGTATTAATGGTAATGGAGAGTATGTTGAAGGTGATAAGGTTGTTCTGTTTTAAAAAAAATTAAATACATAACTTGGTGGGGGGATTCCAGGATTCTTTGGTTACCCCCGAGTTTTCTTGAAAGAATCTCCTTTCCTGTCCTCCTGTAAGACTAAACACTTATGTGCAGCTGGATTTTTATCGCTAGACACCAGATAAGTTCCTATAGGTTTGAAAATACATTTACTAAAGCAAGAAACTCTTTACTAAAGCAAAGTTTTACTTTGCAAACCTATTTTCATGAGTGTCCTTCTCATCCGTCTGTATTTATTAAGGGAATAATAGTTAAAATGTAGGTTCCCTTTATAGTTTTGTGCTTTTGATGGGAGATTATTATAGTAAGTTACAGTGACATCTCTCTTTCTGGGATTTTAAAAGAGCCCGAGTGTAGTTGCAAAAAAGACACAAATTTTGGCCAGCTTTTCTGAAGACTAGAATATGATTCTGCGAATATCAGAATATTAAAGCACCTTTTAGTTTTCCCCTTTCTTTTTAAGTTGTTACTGTTGTTCAGTGCTGTGGAGTCAGTTCTAAGTCATAGCAACTCTGTGTACCACAGGAAGACACACCGCGTGATCCTGCACACAGTGTTCCTTGTGTTTGAACCTGTCATTGTAGCCACTGTGTCAGTCCATCTGGTCGAGAGCCTTTTCACCGCCCTCCACTTTTGCTAGCATGATGTGCTTGCTCCTCTAGGACTGGTTTCTTCTGATAACGCATCCGAAGTACGTGAAACCCAGTCACGCCATCCTTACTCCTAAGGGCAATCCCGGCTCTACTGCTTCCAAGACAGGTTAGATTGTTCTCTTGGTAGTCCTTGACACATTCAATATTTATTCTTTGGCAACGCTACAGCTCAAATGCTTTGATTTTTCTTGAGTTTTACTTGTTCATTTTCCAACTTTAACATGCATATGAGGCCATCAGAAACACCATGGCTTGGGTCAGGTATACCTTCTTCCTGATAGTAACATCCTTGCTTTTCAACCTTTTAAAGAAGTTTTGTCCATGAGATTTACCTAATGCAATGTGTTTTTAGGTCTCTTGACTCCATAAGCATCGATTGTGGATCCAAGCGAGATAAAATCTTTGGCAGTTTTAATCTTCTCTCCGTTTATCATGCTGTTATCTGCGGGTTCAGTTATGAGGATTTTTGTGGGATTTTTTTTACATTTGATTTTTAATACATACTGAAGGCTGCAATCGTTGATCTTCATTAGCAAGTGCTTCAAGTCCTTCTTATTTTCAGCAAGCAAAGTTGTGTCATCTGCATCTTGCGTGTTGTTAATTCTCCTTCATCCAGTCCCAAAGTTATAAAGCCTAAGTAAATGGCATAGTAGATCAATACTGTTGAACCCGTGCTGATAGCAGTAGGCAGTGAGGTGCCTGCAGATCTCTGGGCTTGTTCTGAGATCTGGGACGGTCCATGGGTGTTATTGCCAGAATCGCTTCCTTTTAAAATGAAACCAGGCAGTTATAACAAGATTAGACTGGGACCTCCTTTGGGTCTTCCTGTTCTTACTGGATAGGGATCTGACTGTCACACGACAGAGGCTTGGACACACTTGGTTGGAGTCTGATTAAACAACCTTAGACGGTGTTTCAGGAGGAGAACCAGTGAAATGTATTCTCTGATTTCATGACAGCAAATTTTCATCCTATTTTTACATTTTACAGTGTATTAGTCTCCTCCTAAAGAATTACAATCTGGCCAGTTCTCTCTGACTCTAAACCCTTTTGTAAATGACGACTCTCAAAGTACACCATTTAGAATTTAAGGAACTTTTGGGGAGATATGGTAGAATAAAACAGAACCTGGCCCTGCTGTGTGCCTTGTACACTTGTTGTGCCTACTAGTTTGAACCATTCTCCCCCACCCCCCGAGCTAGAAAATGGTTTGGGTCCCCAGCATCACAGTGTTTTCCGTTAAGCGGACCAGGATGTTTCTCAAGTACACAAAATCACACTCTTGAACTAATATGTGAATACTTTCCCTCTTGCAGGAGAAATGTTCAGTTTAATTTTCTTTTGAACAAGCTTGCTAAATTACTATCACTTTCTAAGCCTCTAAATCCCAGTCTGTTATTTTAGGAAAACATATTTGCAGCTGTTTTAAATAAGTGGTGGTTTGAAGACAATTGTTAGTGTGGTTTTCTACACACCCTAAACTTAGACCCTGCCCCCGTTGCCTGTCTTTGAATCCTTTCCATGGCAATGGAGTTAAGTAATCTCAGATATATTTTATTCATGAAATAGTTTGATTTAAAGAACCCTTGTACAAATATCCAATTCTACAGTGTACATGTACAAATAATTTTCTTGTGTGCATTTACATAAGCTATTTGAAGCATTTTTAGAAATTAATTTATCGATATTTTAAAAAACACGTGGTGAGTTTTGTCACAACAAATCACCTAGGCATCTCATCTTTAAAAGTAAACAAGACAATGAGATGATCACAACTCTGTGGCTGCTTCGCTTCACGTCTCCAAGCAAGAGGGCCGCTCCAGCTGTGACAGGGGTTCTGTGGCGAGGAAAGGGACCGCACTGAACTTCACTCAGGCCCTGCAGTCAAAGAGGCAGCGAGCCATACCATTTTCTCTGCTATGAACCCAAACTTGGATTTCACTTTTAGGGACGTAACATAGAACTATGGTTTCCTAATCACTTTCCCGTGTGGTACTGGACGTTGCCAAATACCCTTGTGAGTTAGCCAGGGCAGGTGGGACTGACTCTTCTCAATGAGGACATGGGTTTAGAGACGTCATGTGGTTTACCCAAGTAACCTCACCCAAGCGGTAAAAACCAGAACTAAGTCAAAACCCTGGGTTCCTCATTAAAAGTCAAAACACTATCCATTGCGTAACGCCCCTGTGGTGATACAGGAACGAAGTCAGCGTCTACCGCCGTTCTTAATGTTAGTAGTGTAAAAAAAGAAAGTCCTGGGTTTTAATCTCAGTTATGCCACATGACCCTGGGAGACTTACTTACTTACCATTCTTGTGAGTTAACGTTCATATCTTTAAAAATGGAACCAATCGGGTCTGCATGCCAGAGTATATGATTCAATGAAGCAGTGTATACCAGTTACACTGCCTGGCACATTCTGTAGACACACAAACTTATCCCCTCTTTTCACTTTCCTGTCCAAAAGAGGCTGGAGAAAGTCCTGTTCCGGTGAGGCAAGAACCCTTGCATGAACAAAGACAATTAAAACAGTGTGCTAAGCACTCGAGTTGTGCTTTGTACCAAGAACGAGGGAAATACAATGAACAGCAGCAGTAAGCTTCTTACAGAGTAAGATTAGAGTTGATCATTGGCATGAGTCTTCAGGGGGAAGGCACAGGGATTGTAGGTGAGAAAGGCATCATGGGAAGAGTACAAGTGCATAGCACATTTGGGGAGCAGTTAATGAAGGTGTCCCTGTTACAGGTAAATCTTGGGAGATGAGATGATAGATGTATAACATGATCTGCCCAGAGGGATTACGTTTTAGTTGATATTTATTGAGCACCTAATTCTGTTCCAGGCACTATTTGGGTTGTGGAGAGCACAGTGGTGAATATGACAGCCTCTGCCTCCTCATAATCTAGTGGAGAAAGTACATAATAAACACCAGACAAACAGTTGCAAAATAAATAAAGGGCTCCAATTAAAAGGCTGAATTAGAGGACAAGGAGGGTGTTAAAGGGAGAGAAAGGCATGCTATTGTATGAATGAGGAGGAAACATGGCATTGAGAAGGTAATATTTCAGCAGAGACTGAGCCCTGATTGGGAGTGTGGGGTGGGGAGGCTGATTATCCCAAGCAGAGAGAGCAGCCCTTAAAAGGTCTTGTTGCTTTTTTTGAATTTGGGAATCTTGAGGAACAGCAGGGATGTCCATGACATTTAAGTAAAAGGACTCGGAAGCTTCCAGAGTGAGATGAAAGGACAGCCTGTATTCAGTGGAACCTGACTGTGTTATTGTTGGGAATATGAGAGAGAGGAAATCACTGTGCCTTCTTTCATCCATGCACCATTTACCCAACTCCATTCAACCAACCCTCCACTGGGTAACTTCCATGACCCAGGCACCATTCTGTCCAATGAGCCCATGCTTAAGTTTAGTAAGATGCCCATGTGCTTGGTTATTCCAGGCGTTTTGTATTTGCCAATGGTTTATAGATTGGCCGCATCTACTACTTTCCTAACTCTATTTGATGATTTTAAGACAATGCAGACTGCTACCTTAATTTCTTCTGCCAGGTGAACAGGTCATTTGTTCCTCAGCTATTACCAGCATCTTAGAAGCATAATCTGTTTTTAAAAGGGGGGCCATGAGGATTGTGCCCACCATCCCTGTATAAAGGGAGAACTGGATAGGTAAAGGTTGCAGTGTGGGTTCAGAGATCTGTAATGAGGAGGCTGCGTGGCAAAATGGGCTTTCCCCTGAGAGACAGATCAAGTTGTTTATTGATATTGGGCAGGAAAAGGGTTGGGCACATACTTGCAAGACCTATGCTCTTTCCCAGAATTTGGAAGGATAAGGGAATTGCTAAGAATTTGACATTGGAACTGTTCCCTTTAATTGTGGCTTTGGCCATTTGAAGAGGGGAAGAAAGAGAAAAGTTAAGGAATACAGAAGGTGATCTGCTGAACAATGTGGGAGCTATTCATGGTACAAACAAGCGTGTGGCCAAGCTAATGTGTGTTTTAGTTTTAAGCAGTATAAACTGAGGTGGCCTTGTTTCACAGTGACATTTAGGAAAATTAACTAAAATATACCAGGTTCAAAATTTTGTTTTCTTTCCTCCTCCTCCAGCTCCCCCATGCCTACTTCTAAGCCTGGCTTTCTTCTTCCTGTGCTTCATTAAATATTCCTGAAGAAATTAATCGCTCACAGTCTTGAACATGTTTGTTAATTAAACAATTGACAGTGAAAATCTTAACTGAAATTCTGCAGGTATTCCTGGTTTGTAAGGTTTCTAAAATGTCAAACTATTGGCATTGTAAGACAGAGATGCTCAACTCCCTCATGCTTCCAGCTATCCGGGTCAAGGATGCCATCCATTTGCCCCAAGGCAAGGATCCTGGTCTATCCATCTAGTTTTCTTATTTCGTAGGTAGATTGTCTTTCAAGATATAATAATGCCTATGTGCATGTGAATATATTTGACTAATTATATGCCTTGAAAAGGAGCCTGATGCCTCCGTGGTTACGTCATTGGTTGTTAGCTAAGAAGTGGGTTGGCAGCTGGCACTCACGAGGCACCATGACTAGAAAGATGAGGCAGGCTTATCGTCTAAGATTCACGTCTTCACTTCTCATGGCCCTGGAGTTGATACCAACTCATAAAATCCCTGTAGTCCAGGGCAGAACTGGAACTGCCTTTGTGAGTGTCCTAGACTGTGTAGATAGCTCTTAACGAAGCAGAGTGGCTGGTGGTTTCAAACTACTGACCTTGCAGTTAGCAGCCCAGCAGGAAACCACTGTGCTGATTATACTTGGCAGTCCTATAGGGCTGTTCTGCTCTGCTCTGTAGAGTTGCTGAGGGCCAGAATTCTACTTGGCGATGGTGTAGGTGATATTTGTGTATTTATGTGTCTGCCTAATATAGGGAATATCCTTCCACCATTTTTAAGGGCTGTGCACCGTTCCATCACTAGATAAGACCATTCCGTAGTTTGTGTCCAGTTACTTGCCATTGCAAAGACATGTTTGTTTCCTTTGGTCCAGGCTCCCGCCGCCGCCAGCCTATGTAGACGACCAAGCCATACCTCTGTTGCTACCTGAGGGCTCCTTTCCCTCACAATTCAACTTCTGGAAAGGGGAGCATCGATAACTGCTCTTTACTGGCTCCTGCCTGCCTTAGCCTCCCAGGCTAGCTTGTTTGTTTTCTTTTCCACAAGGGCTCTGGAGAGCTGACCTATCTTCTGACACGTCTTGGAGAAACACTCCTGGTTTTTATGTGTGTGGTTTGTCTTGTTTATTTATTGTTTTATTAATTTCTCTGTTATATCACACCGCTAGTTCCTTTCATTTTACTTATTATTTATTTTTTAACTAATGTCTGTTCCTTCACTCTGACGTTTCACGTTGCTGACCACTCTCCCACCTCCTTTGAAGTCTTTGGCTTTCGTGAGTTTTCTTCTCTCATCCTGCCTTTTCTCATTCCTGATTTCCTAGCCCGTCTTGTAGCGTTGTTGGAAATATCTTTCCTGGATATTGTAAAGTGAATTTTCTTCTACACATTTTCCCTGGACAGCTGCATTCATTTCCACTGTTTTCAATTCCTGAAGATTTACTGCTAACAATCTAAGCTCTTCTCCTACCCTGAATTCTTGGTAACCCCAACCAGCCTATTACCATTCAGTTGATTCTGACTCACAGCAAACTTGTAGGTCAGAGGTGAACTGCCTGATCAGGTTTCCATCTTTACAGAAAGACTTTCACATCTTAACCCCTCAGAGCAACTGGTAGGTTTGAACCGCTAACCTTCTGGTTAGTAGCCGAGTGCTTTCATCACTGTGTTAACTGGGTGCCTTTAATGTCTTCATAGAGCTCCTTGGTAGTTCGGTTCTCTTGAATGACCTGCCTTGAAACCCGGTCAACTCATTGTGGAGTTGATTCTGCCTCTTAGCGACCACCCTGTGTGACAGAGCAGAGCAGCTCAGTGGGTTTTCCCCGATTGGCAACGTTATGAAAGACACTGCTGCCTCTTTGCCCCACGGAGCTGCCGATGGGTCCAAACCATGGATCTTTCACTTAGCAGATGAGCACTGAGCTCCACCATGAGGGAGGGGTCCTTCCAAAACTCAGCCAGTCATCAGCCAAGTATCTACACTTGTCCTTCTGCTGTATCGTCTGCCTCTACAGGGCAGAGCCAGGGGCGTGATGCTATATGTGCAGTGGGACAAAATGCTGCCTGGTGCTGCACCTTCCTGCACTGCTGTGATAGATAAGGGTTTCCTTGGCTGATTTGGGAAGCATATCACCAGACCTTTCTTTTTCAGTCTGTCTGAGTCTGGAAGCTCTGCTGAAACCTGTGAAGCAACACAGCCACATGCAGGCCTTCATCTAGGTATGAAGCTCAAGGCGAGGCCTGCGGTCTGTTGGATCATGATTGAGTCTTTATAGTTGTATCTAGAAGTACATATTGTGCTATTATGCTTACCTTCAGTATTATCAGAGGTCAGAGCGGGAGCATCCTCAGCTTCTAGACTGGTCAGTGCTGACACCGGCCTAGCCTGTGGTAATCACTGGGCCATTTCTCGTTGATCTATGGCAGGCCCCTCATTCCTTCCCCCAGATCAGTGAGAAAGAACAGGCAGCAGCATGGACAGTTTTGTTGTTCTGTAAATGATGCAGTCTGATTATTTCAGCTTACTTTGGTAATTTATGGCTCTTTGCTTTGTAATTAGTGCACTAAAGGTAATGATCTGGCATAGGCACATGAAGGAAGTTGTATACTTTGTGTTGCTGGAATTCTTTTATAAAGAGGTGGAGTTTTTGTCTTGGGTAAGGTTCATTCATTCACGGCATGAATTTGTCGATTGTGGCTGAGCATCTGCTCTCTCCCAGGGACTTTGTTTAGTCCTGAATGAGACCAGCTACCCATTTTGACTGTTTATTAGAGTGCCAGTGAGTCATTTTAATGCACAGAGATAAAAGTAAGCCATTGCCTCCTGAATTTCCAAGAGAGCAAGCTGCATCCAACACTCCGGGCAGATAGGCTTGTGGGTGTGCCGAGGCCGAGGGGGTGCCTGTAGACTTTCTGAGTGCTTGTAACCAGATACTGCTTTGCAAAATTCAGTAATAAATAGCTACCTCCGCCCTGAGTCCCTTTTGCTTTTGCGTGTCTCCAACTTCCTTCTGGCTAACTTAAGAGAATTAAAGTCTGGGATAGCTAAGGCTAAATGTGGACATGGCCGAGATGCAGTTGGCATTTCCTTTATGCTGTGTTTTAAGGACTCTTCCTCTTCCCGTTTTCTCCTGCTCTACGTGGATTCTGTGGAATGAAGTGGCAAGTTCTTCTGATCTCCCGGCCCAGCCTGTCTGCAGAGGCGTATGTGAGCCTAGACCCCTTTTAATCATTCATATAATGATTGGTGGCTCCCTGTTGTTAAACCACAGTTATTGATCCATCATTGCTGAAGTACATGGCTGAAGGAACTGATGTTGTCAGGCATTGATTGACTGGGAAGGAAGCGTGGAGCTATTCTAACTCACTTTTATTTTCAGCAGCAACAGTTACAGTAGAGACTTGTGTAAGACCTCCATGCTGGGACTTTGCACTTCCTCCGTTAAGAGGTGTCTGATATGACTGAAATTGCTGGGATAACTCAAATGGCTGCATTTAAAATATTTAGAACAAAAGAAACTGTCCAAAACCTTCTCATTATCTGACTTGGCTGATGGTTTCGGCCCCAGAAAAATAAATTTAGGGGTGGGTGGTGGGTGGGAAAGGAACTAGTGTGAAAATGTTACAAAGCAAATTGAGCAACATCTAATGTATGCTAGCATTTTATTGAAGAGCTGTTTCTGCACAAATTATGGAGTCCGTGGCAAAGCCAGCATGTTTTGGTGTGAGTTAAATAGTTTTGTGGCTGTTCAAATAATTATATCTTAAGACATAATTAATAGCTGTCTCTGGGTACTGTTTTTATAATTTGGGCAGTTTCAGGAGGATCTGGCGGGCCTTGCATGCACAAGAGTTGCAGAAGGAAGATGTTCAAGGGCACCGATTGAGTGAGAGAGCCTCTCACTTCATTTGGTACAGTTTACGGACAAATGGACATCGGAGATGATGCGAAGGGGTGTGTTTGTTTTCTTGGACACGCGAATCATACTTATGTTACAACTTTCAATCTCGTTAGACTTGAGGAGAACAAGAACCACAGAATTAGATGCTGGGGGGCTGGGAGAGGAAGGGCAGCAGGGGAAGGGGTGCGTGAAAAGAGGGAAACCAAAAAGAGGATGAAAAGCCATGGTTCCTGGTACCATTTGATCCGTGCCGCGGGAGCCTGTGTGTTTGCCCCCTCTCTCGGAATGGTTTTGTTTTTGTTTTAATTGCAGCATCTTTTCCTGCACTGTGTCCCTCTGATTCTTTGTTTGTGCCCAGATCACTGTGCAGACAGCCCGGTAGGTGTGATTTATTGAGTGACAAGTAGCTGTAGGGTAGAACACCCGCCTCAGTACCTGAGCAAAGTAGTAGACATCACAGAGGTGGGGCAGGCGGGAGGGGGTCTCCAGAGGGGGCGGGGAGGCGAGCAGCTGAGAGCGGGAACACAGCAGCTCCTGGATACAGATCAGAGGAGAGGTTCTGCCACAAATCACCTAGAAACATGTCAGACGCCGCATGTTTGTTGTTTTACACTGAGGGCACAGCCGTAGTCCAAAAGTATTGATTCTTTTCTTTGTACAGAGACAGAGACTGTCAGCCTGAGCGCGCTGACCTTGGTATGGTGCAGACAACTATTCCCCACCCTGCCGACCAGATGACCCCACAGGGAAATCCCAGGCAAGATATGCCAATGTCCGCTTCCCCGACAAGACACGCAGAGAAACCCAGCCTGCTGCTAGGGCCCCTTCTGCTTCCCTCCTCCAGGCCCCTGAGGCCCGTGGGTGACAGAGGGCTGGAGGGAGGCCGGATCTTTGCAGCGAGGGCAGCCGAAGCCCTCTCCTTGCTTGTTTCTTGGAGAGAACCTGGGGGTGGGGGTGGGGGCAGATGGCTAAAGGATGAGTGTGAAGTGTGCTCAGTGTTTGAGGAGGTGGGAGTTTCTTTTCTGTTTGTACGCATCAAAGGAGGAAGCCTTGTGCTTGGGGGCGCTTAAAGTGTGTTTGGACCTTTCTTCTTTTCTTAAATGCGTTCTTGGCCCCTCATTTTCTGTTTGCAGAACCGTGGTGACAGGTGAGATGGGGAAGAGAAGCCAACGCCCACACGCCATTTAGCTGGGATTCGTTTTTTAAATTCTTGAAAAGTAAAATTACTTCAACGTACTTTTTAGAGGGATGCACAGCTCTCTCTAACCTTAAACTCTGGCCTGACCGCCTTTGTTTTGGAAAGAAGGCAATGTTTAGTTTGTAAATCGAGTTTGTCCTTTAGAATCCTTACTCATTGTGGCCAAAGAGGAGCCCCCCAAAGCACACAGCCTCTGATGATGTTTGCTTGCCGTCCTGGGCGGTCAGAGTCAGGGGCCTGGGAGTCCTGTGGGGTGCCCATCCGGAGGACTTCAGCGGGGCTGCCCAGTCCAACGTGTGTCAGACTCCTCCCTGCCAAAGTGGCACTTGATTTTAGGGAACAGTAACAGGGGGGCTTTCTTTCTCCCTGCCACTTTTAGGAATGTGGCTGCATGCATGACCCCTGCCCGTGAGAGGTCCATGAGGAAAACCCCAGTAGCTTTTTGCAAGAATAGAGAAGTGGGAAACGCTGACGGCGAAGGCAAGGGGGTATTCAGCAACAAGAGCAACTCTCTAAAATAAGGGCGCCCCTTCCCCAAATCCAATCACGCAGGTTAGGATGTATGTGATGGGGTGTTCAGTGTGCATAACCCATACTCTTTCACGGAAGGGAGCGTTTCAAAGAGTAGACCCTTGAAGATGGATGGCAAGCGTATGTGAGCCATTTTGAGTTCTTTATGTACTTGGATGAAACTCTCCTTTCGAAATCGGCATTTCCACGTTCATACGGTTTGCTTAAGTGAATCTTTGGCAACCTAAAATCCAATGCTTACAAGTGTTACTGGTTTTATTGTCTGTTTCTAACTTTATTTTTGAGGTGAAAGATCTCTTTATAGTGTTTGGGGGTTTCCAGCTTCCCAACATACTAATAAAAGTCATATTTTCTGCAAAGAATGAGAACCAATCAAGTATTTCTCATGCGGATTCTAATCCTCATTCTCTGCCTTGGGTCCTTATTTGTCAACCAAGATTGTTTTAGGGTTCAGTGGTGACTCTGCCTTTGGGTACATTAAAAAGGAAGCTCTTTAAGGTATATCCATGTTCTTGTGAAAGGATATTTAGCTGGTAGAGTGGAAAATGAATAGCACATTTACTATGTGAGGAAAATAGTGTAGACAACAGATTAGGAATGGTTTAAGCTCTGAACTGTCGGTGTTGGATTTTTTTTCCTTTTAAAATACCCTTCCTTTCTTTTCATGTATACATGCCAATCGTCCATCTTTCTCTCCCCCCTGGACATGTTATACCCACTTGATTTACTACCAAAATTACATTGCTTTTGAAAGTGTCAGTTGAGTTATCCCTTGCCTTGTTAGTGTCAGGTTTGATTTCTTGGACAGAGACATAAATCACTATCTAATATGCAGGTCTTTGGAAGACGCATCCAAGGTTTATTGCCAGTAACAGACTCGTGGCCTTATGTGGACTTTCCATGAATAAAACAGATTGATGAGCCATTTTATAGCAATGCACGCTATATTATAAATACATCCCCCCTTTCAGTACTTTAACGTGAGGAACAGCCTAATGAGCTCCCAGCCAGGATCAGCCGGAGAGCGGCGAGGTCCCTTTAGCTTCCAGGACGAGTGGCTGGAGCAGGGTAGGAAACCCTAGCCCGGGAATGTTCTTCCCAGCTCAGTGACAGAGTCTTTGTCATCTGAGTGCTTTGAAACAACAGCGAAGTCAAGCTGCGTTCAGAAACGGTCAGGGTTATAAAGTGAAATATTCAATTGGGTCTGATTTTGCTTGTAACTTGACAAGCACGGCGATTGGGCTTTTCTGGTTGCCCGTTTTCTTCCGTTTGCCTGTCCTTTGGGAAGCCACCAGCAAGGGCCGTATTTAAGTGTCCCAGCTGTTCAGTGTGGTTACAGCGGATTTGAGAGCCTCTGTGGGAAAGTCTCGCTGAAGGTGATCATTGTCTCTGTATTGGCGCCTTCTCTTGCACAGGATCCTGCCTTTGATATTGAATTCATCCTTACAAGATCCCTGTGTAGGATGAGGGGGTGGGTGGTGACTGAGAGTAAATCATTATTTTCCTCCCCTTTTTCGGTGAGGAAAGTGATATTTCTGACGATGGTTGTTTTTAAAATGAACTGAGTTAAGCAAGGTGAGTTCATTTTCGGGGTTGAACTCTAATTACATGTAGTAGATGTGAACATTTAGATAACACCAAATAGACCCTTCCCTAGAGACGCGAGACAGTCCCACCTGTTGGGAAGACAGAGAAGAACATGCCAGGGTGCGAAAGGCTGACCTTTGGGGATGGTTCTTTGCTCTCCCAAGACATTTTGAACTGGAAGGTTCTATCTAGATAAACGTACCCTTTTATGAGTGTAACTAATGATACTATGGGACACAGTGCTACCACGGGCACATACCCACTTGAAACTGTATAAAGTCTAAGAGTCTATGACATTTTAGAAGACAGGTTTGGGTCTGACTTGATGTTATTATAAATATAAATTGGCGAGTCATTAGGTATTGCAAAAACAAATTAACAACAACAACCATACTCCCTCCTCCCGCAATCGTTCCTGCTGAAGAGGAGCCAGGTAGTTTGGCCAACTTTGCGATTTATACTTCAGGCATGGGTGGAGTACCTTGAGTGAACCAGGGAAGAATGAAGAGCTACAAAGGCTTCAATTAATCTTAACAGAATTGGTGAAAACAGAAGATTTGACCACCAAGGTATAAAATCCACCCTCGGTGGCCAGCCTGACCCACATTCCCAACACAGTCCTCCTCCAATATTGGTTGGTGCGTTCTTAAATCATTTAAATGGAATGGGCCTATTTATGCCCTCTGTTCCTTATTAATAATGGTCGACAAGTCAAATTCCATTTTAAAAGATATGTGCAGTCAGTCAATATTGGCTTGAATTTTAAAGAGTTCCTGTGTCTTGTGAGTGGCGTTGCACATTTCTTATTCTGTGCTGTGGGCAAAGTACTTGTGAAGCCAGTTGTGCATTCACCTACATGTTAACCTTGTCTCTGAGCTCTACATGTGGACTGCAGTGTGGGTTGCTGGTCTAAACTAATCTCATTAAATGAACCTCTGGTCCACAGGCTCTCCTGTTCAGAAACTATCCAGCAGAATTTGACCTCCCGGAAGGTGTGTTTGGAAGGAAGCACAGGCCTAAGTGGGGATGTAAAGATCTCGGTGTCCCCATAGCTTTCACTGTAGATGTTGAGCTCTGTTCTCTCAGGATCCCCAGAAAAAGATGACTGCTGGTGGGGGGAGTTTCATATTTTAGTGCAGTCTGAACCAACACTGGGGGTCGTATTCCATGCCTATAGCTTTGTCTCCCAAGTCAATGAAGTTTGCGACAATAGTTTACCTGAAAAGAAAAAAATGTTTTTCTAATTCTTCTTTTAAACATCAGAA
The DNA here is from genome assembly GCF_000313985.2 of Echinops telfairi. Classification (NCBI taxonomy): domain Eukaryota; kingdom Metazoa; phylum Chordata; class Mammalia; order Afrosoricida; family Tenrecidae; genus Echinops; species Echinops telfairi. Next base: position 17,111,361 of record NW_022103922.1, on the reverse strand, counting down.
GTAAATGTCCTCCCATTATGGATTTTGCCACCTGAATATGAAACTATAGATGTTTTGAGCTTAAAAATGAGACATGGGTGCCGAGCGAAGTGGCTTTGCAATCATGAAGTCATTGATTTCCATGTTAAAAGTTCCTTTGTAAAAAAATCCCAGGGCAGGAAGAGTGTGTTCTTGTCCCCTCACCATCTCCCTCCAACTCACTTGCTCACCCATCCACCCACCCACTCACCCACCCACTCACTCACTCACTCACTCACTCACTCACTCACTCACTCACTCACTCACTCACTCACGCCCTTGGTGCATCCATGCTCCTAGTTTTCCTTTCTGAGATCTGTGATAGTTTTCATAAACGCATGAGGCTCATGGAAAGAAAGACGTGTCGCTCATGAACTTGATTCTCCGGGACTTTCTTCTCAGGGACTCTGGGAAAGTCTTGTTAGAAGCTAATGGTTCTTAGCATATAGCTGAGCTGCTGAGCCCTCCTTGCCCCTCAACAAATGGAGCGGGCACAGGCCTGCTGCTGCTCCTGGTGGCCAGGTGCTGGCGCCCTTGCTGCCATCTGCTGCTGTCAATGCTGGAGCACTTTTGACTTTCAGGCTTGCCGTCCATTCATTCTCTCATCCAGTGGAAGTGCAGGCAGATTAGGGGAAATCATAACTTGATAGTCCATCCATGTGCAAAATGTAGGATGAAATTATATGTACTACTCACACTCATATCTGAAAGGGGTGCCTTAGTATATTCATATGTGATTGCATGGTCTATGCATGAAGACTCACTAGCTGTGCAGGCATCGTTGCTTTTAAACCAAAGTGATGACTGAAACTACTTTTTTTATCCTCATGCTCCTTACCTGTCCTGGTGTCTGCCTGCTTTCAGAGGGTGTCTGTCTGTTTGAAGATGGCTCCTGGTGCATTGCAAGTGGAGACCCGTGGAGTGTGTCTGAGCCTGTTGTGTCAATTATGTCACTTGTAAGAGTGCCTGAGGTGGAATTGGTCAAGAGATGAGAAACTATTCATCAAATGTTTCCCTTAACTAATGTCATATTTTGTGGTTTGCAAATGACACAATTCACATAACATTTAATGGAACCTCATTAACCTCCCCTTCGTTTGCCTCCTTAGCAAAATTATACCATTTAACATTGCCAAGAAAGGCTTGTGTCCTCATTACTTTGCATTCAGCTCAGTGGATCGTGTTTGTTTTGCGATTCCTATCCCACAGTCTTCTAGGAAGCGGGGGGACTCTATGCTTCAAATCATGTTTTCAGTCTGCTCTCCAACATTAGGCACGTCTAATCTGATCTTGGCTGCTAGAGCCTCGACGGATACTCATCAGCGCTGCCACTGAAAGCCCGGTGAGTACTTCTCACCACCCAGTCTTCACGGAGCCCTCTCTTGGCAAACTCTGCCACCTCCTTTCTCATAGTTTAATATCCTGAGATACTGCTAATGGCTCAAATAGAAATCCAGAAAATCTCTGGACCATGTAGTTCCAGTTTAAAAAGCCAAGTGTGTGGAGGTCATAATTATGACAGTAATTGCCGCCGTGAAGTAATTTTCACCCTTGTCACATCTGTTTCCTTTAGGAAGCATTTGCATTAGAAATAGAGCATTTATCTCCTCAACAGATAGCCTTGGGATTCTTTGTTGTTGTTGTTCATGTGGTCTGTCACAAATTGCTGAGGATTTAAAGACCATCTCTCTTTAAAAAAAAAAAAGGCATTGGGGTGTATTGGTGATTCCTTTTCATTCTATCTTCAGTTGGATCAGTCCCAGAGGCACTAATTACAGTGAATACTTTTCATTAGTTTATGTTTTCTGTCACTTAATTTTTTCCAGTGGTAGGGATTAATTTCTACTGTTAAAGCATATACTCTTGCATAATAAGTTGGAAGATCGTTGAACGGGTCTGAGAAAATGGTCCATGAACTTTGGAAGAGAATCAGGTGGCCCTCCAGAGAGTTTAAATAGCTTATTGGTCTAAATGTCTGGAATCCCTTTCAGCCTGCCTGAGAAGGTCAGATTTAACATTTGCATTGGGTCGGGAGCAGCAGTGTATTCACTAGAATAACAGGGAGAGGACATATGTTTGGATCTCCTAAGTCCTACTTGGAAAAAAAGATTGTCGGCCACTTTATCCTTTAACTTGATGGCCTTTCTCCAGCTCTTTTATTATCAAAGATTATCACGAGGTAATCAAAGGTTCCATAATTAAAATCAAGCCTTTTCATAAAGCCATTGGCATCCTAGACTTTTCTCAGAAGCATCACCCCAGGGGAAAATTTCTGCTTCATAGAAGAACCGAATCTAAATAATATACGTTGACTCTTCATTAATCCTGATTCAGCTACCCTTTGACCTTCTCTCCCTAAGCCCCACAGCTGAGGAGGCTTCTCTCTGACAATATCTTTTCTCTAAGGATGTTATTCTTTTTGTGGTCTCCCATTTCTTCCGACCTCCTACCAGCCCCAGCCCATACCACACACATCACTGCAACACTGTGTAGACTTGGCAGCGGATTCCACTCCAGTTCTTGTTATGTAACCCACCACCTACCCCTTTTTTTGGCAAGGACCACCCTACTCAGCAAGTTGCAACAAAGAGTGGAGTTAATTGGAACATATTAATATGTTCAAGTCTGCAACAAAGGGCTGATAGACATCAGGAAAACACAACCATATGTAGATTTCCTTGAGAAGTATGAGTATCCATGGGAAATGTAGTCTGAAACGAGGTTCCATTTAAATAAAATTAGCACCATTCTTCACCTTTCTTCCTGAACCCCCTCCCCCATGCCCTGTGAGTCCCTATATGTGTAATGCCTGTAACTTGTTATCTCTTGCCTACTCATGGGTGGGCATGGCTTGCTGCAGCTGGCAAGTGAAACAGGACTGTCTTTGATGCTTCATATGTTACTTGTACCTGAGAATCCACAGTGGTTAGCATGTACAAAACCATTTTATATATTCTCAAGTTTTGCAATAAGTTTCATTGGCCTCCATCCCAGTGAAAAAGAGGAAGAAAATCAAGGAGCTGGATTGGCGTGGTGGCGGCAACAGTGGGCCCAAATATGACAGTGACCACGAGGCTGGCACAGGACCATGCAGTGCTTCATTCTGTTGTGCGTTGGGTTGATGTGAGCCGACTTGATGGCACCTAATATCAGCACCTCTATTTTTAATGTTAATTTTGATATATAATTTTAATATGATTTAGGTAAAAGTTTACAGTGCAAATTGGATTTCCATTGAGCAATTCATACGTTTGTGACTTTGATTGTAATCCCCACAATTGCTTCTCCCTTGCCCTTCTTTCCTGTCCCTTGCAAGCTTTATCTGTAGGTAAATACTGCCTTTTGCTCTCACGTGGTTGATTGTTCCCATGAGTGCCATCCTCCCTGGTGTCACTGCCCACCGATGAGCTTGTCTACTGGTTGGTTTTGGCTGAATGCAATGGGGTTTATTCAGTTAGGCACGAGGGACTTCCTCAGGGTCACGGTCTTGGGGGTTCTAGCAGTAAGCCTGGTCTTATATGACTTTGAGTTTTGTTCTGTATTTTCCTACCCTTTTCTGTAGGACCTTCTATTGTGAACTATTTTAGCCCGAGTGGTTAGTTGTGGTTACCAGGCACCAACTAGTTCTTCTGACTCAGGGTTGGGGCTCACATGGTCCATTGTTAGTCTTTTGGACTAATGGTTTCCATGACCACTTACAAGCTTTTATGCAGGATGTAGGACATTGTCTTGGTGGATTATGTTATGTGTTATTCCAGTTGATCTTCATGTACCCCATGAGAATTTGGCCCTGAGCTCTTAGAACAGCAATTCATTCCTTCAAGTTAGTTTTTTATTTTTATGTCTTACAAAGTTTTTATAATTTTGCCTCCTGTGTGCTCTACTGTATACGTGGATGTATTTCCAGCATTTGTAAATACATATGTAGAAATATTCTTTGTCAAATATGTGTATGTGTATATATGTTTCATGGGTATAATTCCATCCCCTTTCTCACCCCTTTATAGCTTGAGTGGCGATGTGTCTGCTTGTAGCTTATTGCTATTATAGGGAGGAGCCTTGGTAGCATTGTGTGGACTACACATTGAACTGATAACTGTAAGGTTAACTGTTTGAACCCACCAACCTCTCTGAAGGACAAAGATGAGGCTTTTAACTCCCATAAAGATTTACAGTCTTGGTAACTCACAGGGGCAGTTCTACTGTATTCAGTGGGGTTTGTTTGTTTGTATTGTTGTTTAATTATTACAGGATGGGAGTGTAGTCGTGTTTAGCTTTGTTGTCTTTAACTCTTGTGTTCTTCCTAGTACCCATCTTTGCCTTGATTGTCTTGGACCTGCCTGCCTCTGGTTGTATATGGCCTTTCCTTTAAAAAGTTAATAGGTGTCTACCCTTTAGTTAATCACTTATCCTTCATTCCTTTCATTAAAAAGAAAAACCACGGTATAATTTATACGAATAAAATACATAGATTTTAAGTGTAAACTTTTGTGAGCATTGACAAATATATTCCCTTGTGTTAACTTTGTGTCCCAAAAAAGCTGTTTGCTTTACTTCCTAATGTTCTCTTTAGACACTTGCCCATCATTTCTCCTCAGAGACTGCCTTTCCTTCCATTACTTGCTTCCATAATCTTGCCTATTTTAGAACTTAATATAAATGGAATCATACAGTATATCACTATATGGCTTTTTAAAGTCAACAGGCTGTATTGGAGGCTTTCCATTATGTTGTGTGTATCAATAATTTCTTTTTGTTGCTCACTATTGTCCTATCACAAATCACAGCTATTCGTAAAAAATATTATGAGACTGCTGCAAAAAGATCATGGAAAAGCACTTACCTTTTAATGCCATTTCTCAAATTTGGATGTATGCTCTTTTAGTTAGTTTTATAATACAGAAAAATCCTGAAATTGCACCTATCCTCGAGCTTTAGAAAACATTGACTATTGCTCTCTCTTTCTGGTGTTTCAAAAGGACATTCCCATCTCTGTTACCCAACTCTCTGTACGACCCCAAACCCCACGGCCATTAAGGCCATTCCAAGTCTTAGCAACACTGTAGGAAAGGGTAAAACTGCTCCCAGAGGGTGTCTGAGGCTGTAAATCTCTACGGAAGCTGACTGCCTCATCATTCGCCTGTGGAGCATCTACAGTGTTTGAATGTTCTGTTAACCCAGTGTTCCACCAGGGCTCCTATCTCCCTGCAAAAACCACCACTAACTGAGTCGACTCTGATTCTCAGTGATTCTAATAGGAGGGTTCTAAGACTGTAGGTCTTTACAGCTACAGCTAACCTTATGTTTCCAGCTGAGCAGCTGATGGGTTTGAGACACGAACCTTGGGGTTAACCAGCCTAACTCCTAGCTGATAGTGTACCACAGAGTGCCACAAAGGTCCTCAAGTTTTTGAACTGATGGCCCACTGCCAAACCAAAGGCTTGGACTTCAGAGCCAGTTGTAGGTGGCCTCCATCTTTGCTGGGATGGCTCAGACACAGGCAAGGCAGGCCTTCAGAGCGTTACTTGCCTTATGAAACATTCTTGGGAGCTTCACATACTTTGGGGGAAACCTGTTTAACTTCTGGAAGACAAAGGCATTTTTTGCCAACATGGAGTCTTTAAACAGTCTCAGGGTGTCTCTAGAACTCGGGAGTAGGTAAAGAACCTACTTTTGAGTTCTTTGAAGTATGTTTTGGACGGAACCCTTCACTCAGTATTTTCTTCTGTAATGCTTAAGGAATTTGGGGCTCACCCAGAGGTGTCTGTAGCCTCTCACTGACCCAAATACTTTCAGGGGGGCCAAAAAACTACTGGATGATTAGGTTAATGATTGTTGCTCTTCATCCAGCTACTGAACCATAGTAGGCAATTGGCTAACACTTTATGTATGTTATCTCATATATAATCTTTCTAACTGCCTATTTATATAAATACTGTTATTATTCCCACTTGATAGCTGAGCCTTTAGTAACTTACCCAAAGTCACACCACGTTATAAAGGATGGGACAAGCACACAGTTCCAGATCTGACATTTCATTCCTTAAACAGTCTGTGCTCATGTACCAGACTTTTTTGTTTTACCTCTTCTTCCAAATGATAAGCAGGTATTGGTTTAATGAAGTGTTAGATATTTCGATAAAATGGCTAAACGATAGAATATTTTCTTAAGTATAAAAATGTGACCCAAATTGGAAGCATCAGCATGATGGATTCCTTTTATTTAAGGATCTCAGTGCATGTGGAAAATGGCTGAGCAGTAGAACCATCTCCCCCATTTTAAGGATGAAGAATTTAAGGCGCTCGTTCTTCACTCCTTGACAGCAGCACAGGGCCAGCAGAAACCTAAGACTGTCTGTCCTTGCTTCTTATCCTGTTCTTTAAAAAAAAATTTTTTTTTCTTATCTAAGCCAAGGTTCTAGGAACAGTAGTATTAGGATTTTAAAGTAATCTCTTAGTGACAGACAGGGACATATGATGTTCTTTCTCTGTTTAGAGTATATCTAAGAGACTATTATGACAGCAGTTTGTCATGACTTCTACTCAATAGCTGGATCCAGCATCTTCATTACAAATGAAATCTGTAGTATCTACAGTGTTGAGCATTTTTTGTGGGGGCGCGGTGGGGTGGGGAGGGAAGCACAGATAAACAGCAGAGATTTGTATTACATTTTACGGTCTACTCTCTGAACAGGCTGTGTTTTCTTCAAAATTGTAGAAGAGAGAAAAGGCAGATTGAACTACCCAAGCAAGCACTAGGAAAGAGAAAAGGGAAGACAAGGGGGGAGCTGAAAGGCAGCCATTGCCCCCAGTCATGACAACCTCGTTAGCGGCTCCTGCTCAACCCCTGCGTCAGTAGTGCTCCGTGGGACAGTGCAGTTCTCCCATGGAGCCTCCTCATTTGCTCACATTTCTGTCATTTCGGCAGCTGCCCGTGTTTATTCCATGGGCTCGGGCTTCCTCCTCCTTTCTGTCCAAGACTTCACTGCTAAGTTGGAATGCCAACCTATTACTGGGATATCTTTTCATTTGATGTGTGTAGCAAACTTTGATATCATGGTAGAAAGACAGAATAGAAATAAAAGGTATTTCAAAGACTTGAAGTAGGTTACAGTGTGTAAGTGGTTGACTCCATCCTTTGACTTATCTGAAGGAGGTCAGAGTTTTTGAAGGGTCTCTTGGGGTACCTTTTACAGGCACACGGGTTTTTGCACACGCCATGCCTCCTCTACATCATGCCCATCTCTCAGCAAGTTTACAGTTTCCAGAAACCTGAAGGTTTTGAAAACCAGCTTTTTCTTGCCCTTGTTAAGGAAAATGTGCTGAAGAAAACGGTTTAAAGATTCCCCATAATAAACCATTTGGATAGAAAAAGAGCCGGTGTGTGCCTTCATTTACTCCCGAAGAGTCTAGAAAAGTTGATTGAATACTTGCCAGCCTCAACAACATCAACAAGTATGAGATCTGATTACTGCTCATAATATGCTGAGAATGTTAGTTTTTCATAATTTTTTCATGCAAGCAACAATAGTTAATTATAAGAATTATCTATTTAAAAGATAGAGACTAGAAAAAAACTTACCTGGCTTTCTAACTAGGGAAAATATGGCTGAATCTTTGGGAGGGGGTTCAGATAATGTAGTCAGAGATGAAAACTACTGATCCTAGATTGTAGACCCACTTTTTCTTATTTATATTTATTGAGACTTATAGGAGGTTTAACTATTCTATGAGATCGGACAACTAATCAGTAGAAATCTGATACCAGAATTTTAGGCTCTCAGATTTGATCCTGAGTTTGCTTGGCCATTGTGTATATTTTATTCTCCACTTAATGCCAGCTCTTTGTCTCAGAAAAGATAGTTCTGAGATCTTAAGTCATTAGTTTTGCTCTCTCTCTGCCATGGTAAGAGTGACCCAATTTGTTGAGCACTTATTGTGGGCCAGGCATTGTTCCAAGAGTTTCACAGTTGTCATGTTTCAAAGTAGTCTTCACTATTTCCGTTTTAAAGATGAGGAATTATTCCTTGAGAGAACACCACATTTTTTCATGTATGATGTGCCCACGTATATAACACGCACATGCAGGCAATGCATATAGTATGCATGGGAAACTAATATTCAAAGAGGCTGTATAGTTTGCAAAAAATGTGTAATATACACATTACTTGTGTAAAAGTTTGGTTGCTTGCCTACATTTGCAGAGCGAGAGTAAGATGAGGCGCAACCTGGCGATTGAGACCAGAGTTTATACTTTAGAACCACTGTATCTCCTGGAGAGGATTTGATTATTGCTTTTCTTTTCTTTCTTGTTTTAAGTTGTAGACGGTTGAAGCCATGGAGCTTCTGACCACCTTTAGAAAGGCACAATTAAAAGACAAGAGGTGTGGCCTGACGCCAGCGATCTTCTTCCTTTTCTTGTTTCTTGAGAGAGCCTGGGATAATGGCGATGACAGTCTTTCTACCTGGCCACCGTCTGTACATCCGTTTCAGTACTGTTGCATCTTACGAAGTAGAAGAAACATTTTAGTGAGGCGGATACCGTGGGGACAGGTTGTTTGGTCACCGGGCTTATTTATTTATTTGTTTTTAGGAAACCTATTTAAACTGTCAATTTGGTGAATGTTTACATATCAGATCATCTTTTCTCCTTATTAGGCATTTTAAGCCTCCCAGTGGATTGCCCTGTGTCCATAATTTCCTCCTCCATCTCCTTCTTGTTGGATGTTGTCTCCCTCTTCACTCAAGTTATACGTGTCCCATCTTCTAGCCCATCACCCCCCACCCCCGCCATCAAAGTCAGTTTCCTGTTTGTTGTTAAAATTACACTGGTGTCTTACAATAGTTGCCTCTTTTGATCGACTGATCTCACTCAGCATAACGTCCTTCAGTTCCGCCCTTGTCGTGAGGTGTTTCACAGCTCCGTTATTCTTTACTGCTGTGGGGCATTCATTCCATTGTGTGCATGTGCCACCGTGGGCCTTGAGTGGCTTCCATCTTCGCACCATTGGGAGTGCTACTATGACAAACATGGCTGTGTGGTCCTTGGCTTTAATGAATTAACAAGTCACCAATTTATAGATACTCATTAAATGGTTAAAGATTAAAAAAAAACTAGTGTGGTTGTATTATTATATGGGCAGGGAAAAATATGTAAAGAGGAGTGTTTAAAAATATGTATTCTGTTCCAGAGGCGAGATCATTATGCCACTTCAAAAAAGCCGGAGAGAGGTTTCTAAGGTTAGAACTGGAGACCTTACAAAACAAAACGTTATTCAGACTTGTTCAATGTTTATAGGCATTGTTTCCTTATGCCTGTTCATTTAAAGAAGTCCTCTGTATTCATGTTAAAGCACCAAAGCCAATAAACAAAACACTTATTGTATTAGAGGTAATTTCAGGTTCGGCACAGGGAATTGGAAACATCATGCTGGCAAGGTACCATTTTAGTGACACGCATGATGCGTGTTTTAGAAGTAGGGTCACTGTCTTGGCTTATGGAACAATGTGTGGTAAGACGTAACTGATGAGTGGGTGGGATCGGATGATAAATCTTTGTTAGTAACTTGCTACTCTGGCTTTTTTTTTTAAAAAAAAAAAACAAGTCCTTAGCCAGTAAGTTAGTAGAGTTTGGTAAAGTTACAAGTTATTTTAATAGCAGACAGGAAGATAGCAATTCTGTTAAAGAACCTCACCTCCCATATTATTGCTTTTATGTCTCGGCTTGCTCCATAAGTAGGATTTAAGGCGGTATTTGTGTAAGGAGTCCAGGTGGTGGCACTGTGAGTTAAGCACTGGATTGCTTACCTCCAGGTCAAACCCATTAGCAGTCCTCGGGGCACGAGGTGAGGCTGTCTGCTCTGTAAGGATTCGCAGTAAAGAAACCCTACTGAGAAGTTCTACTCTGTCCTAAAAGGTCCCTGTGAGTAGAGATCCACTCCAAGAGAGTGGGTTTGGCACATCATTGTGCATGCATGGTTATAATTAGTATTCACACCCCATTTAAATGTAATGCATATTACCTTGCCTGGAATTGCTGTTTAACAAAAGTGTTGGAAATCTGAGCCAGAGACCTACTGATAGCACACCCACATGTGCTAAACAGATATCATGAGTCTGATAAATTTCTTCACTTGAATTATAATACCTTTTTAAAAATCCCACAGTTTTAGAGGCTACATTTTACCTTTTGAAACTTTTTAGTAAATTAGACAAAACAACAACAAAGCTCCAGGAAATTAATGAAATATATTCTACATCTTGAATAGGAGGCATTTTCACTACAGTAGTAAGGACTGTTACCCAAGCATACTGGGCTGGGCCTTAGCACGTTTATTTAATGTAGAGTTTATGCTTTCCAGACATTGCGGTGGGAATGTTCTCAAAAGGAAGAGCCTTCCCACCATCTGAACATTTGTTTTCTCACACAATTTAAGTTCTTCTCCTAGATTTTATATCTCCCCACTGGCTTTTTCGAATAACTTGCAAAGTAAAGGATTTAAATGATAGTTTAGAAACCCACCCTCAAACACTATCTGATTCCTTTGTGAAATAATACACGCTTGACAATAATCTGGGGTGATTTTGTTTGAGAAGGAATGCTTCTAGTGATTCATTTCATCACGATAGACTAAAAACCTTCCTTCTTTGTAATCTCTTAATAGTTCATTCAGAGAGGCCTGGTGCCACAGTGGTTGTGCATGGGCTACTACTAACTGCATGGTCAGCAGTTTGCAACCACCCGCCACGGGTGGAAGGAGGTTTTCTACTCCCATAAAGAGTTACCGTCTCAGAAACCCACAGGGACAGTTCTGTCCTCCCCGGCAGGGTCACGCTGATTCTGAATTGACTCCATTCATCTAGTAACCTGCCTGTGCTGCTGCTTAAAGCATTTCTGCATCTTGTTCTGAAGATCTAAAGGCCAATAGCACCCTGGCCCTTCTGTAAAATGCTGATGGGGTAATAATACTTTCACTTGGCTGAGCTATGGTACCATGGTTCATTTAGTTCTTCGAATCCTTCTCTGAAATAACGGGATCAGGCATTGTTTTCATTGTAAGAACCAAGCTTCTGAAGTCGAAAGGCTTGAAGTCCGATGGCCACAAGGCACATGCCGCCCTGGATCTGTGCCCAGTTTGTGTTTCTGCCTGTCTTACTTATGAGGTCGGAAACTGAAGTTCACACATTTGATGCTTCCGATCTCTTGTCAGTTATTATAGATGCTAAGGAAATGGATTCAGACTTGTCATTTTTAAATCCTTTCCAACAGATACGTAGGGGTCAGATGGGATGCACAGGTAGCCAGTCATTGCAAAAGTTTGGGAAGGTTTGAGTTGTCAACAAGTTTGCTGAGCCTAATAGCACAGCCACTTTGTGGAGTTGAGCAATTTGAATGTCAAAAACCAAAATAAGATCAAGTTGCTCTTCTAAGGAAACGATTAACTTGTGAATAAGAAATTAGTTAACTAGTAGTTAATGATTGCCAATTTCTTACTGTGCCTCATGCATTTTGTTAAGTTGTAAAGGTGTCAAAATTAGATGGATTGGAATGTATTTGCATTTAATGTAACATTCAGGTGGTCTGGATGTGGGATGTTCTGTGAACGATGTTCGTAACTTTAATAGCGTGCGCGCACGTGTGTGTGCATATAGCCATCATTGACTAGTTGGTTTTCTGATTCAATGAAACATAACCAGTGTACTTTTTAAAATTATATACAAGGTTAACATATGGTTTGTATAGTCTCTTCTCTTTGGTCAGTTTTCTTAGAAGTGTGGTTTGGAAAGATGAGAACCAAGGGATAGTAGAGAACGTACTTCAATGGTCTTAGTTTTTAAATGAAGATGATATTTTTATCATTGCTTTTTACTTAAACTCATTAAAAACAATATAATGTTAATGAGCTAATATGTCAGTCAAAATCAAATCGCTCTTACTTGTGAAAAACCAACCTTAAACTGTTCTTACTGAGGGCCGCAGGAAAAGGTGCGCAGCCCCACCTCTTACCCCCATTTGACAGTTTAACATGTAGTCACATAAGGTTTGTTTTTATTATTATTGCTTTTGTTGCTATGGAAATAACTTTTGATGTGTCAATTAAACTAGAGCTATCTACCAAAAGAGAGAGACAAGAATAGACTAATTGTATTTAATAATGGTGCATTGAGATAGAAATTGATTTTTAAAACTTGAAATCATTATTGAACTATGTGTGAAACCTATGTCTGCAGAAATGAACAGACTTAGTAAGCTTTTTGTTCTTTCCTAGGTGTTGGTAATTAGTAATTGGCAAATGATAAAATTTAATATTAGAATAAATGATCATGCTTTACGCCAATGCTTAAAAGAGATTAATAGTAGCATTGCTATGAATATGAATTTTCATTATTACTGTTATTTGCACTAAAATTTATCCCCGGTCAATTGCCTTCTCTCATGTTATCTCAGAATTCTTTATTAATGCCTGTTTTTAGTTTTAGAAAAATTATGGTTTTTAAAAACCTAACTTTGAAACTTTTAGCTTCAGCCTTGAAGAACAATGAAAAAGAAAAGTAGCCTGACCTCTCCATACTCTTCCTTCGGAGAATGTTTCTGAACTGCAGGCTCCCTAAGTTTCCTGTACTTTTAGATCCACAAGAACCAAATCAGCATCTGGGAGTCATGGATCTCTCATTGTCATCTTTCCCTTTTGAAGTTGAGATGATCGTGTGTTTAGATCCCCACAGCCTGTTGGGTATCCGGTGGTCTTCAGTGTGGCAACATACACACATTGAGGTGAAGATTTGAGTATTTAGAATCATCTTTATTTAAAGTGAATTTGAGAAAAGAAAGTATTTTTAAAAGAAAACTATCTCATTTTGTTCAGGTATTTTTTGTGTTCTGTTGTGTGTTTCTAGAAATAACACTTTTATGAATGGAATAAGGAAATTGGGTCACAAGGGTACTTTATGTATGTTACTGTGGGCCAAACAGATACCGTATATACTCATGTATAAGCCGAGTTTTTCAGCACATTTTTAATGCAGTTTTTGTGGTAAAATTAGGTGCCTCGGCTGATATTCGGGTCAGCAGATACTCGAGTATGTACGTAATTCTCACTGACAGTGGTCTCATGTGACAAGGTGGAGCTGCCTCATTGGGTTTACTGGCAGTGGTCTTTATAGGAGGAGGTGTGACCTGTTTTTCCCTGTAGAGCCACTCTGTGGATTCAGAGCGCCAACCCTTTGGTTAGCTAGCATCCTAGTGCATAAGTGTAGTGCTGCTTGGACTTTTTCCATATACATAAGAATTTTAATTGTCACTAGGGACAGACAACCTACTTCAGGGATACAAGTAAGAATCAGAGGCCGAAGAATCATTTTTTGAAAGGGGCTTTGTTGTTTACTTTTGGGTTTTTGTGTATGATTACGTGTAAGTGTTAAAATTTATTGATGTTGGCGTGGTTAAGCCAGTAACCTTTAAAAAAAGGGGCGAAATCATTGAGTTCTCTTCCCACTTCCGCGTTTTCTGTTTCAGTCAATAATCAGTACTGCATGAACTGCCTCGAATTTTCAAGATACCATCGAGGAACTTGATTTGACTCGATTCAGAAACAACCTTGATAATGAAGGGTTTACGGGTGTGTATTTTTAACATTTTTATCCGTGTGCACTTGGTTTCAGCTGAGATAGGAAATGGAAATAACAAGACACTCTTAGAAAATCTTGTTTCTGTAGACTGCTCAACCTTGCCAGAAACCACGAGGCAGTGGAAATATCACGAGAAAGAACTTGTTCCTACAAGACTCCCAGACTGATTACCAGACCAAAAGGAGTTCCCAGAAATTTAGCTTGAAGCAATCATTTAGAATTTAGGAGGTGGATCTAATCCAGCTGAGAGACTCCCATTGCCAGTGTAGCTGTTGCCCACCGCAAAGATATCCTGCTGGTGCAGTGGTTAAAACGCTGTGCTGCTAACCAGAGTACGGTAGTTCAAACCCACCAGCTCCTCTGCAGGAGAAAGACCTGGCAGTTGAATTCGGTAAAGATTTGTAGCTTTGGAAACACTGTGGAGCAGTTCTACGCTGTCCAGGGCTGCTTGAGTCAGAATCCTTTAGATGGCTCTGTGTGTGTGTGTGTGTGTGTGTGTGTGTGTGTGTGTGTGTGTGTTTAGGACAAGGTATTCACCAAAAATTGTGTTAAAAGCCACAACTTAATCTGTCTGATTTTTATTTTCTCTAACGTGTTTTTTGCCAGAACTTTAAAATGTGTGCATTTCTCAGTGTGTATTACATGGCAAAATACTGCCATGTAATACACACTGAGAAATGAACACATTTAATACCCCCCACCCCGTACCCTAGTATAATTTTTCCACCCATAATGCATCAGATAAATGTTTAGTTGCTTCTTGTCTTTTATCCTTTTTCTGTCCGTGTCTAGGAATTTCTCTCAGCCAGGACCTCTCCCCTGTTCCCTGAGAGCCGTTCTTTTGCAGATGTATTAGATGTATTTGGTACGTAAAACACAGGAGACCACCTTCTTTTATTTTTCTGGTCTCACTATTTTTATTTCTAAAAATAATTTTGGCAGCCACAGAAATGCAGCGATGGCTTTGAACCTGTGAAATCAGACCGTGAGATAAAGCCATGGTTTATTATGTATTGTTATGCTTTAAATCACAACACGGAGCTATTTTGAGGCATGAGTGGTCCATTGAACACAGGTAGGTCCTCCCTGATGGAGGCTTGCCTCTGCTTGTTCTGGGCAGATGGCTTTGATGCTGGGTGAACGTCACAACTTGAATCTCCCTGTTTACACCATGAAAGTTTGCTGAACCTCTTATACTCTCTCTCAGAAGTAATTCTAAAGTCAAGCGCAAGACTGGTTACTTCAGGTTAGATTTGAATATAGGCACAGTAAAGTGCTAGTTTTCATGTACATTTTACCCCCAGTAGGGTTATTTATAATTATTCCTTTTTGTATTTTTATAAGATTTCTCAAAGAGGACTTGATATTGAATAACTTGGAAATGTATATATTAGCTTTTTGTGAAGAAAAGATGAGAAAAACGTCTTGTTGTTCCTTTCTAGATGGTTAAGGGAAGCTCTGGTGGTGTAGCAGGTAACTCATTGTGGCATTGACCATACAGTCTCCAGTTCAGAGCCACCCGATGCTCTGGGGGAAAGGTTAGGCTGTGCACACCCATGGTCTGGCAGTGTCAGAAACACCAGAGAGTAGGTCTGCTCTGCCCTGTGGGTTTGCTGTAAGTGGAATCCAGTTGATGGCTGTGGGGATCGTGTGGTTTGATTTAAATGGCCTAGGAGGAAAACCAGAACAGTCGTGTTTGAATCACCGCAGGATTTACTCTCCATGCCACTCTAACCTGTTGTTCCATCAGCTAGAAGAGCAGTGCATTTCATCATTCAAATCCTGGAGTAATTGTGGAGCAAATGGCTGAAAATTGTATCCAGATTTTGCATCAGCCCACTCCCGGGTTTACTAAGTAAACAATGGTGGGAGCTTCAAATAACATCCCACCTGTTTGGCTTGTGAGAAGTTCTGCTATGTGTGATATAAAATTACAGTAGCTAGATTCCTGAAGAGAGAGGGGGGTAAAAAAAAAGAAGAAGAAAGAAAAGAAGACAAAACAATCCAGAATGGCATTGCATCCCTTCAAGTGCTCTTCTGGTTTTCTTAGGATGTGGGATCTGTTGCTGTGTTGCTTTGTTCGTGAGTCCTTTGCGCCACTTCTTATAAGTGTAGGTGGTCAACATGGTGCTTCTTTTAAAGCATCTATCTTCCCAAGTAATGCACTGCACACTACTACATTCTAGTAGTGTGTGTGTGTGTGTGTGTGTGATTTAATGAGCGTCATGCCAGTACATTTTCAAGACTTAAATTTAGCCTTTGGGTGTATTGTTTCACTCACCTAAATACGCTTCATAGCCTACCTTGTAGAATAGTTTATGAAACATTCCGGAAATTACTTTTTATTTGCTTCATTCAAATGTTTTAGCTTCCCTGTATCCATATTTTGGCTGGATTGCTTACCATTATTTAACATTAAAAAAATCACTAATAATTTATTCCTTCTTGTTCTCTTCTCATTGACTTTGCATTATGATATTCCTTTCCTCTGGACCCACTCCTCTCAGTGATTTGATTATACAGCATGCTAGTTGTGATCTTTAAAATAAGCAATTGCCCCCATTTTTGTTGAGGAAACTAATTTTTGAAGCTTGCATTATGACCTTTAGGTAGCGTATATCAAAAAGTATGAAGAGAAATCAGTTGAATCTATTCATTATAAGAATATGTAAACATGAAATTCCCGTACTAGGCTTGTCCTTTTAATTTTGGAATGGACAACTTCAAAGTGTTATTCCTTTGGACTGTCTTATCCACTACTGATATTTTTGTTACTCTTGAGTAAAATTGTATATATCCTCCTGTAAAATTGTAATGTAAAACATGTGCTTATTAAACTAGAAAAATATTTGCTGTTATCAAAGTACTCAAAGGTATTCTAAAATTTTAAATGAAGCTGGTTAGTACTTGTGACACATTGACCAATAGACTGTACATGACAGAGACCAAGAAAAAAGAACGTAAAACTGTAGAGTAAATAAAAATTAATTAGTAACTTCCACAAACAAGTATGTTTATACAAGGGCATTGTTACCTACCAATGTTCAGAATAATTTTTGGTTCAAGATAATTTATGGTGGTGCCTTTCAAAGTGCCCAATTATCTTGTAAGTAATACAACATGGGATACAATTAATCCCTTTCCAACTACAGTGAGAAAATTCAAAAGCCTTGGCTGCATGAGCTAAATATCTGAGCAGACAAATTGCCAGAATCGTGTCCCTGAGTAAACGCACACAAGAAACTGCCACAGATACTCAAAGTTAGAGTGTTTATTATTAAACACTATGAAAATATGGTTTCCATATGGGGTATGCTATATGTAATTTATATAAACCACGTTAGTAATAGATTCTATCAAGTGGCACTAAACGCACACTGCAACGTCCATAATGGAATATGTAAGGAAATGGCTGCTGTTACTGCATTGGATTAACAGAAAAGGCCTTGGTGACTCTGTGTTCCCTCGGCCTCACATTACCTGGCCTGCTGCTCCTGGAGGCAGGGGTCTTCGTCTCAGACTCTGGTTTTTGAGCACAAGATGTTTGAAGGGCTAATTATAGGATAAATTTGGTAACTAAGTGGCAATAATTCCCGGAGGTTAGATGTTTGGATTTACTACTCTCAGTATAATAATCATACTTATTTACTTAACTACTTATCACTAGACAGGTATCCAGATTATTTGTGACTATAATAGCAACTCTCTTTGGAGAAATTGGGAAAATAATCTAAGATGATGGTGATACCCTGAGATTGAAATGTTGTAAGTAGGGGATTAGGTAAAACAAGGTTGAGAGAGGGGGTAAATGATATTCAGGAAAAGGAAAGCTGATATTTCTGTAGCCCATTGAGTTTGTTCAGTGGGTAAAATGGAATTGGAGCTGTAATTTATGTAACTAGTACTATCAAAAGTCAAGGTAAGAGACATATTTTCAACAAAACCCTTTTAGGGAGGAGAAACATGAATAATCAGCTTGTTAGAGATCAACTTTGGTAGCTGATAAAGCATAACAAAAGTTCAGTTAGCAGAATTTAATAAATAGTGCCAGCACATTGCAATGTTTTGTTTGACATTTTGAATGTGTGTGAAAAATACACCTAACAAGACTTTTCCAATTCAACAATTTTACATGCACAATTCTGTGACATTAAATGTACTGTTATAGTTTCCTTACTAGATAGTGGTAACAATTTAATAAGTCTAAGTATGTCGCTTGTTGAAATTAAGACTAGCTTTGTTCAGTTTGGTGTATGCTGTCGTAAATTTGTTACCAATTTTGAGAACCCTTTGAAATGCGCAGTGTAGGCATTTTCTCTTTGGGAGATTTGTGCTTCATGCTTCAGGGAAATAAAAATACTTTAATTCAGAGACCACAATTTTCTTGACACTGTCCAGCCATCGCTGGTAGGATGTTATCATATGCCATATTTCTGAACAATGTAAAAAAATTAATTAGGCAGGTCAAAACTAGCCCTATTATCTAGACTCTAGACAGTAGGGCCACTAGATACAAATGCATTGGCCCTACGCTGCTCCCACCTTTCAGAAACAAATAAACAGTACTCATTGTGCCACCTCCTCCTCCTGAAGTTAAAAACATGTGTAGCGTATATCACAATCTTGGATAAGGTGTAGTTATCTGCTTGTGCAGCCCCCTGGGTCGTCCAGCCTTCCCCCCCGCCCCCCCTCCATGGCGATATCATCCTCTTTGGGAAACACAGCAAAGCTATAACTGCAAAGTAGAGAGAGTTGTAGAGAAAAAAAGCAAACAACAACAACAACAACAACACAAAAAAACCTATCCGATGATGGTGGTGATATTGGAACTGCAATGTATAGAATGAAAATAAAACAGAAATGCAGCCCGTGAGTGGAAAAGAAACTGGTTTCAGGTGATGGTTGTCCTAGATGTCGGCATGGCGCTGAGACAATTAGCTAGAGCAGGCATCGGACGGCCTTCAGGGTTGTCTGTATAGGTCAGCCCCTGGTAAGCATTCTCTGAGATGCCTGGCTGACTTGCATACTGAAACAGATCCAGAACCCAGTCTTCAGTTTGCTTTTACCCTTTTGGTAAAAGGGCATTGTATTTCAGTAAATAGAGTTCTGCCTTTCCTTCTCAGACGTCTAAACAATGGCAATAATCTGTAACTAGCTGCTATTCGTTATGTGGCAGAGGCAAATTGCGCAGAAAATTATGGATAATTTTAAAAAGATGAAATACAGGTGGCTCATCTAAAACAGACTCCAATTAAAACCACATTGTATTAAATAGGGCCTGCTTTAGATAGGCTCCTCTTCATGCTAAATATGAATGAAGCAACAATTTTAGGTATAATAGCTGGTATCTGGATTTTAATATGATCAGCTCTCATGCTTCAGGGCCCACATATTACCAGCAGCCATTAAGAAAACCTACCCTCTTATAAAACTTTGATTCTATTGTATACTCCAAGAGTATTATGTTGGAGGTTATTGACAAAATGACTTTTATGGAGTATAGACTTTTGCATAAAACGTGGTGTTAAAATGTGCTTGCTGTCAATAAATACTTGTATCATGATGCTTTATCTGGAGTCTCATGCAGGAATGCATTGAATGGGACCTTATGATAGTGTTGCGCACCCCCCGCCCCCTCCAAGATATGGCGGGAATTCACCTGTAGAATGCATGTACCAAGGTGTGGCCTAGATTTGTGGAGTATCTGCTGTGATTTACGGAACACAGATAGATGGTCCTCTGACGCCATCAAGAGAATAATTTTTCCAAGGTTTGATTGGTCTGCTGGGCTAATATGTGCCATTACAGTGCCTTAATTTTTTTTTTAACCAAACAAAACAGTATCTATTGTGATAAACTGCATGGGGCCTTACATTTTAAGCAGTGCCTGATTTTTATTTCATCACTTTGACAGAAAATGCCAGATAAGACAATTTTGGAATGCTGTACCTTTTTTTAAAAGATGAAGCTCTTCTTCATCCTACTTTTTATTTATGTTCACGGCCTTGTCAGTTATTAAGTTTTGCATTTAAAGACATTTTTAGCTACCAGGGTCTCCCCAGAAGGCAAGGGCTATTTGCTTTTATGGAGTTCTCTGTGCTAGCTGTGTGCCTGGCCAATGGAAGATGTAAATACTTACTTGAAATATAATCAAAGTAAAAGGAAGGATGGGTCAGAGCCTCCACAACTGACCTGAGCCATTCCTTACTCTTGGGAGAAGAGGCGAACGGGAACCCACAAGCTCCTGGAAGGGGACAGACGAGATTTTCTGTGGTGGATGGACCTTGTCTCCTGCAGCCTCCACGTGGTCAGTTCTTGTGTCAACCTTTCTGCCAGTCAACACTTGATGAGCTTGCAGGCCTGATTTTAGGCGTCTCTGGGTTCTTCATCCCGGGTAAATTAGTGTCTCTCATCTCGTTTGCTGCAGTTTTCCCTGTGGAGTTTTACCTCTCCTCTCAAGGGTGGGATAAAATCATTTGTGCTTTTCACCTGCACTGGGTGGTTTTGCCAAGAGGCTCACAATAGCCTCTCTTTATGAAGCCAGACATGGACACAATGCTCAGCCCTCATTAGTCAGCAAATACACACCGAGCGAGTGTCCACAGAGGCCCTCCCAGAAGTCATAGAATGAGAAAAACTTTGATTACATCTTTAACAATACATCATTTTGATTACCGAGTGAGAGTCCAAGAACCTTATTATATGAGTGCGGTAATCAATTTTGGTTTGGTATTTGTATTTGCCATGTTTCAACCTGGACAAGCATGTATAACATTCGTTTTGTTGCATTTATCCTGTTACAGTACCACCTACTATTTAAAGCTCTGGTTTGTGTCCTGCTGTCTTTTGAAGTGAAGTCATGTTTTTGTAGTGGGAGACTATAGGTTTTTATTTGATGGAAATGTGTTGGCAATTAGAAATATTATTTAGAGCCATTATTTTTGTTATAAAGGTGAATATTTATATATGTGGTTCACTAATTTTGTAAACTTTGAATTAACAAAGGCTAGTGTACAGCTCAAATCATGAAAGTATACTCTTGGGAAATTGGGAGGAGACAAGGTTTTATAATGAAATAAACACACATAGTATAAATTTACTTAATAAAGAAAACTTCAGAGTAAAGCAATGTTTGATTTAGAGAAAAGTTATAGAATTTTCGTGGTAAAGAAACATCCAGTTATACCTCCCAGTTGCTGTTAGGTGCCCTGAAGTCAGTTCCCACTCATAGCAACCCTGTGGACCACTGAATGAAGCCCTCCCGGCCTGCTCCGGGGCCAGCTCCCCATGACTGACCTGCCCATCGTTGCACCACTGTGTCAGTTCATCTTGTCCAGGGTCTCCCCTTTCTGTCGTACTGCTTTACCAAGCACGGCCTCTTCTAGGGACTGATCTCTCCTGATAACTTGTCCAAGGTACGGGAGATGAAGTCTTGCCATTCCTGTTTCTGAGGCGCATTCTGACTATATTTCTTCCAAGACTGTTTTGCTGGTTCTTTTGGCCGTCCATGGGTCTTTCAATACCTGCTAGCTAGAGACAAGAAACCGAGCAAGTAGATTCCTTAATGATGCACTTCTGTCACTTTGTTTAAAAAACAAAACAAAAAACACTTAAAAAATACAGTTCACAAATCCTAGACACACTTGTGACAACAACTAGAAAACCGTTGCCCTGGTTCTTTTTTCCACAGAGGAGTGGCTTATTTTAGGGTGCCTTCTCTTCTTTCTGTTCATATTCATTTAAAAATAAAGTCTAGTCTAGGGTCACACTGTGAATATTGCTTCATAACTGGTTTTAGACATTTTTATATAAAATGCTTTTTACTTATCAATATATTGTGATAGTCCCTTCTCCTTATGTGTGTTACCAGTTAAATTCAGGGGAATTTTAACATAATTTTGACGCTACCGTACTAGTTCTTTGATAGAATTTGTATGTAATCTTGCAAACCAGTTTAAAAAATGTAACACAAAGATGTGTGCTACAAATCGGATGATCGTCCTTGAAGCCATATGTTTCCTCGTCATTGTAGTGCTTTGCACACAGTGTTGTGGGTACCTGTTCGGAAGAGGCTAGAACTCATTTGTTCTTCTGTCCACTGGTCCCGGTGCGTTCAGTCCTCCTTCCCCAGGTGGATTCAACCAACCACACATGGGCCCAGTGGTCTGCAGAAACTTCTGTAGGTGCCCCGAACCTGCTTCCGGACTCTGCTCTGGCTCTGCAGTTGTTCCTTCTCCCCCTGTCCCGCCCAGCCCATCCCTGGCCTCTCCATCTTCAGCGCCCCAACCCCAACCCCTTCAGAAAATGTGAACCTTGGAGAACACGGTTTTGTCTACTTGTGTAATATTCTGTCCAAGTCTTTGATGTCTATAAGCAGTCTCTGGAAAGATCAGGAGTTTATTCAAAGAACTGAGGTATAAATGAAAAGAAAAAGGTGTGAGGTATGTACTGATGTGCAGTTTGGATTAGATTGTTGTTGAGTGAAGCAACTTTCCAACGTAAATTGGGAACGATATTGGGTTATGTCAGGTGGTCAAGGTAAAAACACATCAAAACAAACCCTTTTCTGTTCGTGGTGGGCTCTTACAGGTGACTTTTCTGAATTGTGCACTCTCAAGAAACAAAGATAATTTATTTCACTGTGATGCCATCCCTCCTCCCAATCCAGTTGAGACCTTGGCAAAGCCAAGAATAATAACCATAGTATTTCTTTTTCTCAGGACAAGTCTGAGGTGATGCTTCGGAATTAAGAGAAATATTACTGAACTCTCTTAATGAAGTTGGTAAAACGTTGTTAGGAATCCTCCACCCACTATAAAAGTTACCCCCTCCAACACACACACACACACACACACACACACACACACACACACACTTCCACTTAGCATCTGTAGTCTCCTTCGGCTGGAATTTCATTCCCTTTCACAGTAATGTTTATCCATTTGACTGTTGTTTTACAGAAAGGAAAAGTGCGTTTGTGTAAAAATATCTAGAGCTTGCCAGGGAATTTTCTCAGAATGCTCTGTGGTTACAAATGAAGCTTATTGTTGTATAAATGGCAAGTTTAAATCAGAGAAGTTTTTGCAGTAGCTCGTGGACGGAGTTGCTAATCTGTGAATGGCTCTGCATGTGTGTGTGTGCTGGTGTGCACTCCGGTACGTGTGTCGGCCTGTCCCTGGCTGGCTGGGTCTGGTCCTGTTCCCCTTTCCCCACCTACCACCTCCCTCCCTTAGACCTTGAGTACGAACATTCCTTTCTCAAGGCCAACCCACAAGAGGCCAGTGGGTGGGTGACAGGGTGGTGAATTGGGAGAGAGGTGCATTTCTTTCAGTGTCCTCTGGTGGAATTCCACTTGACACAGTGACAACACTGTTTTAAAACTTAAGCTGTTTGACTTTGTGGATTTTTCTCTCTCCCCCTGTAATTTCGGAAACTTTCTCTAAACAAGATGGTTGGCACGTTCCGGGGACAGAGCAGAGACACAGAACAGAGACAAAGCCGCCCTGAGAAGCAGACACACTTAGATTGCTTGTGGTTTTCAATACAGCTGCTCTCAGATGGGCCGGCTTGTTCTACGCTGGCTCTGCGGCCAAAGCAAGACTGGGACACAGCTGCTAGCACTTACTGTACTTGCGGGAAAGTATGTGATTCATTAGTTGGAACCGTATGTTTTTCACCAGTTCTGGTCATGTTTTTGTTAGGATGTGGTAAAAACATAAGCAGGGGTGAAGGGACAATGGAAACATGTGACTTGTTAAGGGTTGGCCCCAACCCGTTATTAGCTCAATTGTACACCATAAAATGTCCTCTGTACCTCATAAGACAAATGACTTAATTTTTTATTCCTCAGTTGAGGTCATTTAGTCGTAAGTAGTAAAAATTATCAACACGGAGCTTTCTCTCTCTCTCTCTGTTCTGTAAAGTATTATGATCCGTTCAAACCCCAAATTATAATATGAAGAGAAGTCATGCAAGTAAAAGACATTAATTTGCTGAAAAATGCCCATGATGGGTGAAGAAGCTTAACTGGAGTGAACTCCCATTACTGATAAAATATGAGGATGGTGTTACAGCTCATCAGAAACACTTCTCGTGCTGCAGGGTGTGAGGAGAACAAGCCGATGGAGTGCCTTTGTCTGCATATGGCCAAGCCAAGTTGTATGTGACCAAACGGGGGCTCGTTCTTTCAAATATTCTCAGTGTCACTGAGAGGCCTGCATCCGAGTCCCCGAGAACGGGCATTTGGGGATCGTGCGGTATGGCAGATGTGGCAGTATCCAGGTTCAGACGTGGTTTGAGCTTTTGAAGATGGCACAACTGCCCAGCCCCAACCATACTCTTGACAGTGGCCTTGCTCTGCGTTGTTCCTCTTTGCACAGGTATTTGCTCTAACAGGCATTTTCCTGTACTTCTTGACAACATTAGGAGGCTTTCCCTTTGTACCCCGCCCAGCGGCCTACCCTTAAAATATGTGATGCCGCTCAGTGTATTCCTGGGTAAACCTCATGGCAGATGACACCTCTACCCCCTGACTGCCTCCACACCCTGTTTGGAGTTCCCTGCCGGTCATACCTCACTGCGTAGACTCCTGCGGGTGCTGGGCGCTGCAGAATTAGAACCAGGTCTGTCTGTGACCGTGAGCTCCACTGACTGCCGCCTAACTACAGAAATGTGCTCAGGGGCTGTAGTCTGTGACACGGTTTAACCGAGCATGAAAAGGTGCATCTGTTCCGTGTCCAGATTCAGTCGCCACACTGTCACCGGGAAGTTATCCACATGGAGATATGCCCGCGGTGTTTGGTAAACAGGCGGCAGGTATTAAATGAAGCCGGCTGTGAGTGTGCAAAAGTGCTGCTTTATTAAGAGGCCTGCTATCTCTGCTGGTCACAAGCGGTTGCTGGCGTATCTATTAAGAGGACTCAGGGCACTGGCTAGTCGACACCTGTCCTCACTTCTGGGGAGCACCACTGCCCTTTGACAGCCCATGTCAGGGGGAGAAAGAGAGAGAACAGAAGAAAGGGTGTGTGTGTGTGCATTTGCCTGTTGCAGGGTTAGGAGCCCGCCCGCCCGAGAGAAGGCTCTGAGCAGCCCTGAGGAGGGATGCTTTCTTGCAGGCGGGTTGCGGTGTTTGCAGACCCCACCTGTTGGTTTATTTGGCCCTCCTTTTTACATCACCTGTGTCCCCTGCTCCTGGCAGCTGCTCCATGTGAGGTCTGAAATAATAGGAGGCTATCCGTGTGATCAGAATTTCTCTCAGCCTAGCTGAGTTGGGTAGCCACAGACATCTTGTTCAACTACCATCACACTTGTGTTACATTCTTGGAACTTTTATCTGCCTTTGCATTCAGTCTTTCTAGTGGGAGAAGCACATTTTTTTTCTGTTCCAGAAGACACTCTGCTGTTCTGCAGCAGCCTAACGATTCCTGAAGTTTGTTTCCTCTCGCTTCAGGAAGGCTTGACAGAGGGTTGTGTGTAGTTGCGTATATTGACATATTGATACATACTTTGTTTTATATAGGTTTACAGTCTTTGGGGGGCTGAGGATAGATCAAGGTCTGTAGGCAAGCATAGCAAGGTCATTTTCAGCACACACATCTGTGCTACAAGAGACCGTTCTTTCGGAACTGTCCCTGCTCCCCTCCTCCTTGTGCTTCTTTTTAGGGCCCCAGTCGTGCTCCTCATGCATTAGAAGATGACGTAATGCCCCTGGGACCTGGCCCCACACAGCTTGAACTGAGAAACGATTCCAGTTGGTGGTTCTCGAATGTGGATGACCAGAAGGGGTGGCGCTTTCTGCGCTGCATTTGAAGTACTCCCCTTGGAGGTCTCTTGGTCCTCCTTGGTCTTGCATTCCTGCTGTCCAGAGCCATCTTTTACCGCTAGCTATCTTTATGTGGGAGTGTCTGGGGGAGGAGTGAGATGGGGAGGATGGAGTAGAAGCATCCTTTCTCCCTGTTGTCTTGGAGCAAAAGGGCAGGAGAGCATCAAACTTTCCCACTCTCCAGGGCCGACAGTGGGGATGTCTCAGAATCTTTAACTTTGTGCCACCTTTGCCATCTGAAGTTTAATAAACCGGTGTGTAGTTCTTCTGTCAAGCCTATAGATTCCAGTTTTCATTCCGTCCCATTGTTTCCCAACCCCCCATTTTTCTCTGAGCCTTGACTTCCTATTTCTTTATCCTCCCCCCTCCCAGCCCCTCCTTCCCATTTCCTTTATCTCAGGGGAGTTTTCTGAGTAGCAAGTCTGAAAAAGAGCCGAGGTTTATGTAGAAGAAATTAAGGTTAATGATCATTGGCTCATTTTCATATTCTGTGGGTGTGGGTGGAGGAGTAATCAGTGCAGGTGGCCCTGCCAGTTGGGAGTTTTTCTTTGTCATCAAGAAAATAAGGAGAGTGCAGGGATTGAATTACCACAACTATTTCAGGACTAAACATATTTCATTTCCCGATCGGGTCTGGTTTAAGGACACAAAGCTGACATTAATTTTATCCGAGGAAAGCACAGCAAAAATTTTTTTTTAAAAAAATAATTTGACTGAATGCATGGGGTAGATGCATGTTCAAGTTTAATTCTAGTATAATCTTACAAATAATGCTCAGAAAAGCAAAGGGGTTTTGATTTAGTTTGACAGTTTATGTTTCTGTGCCCAATTACCACTTACTTATTGAATGGGAAAGAGCTGCTTTCTAGAACGTGCTCTCTGACTGCACCAATTGGCTCCCCAGCTGCCTGCTATTACCCAGGAGGTACTCCTTCCTAACTTTTAAAGGACAGACACATTTGAAGTCGATCTGTTTAGCGAGCAAAGGAAGTGGGGGATTTGATTAGGAAGTGGTGCTGGCTGGCCTTGAAAAAGTATTTTGTGTGCATTCTAATTTCAGGTACACGAAGACCATTCTTTAAAGAAAGATCTGGTAGGTGAAAAACAAACAAAAATAAAACCAACCAAACAGAAAAACTTCAAAATGTAAATGACCAAATGAAGTAGGGGAATAATTTTGATTTTAAAACTAAGTGGGGGTGAGGGGTGGGGGGCGGGGAGAGGGGAGGACTATATCATTCATTTGGAACTATTTCTTTTAAGTATTTATCTGTTCTCCTGTTTTTAATGCCACTGATGTAACTTGCTGAAAGCAAAGGTTTCTTATTCAAGACCTCTGGGGTAAAGGAAGGTTTAATGCTGACCCGAGACAATAAAAGTCATTGATGAAGAGTGTCACTTGCCATGCATGGTGGGTTTTGCTTTCTTAGCAGATTGCAGCAGGCAGCCGGGGTGACCTGGCTTGTTTGTAAAGCACGAGGTTTATTTGGCCATTGCAGTGCGAGTATAATATTAATGATTCTTACGTAAAATTAACTTTTATGTTGTGTGAGCACATTTTCTTGCCTCCTCCTTTCAACTCACAGGTAAGTCTGTGTGTGCCTAGTTGGGTTGCCACAGTGAATGTTTACATAACATTGTTCAGGCCACAAAAATGTCTGGTGGAGAGGCAAGGATGTGTGTGAGTGTCAGTTAGGCAAGTGTGAGCACAAGTAAAAGTAGGCTTTGGTTTTCATAGCCCTCCTGTTCAAGTTCACATCCAGTTGAATATTCATTGTATGGACATTAATATGTATACTGTGTCTGCTGCTATACCTTACAATGACTTATTAATAACACATGAGGAGACCAATCTGAAACATTCAGAGGGCAAGAATGTTGTAGTGGTTTCTGGGAACTTCTTGATACGAAGAAATAAGATTTAGTTAAAAAACAACAACAAAACTCCAAACAAACATGGTAGCAATTAAAAATATTCAAGCATAATAAGATGGCATTTAAGATATTTGCACTAGCACTTTAACTTAAATACTTGAATGTTTAGAGCCTGTTTTAAGCTATCCTTAACTGACAAGGCTGAAACTCAGTAAAGGGTGTGATTTTCAAATTTAACAAATCCTGTTTCTTGTTCTAAGCAACAGAAGAAACAATACACATTTTTTTAAGGGAAGGCCCTTTCCTGTTTCCATTTAGATTTTCACCCAGTCCTTTTCCACTGTGTCCTCTACTGACAGAACTCCACATAGTCTTCATCACTGGAGTTTCCCAAGGGCTTTGGGAAAGATCTATTTGAATTCTAGCATACTCATCTGGTATTAGCCCAGAAGAGAGTACCTGTAATTCCGCTTCATACTAGTATTAATCTGTTATACATTCGAGATACGTATTAAGGCACAGAAATTTAATTGGTATTTTTCTATATGTGACCAGATCTTTAAATCTACCACATTTAGACTCTTCAGGTGAAATATCTATATCTTTCACAAAAGGTATTTGCTGAAGCCGCTCAGGGGCTCTCATTGCAGACTCGTGGGCTTTGGTCACACAGCCCTGCCCGTTAGCCAGTGCTCATCATCTTTGTTTTGATTTCTTCTAGAAGTCCCAAGTTTTGTGCTTTCTTCACATTGGATACATAAGGTGTAACAATTCATTGATAGCACTTTCCTGTGTGTGTTAATGCAGTGGTTCTCAACCTACCTAATGCCGTGACCCTTTCATACAGTTCCTTGTGTTGTGGTGAACCCCAAACCATAAAATGATTTTCGTTGCTACTTCATCACTGTCATTTTGCTACTGTTATGAGTCAGGTGACCCCTGTGAAAGGGTCATTCGACCCCCAAAGGGGTCGTGACCCACAGGTTGAGAACTGTATTAATGCATTGGGATTAGGGTGTTGAAGAATATTGGAAGTTCTATGGAATACTGGTAGGACAGACAGACGTCTTCAAAGAAGTGCCACCAGAGAGTTTTCCCTTCCATGG
Source organism: Echinops telfairi (assembly GCF_000313985.2). Classification (NCBI taxonomy): domain Eukaryota; kingdom Metazoa; phylum Chordata; class Mammalia; order Afrosoricida; family Tenrecidae; genus Echinops; species Echinops telfairi. The sequence goes on along the minus strand of NW_022103922.1, from coordinate 17,082,912 downwards.
TAGGGGGATGAAACTTTTCTCGTGTCTCTTGGGACATGTTACCAGGAGAGACCTGCCCCTGAAAAAGGACATCATGCGTAGAAAGGAGAGGGTCAATGGAAAAGAGGAGGCCCCCAGGGGGATGCAACAACACCGTGGCTGCCATAGTGGACTCAGTCCACAATTGTGAGGGTGCCCAGGAAAGGGCAGTGTTTTCTTGTCCTACAGGAGTTGGTGCTGACTCCACAGCAGGCAACGATAACAATAGTGCCTTCATATCTTAACCTGTCCTGCTCAAGAGATCTCTGAAGCCTCTCTCAATTTTTAACTCCTGAGTTTTGTTAGCTCTAATCCCAACCTCGTGATTTGACAAGTTTTTCTAGCCTTTTCTCTGGAATATGTCCATAAGTGTGGGTGCCTGTGTCCATGTGTTTTTCACACTCACAACCCAGGCTCTAAAGGCTTCCAGTGAGCGTAAGCGGTTGGGCTTAGTGTTACCATCAGTTTCATGAGCATACATGTGTTAACTGGTATTGCACTTCTGTCCTGCGTTGGATCCCTACCTCCTATCTTCTTCCGGTCTCCACTTTCGACAGCAAACGGATTCAAATCCTCAACATAACCTCAAAGATGAAATGCTTATTCCAATGAAGGAATCCTGAGGAATGAATTTGCTCTTTGTGTCTCGACAGAAATATAGTAGCATGCAGCCAAGTATCAGACTTGTCACCTGAACTTGTTCTTAAGAGGCTCCCTCCTAAACCCTATTATAATAAGCACACAACACTGGTAGTTAGTGTAACTCTTGGAGCTGCACACTTCTACATCTTCCTCTTGGCCTGGGGCTCTCAGAGCTGTGTGAGGAGGCCTCTCAGAGATTACCAGGAATGCCATAGTCACTGGTGCTATCCTTGTTTCAACTGTGCTCGAGAGGGAGCCACCATACCTTGTAGTTTAAGATATACGCCTCTTGTTTAGTGAAAAATACTTTCAATAAAACTTTATTCTGTGGTTTTTGTAGGGGACACTTGCTTTGGGATGACGTTAACTCAGGATTGACTCAGTGGCAACCAATAATAACAAGAATCTACTTTGGTATTGTCCTTACCAAATGACTTGTAATTAAACTCAAACTCTGATAAGCCCAAACCAAGCTCATTGCTGTTGAGTAGCTACTGACTCATAGCAACCCCATGGCGCAGTGTAGAACTATCCCAAAGGATTTCCAAGCCTGTCAATCTTACAGAAGCTGGCGGCAACATCTTCCTCCTGTGAAGCGGCTGGTGGTTCCAACCACTGACCTTCTGGCCAGCACAACTCCGCCATGGCTCCTTATACTTATGTTAATAAGCTTTAATTCACAAAGCAAAGATTCAATTCCTTTTTAAACTCAGTATACTTACAGGGCATAGGTGCTCTTTTTAAAAATATATCATCTTTAATTCTTCTTCACTGAGGAGACTCACGTGCCTATTGAGTTTGTCTACATTTAAGACCATTATGCAAATCCTTCTGGAAGAAATGTTAGAAAAAGTTCATCAGAGAGAACTTTACATCAATGTAATTGATTGTTTCTTTCAAGATGTCTGTGATGGAAATGGGCTTGTTGGTGTTAGGGTGTAACAACTGAAAAACAACTAGACTTTGAAGATGTTCAGTGCTGTCAGATTAGGAATCTAGATACTTCTATCTGTTTCATTCGAAAATGGTAAGTTAAGCAAAAGGTCATACAAGTATGAAGAAAGCTGAAGTGGGTGGTAATCTTAGTGTCTAGACCCACACTGCCTACCAACCACATCATACAGGGCATACATCATTTTAGCAGCACTAATCCTTGAAAAAATAGGTGAAATTAATTTTCATATATTTTATTTAAGCTAATATATAAAATTGTAAAAATACCAAATTACTAAAGGCACATTTTATTCTCTTTTTTCCCTGTATTGTATCTTCAAATATCCAGTATGTAGTTTACAGTGATAGCTCATCTCAATTTGGAGTAGCCGCATATTAGGGCCCCAATATTTGCATGTGACTATTGTCTACAATATTGGACAGAATAGGTCTTGATGCCAGGCAAGTGTTCTTGTTACCTCCGTTAAGTGTCGTTTTGAAAGACTGACGTGGACTTGTAAAGTCTCTATTGAGATTAATATATGTGAGCTGTTGACTTTGATGTCTAAGTGAAAAATAACAAACTTGGGAGTCACACTTCTTTGACAGAAGCATGTTTTGGCAGGAATCGCCTTTCTGTTCAGCATTTTTGAGCCTTTGGCCATACTTAGCATTGCTCCACACAAGTAAATATTTTCAGGTTATTTATTGACTTCACTCCTTCCTGACTGTACTCCCTGGTAGGCTACCCTGCCTCTTGCTAAGCACAGATACATTAGAGCCAGTGTTGGGAGAGAAGATCATCTTTCCCTCCATTTCTCCTTGTGGAGGCTGAAGGCAACCGAGTCTGGGCTGCCCTGGGCTGAGGCTGTCCACCATCTGTGTAAGGAATTCACAGCCCAGACAAAAGAAATTGGCAAAGTCTTTCCTCAGTCTGTTCTCCAGATCCTCAAGATAGCCATAAAACACCTGGACAAAATCAGCAGGTGATGGCAAGGGAGAGAGAATGATCAGTCACAGGCATTGTTGAATCCTTTGAACATTACTTATGGCCTGGACATTGCTGTCACCAGGCACAGTTTGATCTTGGGTGAGTTTTCTGGAAGAGCTTTATTCCCTGGCTCCGTGACAACAGCGGAACCCAATAACATTGTGGAGAGGGGAGAGAGGAGGGAAGCTGAGGCTTCCCGTCCTGTCCTTAAGGTACAGCCCCTCCAGGTGCTGCTACCTCCTTGTGTACACGTCACCATGCCAGATGCAACAATTGTGCTGTAGATTGGAGTTGTCCCCGTTAAGCATTTATTTAGCTATTTGCTAGTGGAGTGAAAATATTCACGTCTGTTTATGCTCATTAGTAAATTGTTGCCTGAATGCAGGCGGTTGGTTAGCATTGTTCATGTGGCTCATTTATTAATGTACTTTCAAAGTCTGTTTTCCTGCTCTCAGATTGAAAGAGAACAGGCTTGAAGACATTGGTAGGCAGTTAAGACATCCCTTGGTCTGGTCCTATATACTTCCTATATGCATATACATGCCCTTACACACATTGTGTCCACTGACCTCCCTTGCACTACTTTTAGCAGGGAAGGGCAAATGGAACATTAAAACCCTGGACCCAGCCCCCTATGTTTATCTTCTCAGCACAGTCCTGTCTCGTCTCGGGGCCTGCTTCCACATCCCTTTGTTTTGATGATGCATCCACAAAATCCAGAGGACACTGAGGCATTATTTGAGTTGTCTGATTTGGGGGTGAAGCTTCCATTTCGCAGCAGGAGTGGATGGGATCTGGTGGGGACAGGACATCATTTTTAAAGGGACAGGAATTTAGATTAAAGAGGTGGCACATTTCCAGTAGGATCCTCTGAGTCAAGTCCTTTAGCCGTTACTTGTTTGCCAGTAAGAGTTAGGACTTAATACGGTTGGTATTTCGTTCTGTTTGCTGCCGCCAGTTTTAAGGCTCATGTTTTTTATTTCCAGTGAGAGACTAAACCAAAGCAGAAGCTGGAGTGTTTAATTCAGCATCACCCTCTCTCCCTTTGGCTCTGTCTACAAACGTAGCCCTTTTTCATATAAATGGCGTCAAGCTTCATTGAATTTAGCTATGTCTTGTTAAGAACATTAATGCTGTGTTCTGTCATTCATTACATGAGAATTAGTTGTCTATTACAAAGTGGGGGTTTTTGTTTGTGAGCCTGATCGTCTTGGGAAGAAGGCCACACACCACACGTGGCTGCATTTCCCTAATTCATTCAGTTCTGGACTTGTTTATCTGTGACTTGTTGTGTTCCACTGTCAAGAGCATGCAAACTACAGATCGTCCTATTGGAAGACCCAGCTTACTTAAAGCAAGAAAACCCAAGAGACATCTACTTAACCACCTTCCTTTCGGCCCTCTCTCGTGTACTTTTGTTACCTTGTTTAGCGATCTATATGGCTTTCTTAGAGTGTGTTTCAGAAAGTGTTAATATCTTGAAGCAGCAGTAATAATAATCCTTTTACTCAGGGTAATCATGTGCTAATCCGCTGGTAAGTCAGAAGTATTAGATCATTTGAAATTCATTGTGTCTGCTTCGTTGAAACAACTGGTATGGTGCTATAAACATTTAGAGAAAGGGAGCCTTTGAACCCAAATAATCATGTCAAATAGTTTGTTAGTGTTTCATGCTCATGTTCAAGGGTTTCATAAGCCCAACCCATGGACAAGACCATTTCAGTTTATAGTGGTGTGTAATGTATTATTTTAACTGAAAGTTTATTTTTATTTTGTTATTTGGGGAACGTTTCTTTTCCTCTGGCACTTATACACTGGATTTTCATGTTACAATTTTCACCTGGTAGTCACAGGGAGCCCTGTTTTATACACGTGTGTGTCAGCGTGATTGATACATAGATATGTATTTATTTCATTAATATTAAGCACACTGTGCTTGTTCTTCAGTGATGTTGCATTGAGGTTGAATTTTCTCTGTTCCCTCTCACTCCTCTTCCGCACTTTGCACAAACACTGATTGATGCTGTGCACATTAATGTGGAGAGTTTTGCTTCTTGTTTTCCGCCATTTCTCATTGAAATTTAACCGTTCGCACTTGGATTATTCCCTTTCTGGTTTTGCTGTTGAGCCCTCCTCCCCTTTTGATGGAGACATCTTATGAGAATAATAATTTATTTTTCGTGATTTTTTTTTCAGGGGTGGGCATGGAGATGTTCAATAAACTTTGTTTTGAAGTATGTAATTTTTTTTAAAAAGCTCTGAGTTGGACAACTAGTTCACTAGAGTTTTTGCTGTCTCAGTTGATGTGTCAGTCTGAGTATTTTAGAGAAATCCACAGAGACTCATGTATAAGAGAGTTTTATACGAAGATTAAGTGCATGCACATCAAGAAAACATCCCAACCCAGTGCTGCCCAAGCCCACAAGTCCAACATTAACCCATATGTCCCACACCAATCCACAAAGTTCTCCTCCACCTCACAAAACACACACTATGATGCTGACTGCAGGAAGAAAGCCGAATCAGTGAGCATGTAAGCATCTCAACGCTGGCAGGGGTCTCTACACGGCTGCTCCAGCACCCAGGGCTGCATCAGGGTAGGTCCATGCTGCTTCTCCTCGGGGATGTCTTGCAAGAAGTGAGCCTTATCAGTTGAAGCAGGGAACTGGCTAAGGCAGCTGCACCCTGACCCAACCATCAGAAAACAGGAGACCTGAGAACTAGAAAGGCGAACTAGAACTAGAAATGGCTCGCCAAGCCATTTATCTCTCTGCCCTTCAATGAACCCCACATGTGTTTATCGGCCAGCTTGGCACAATAAACTTTAACTAACTCAGTTGATGAACATTTTTGATAATGTCATTCTTACCTCCCTTTCTTCTTTCTTGAGAGTCCATTGAGCTTTGGATTTGCATCCCTTTCCCCAGAGCTTAAGCCTGTTGGAGGCTGCATCTAACATGATTGACTTTGAGACCAGTTGACTGTTGGCCAAATGGCTGACTCTAGAAAACAGTGTGTTAGCTCCTCAGCAGGCACTAACCCAATGAATCCATTTTCTGATAATAAGTAACATTATATAAGTAATCGAACAGTATGCACTCTTCCTCCACCTCCTGTTTCCACACCATGCTTCAACCTGATATTTGATTGCATTTTAGAGATTTTTATGTACTGTCATGTGATACTACCTACCTCTTCATTGAGATTGGATCTGCTGATGGCATTCTCTAAATAAACGTAGAGCCTGGAGCATGTCACAATGGATGACTTCACCTACCACTATCACGCTCCACGTGTCTTTGCTCCTGCTGAGTCATTCTGGGAAAGGGTTGGGTGTGAAGAGGCTCATTTCAATGAATACAGCCCCTTGCAGGGGAGCTCTCTTTAAACCATTGGCGAGTGGACTGCGGGTGGTGTGTGTAAGCCAACCCTCAAGGTAGCAGAGAGAAGAGAAAGCTGTGAAAGGCAACTGGAGCAGTTTTTAGAACAAGATAGCCAGGTTTTCTCGTTTAAATCACAAAGACGGTGCAGCGAATGAGTAGACTACTCCAATTCCCAGCCAAGTCAGGGGTCTCATGGCAGGACAGAGTCCAAGTGATAGTGTCTGGATGCGCTGATGGATGACGGATGAGATGCCCATAAGACTGTAGCAGGGAAACTACCTTAGAGAGGTTAGGCCTGAGAGCCACTATCAGTTACTTTGAATTGAAATTTTGAAGTGGAGATCCCAGCTCCCCTGGACAAGGCCAGCACGTGGCGGACAAACATGAGTTAGATCTGAATCCTGCTTCCACCATTGTTACTAGCTGCATGCTACTAAGGCAAGGCACTCAACTCTTTCCATCCTGAGTTCCTCATCTGGGAAATGGGAAATTACTTATATACACCCATCATAGTTTACATGAAGTGTGAGGACTATGTGGATTTCAGTGCTTGAACAGTTGCTGAAACTTCATCAGTCCTTCGTATGTGGTTGAATAAGAAAATAAGACAGAGCTGATGACTGATGGAGCTTCAGAAGACCAGCAGTGAAAACAAACCCCTGAACTTGACCCTTCTGTAGCGGGGGAGGCTTTACTGACCCTTGGGTCTGACAGAAAGGCTGGACTGACAGGCCTTAAAGGTAACTGCTTCAGAAACTTGGGCATATAGCCATAAGTATTTTTTGTTTTAATTCTATTCAGCGGCAATTGACTGAAGGGCATTGTGGGGATTCCCTTGGCTGTCGGTGTGGGCCCAGTAGTCTGCAATGATCTAGGAACAGAGCGGTTTTCAGTATCTTTTTTATGTATTGTTTTCCTTGTAGGAGACATTTGTCATAGAAGCATATGTGTTTCCTTAACTAATATTAACGACTTTTATATCTAGGTTCTAATATCCATTGCAATGGCTAAACAGAACACAACAGACAGTGTTCATGATTAAAGGGCCTATTAAGGAAGTTCACATGTTGGTAACATACTGTAATGCAAATCAGAAACATACCAGAGTGTGTTGTTCATCAGGGCATATTACAAAGTTCTTTCAGAACTGCTAATAGATGCTCCAAAGCTATACCACTCCTCTGTGAAGTCTCACCCCAGAGACTCAAGCTCCTTGGATCATCAAATCCAGCTCCCAAAATTGAGTGCTCAGAGGCACCCCACTCTAGTAAGTCCTAGGCCAGTGGTTCTCAACCTGTGGGTCTTGACCCCTTTGGGGGTCACATGACCATTTCACAGAGGTCACCTAAGACCATCGGAAAACACATAAATATTTCACAATATATAATCACATATTGTTTTGTGATTAATCACTATGTTTTAATTATGTTTAATTATGTTCAACTTGTAACAATCAAAATACATCCCGCATATCATATATTTACATTATGATTCATAACAATAGCAAAATTACAGTTTTGAAATAGCAACAAAAATAATTTCATGGTTGTGGGTCACCACAACATGAGGAACTGTATTAAAGGGTAGTAAAGGCATTAGGAATGTTGAGAACCACTGTCCTAGGCCAAAGGCAGTCAGCTCCAATCGGGGTGGGTCAAGTCCAGCTGCCCGCAATAAGTTCTCAGAGCACCTCACTCCACAAACCAGCCTCCTGCCCCCAAAACACTCAACTTTACTTACTCCTTAGGCTGGGAAATCTACCACTCTGCTGCATGCTTTAGATCCTGGTTCTGCTGCTCTGATATCACAGCTGTCTTCTGGATCCAGGTGGTTCACCCCCTAGGATCTTGGTCCAGAGGATGTGCTGTACTTTTGGCTCTTGTTGATAATACGTTCAGACCTCCTGCTTCCCAGAAGGCTCCCTTTATACCCAACAGGATGGTGTGGAATTCTGGTCACAGTTACTCACAAGTGAATCTACTGATATTTCCCCCACCTTTTGACCAGATCGTACAAGAAAAGGTTGTTGTTAGGGGTTAGAGACTTTGCACTGAAGGGCCACATTAAATAATTCACTGCCACATACAGAATATGTTTAACTTACATACTTAAACACATTTTCTTCTTCATTGTGTCGCTTTAGAAATCTGACCATCCGTTTTTGTTCAAGAGCCACAGCTGTTTGTTTTTCATTTGTTAAGTATTTTTGGAATGCTTTATTGACTAACCCTCAAAGCAAGTTATCTCGAGGAAATGTGATTGGGAGAGTATGTGCCGTCGTAGCAGATCAGACTGGGTTTTCATTCCACTTTTATCATTGAGCAGCTGAGAAGCCTTTGTCAAGCCTATTTGTGAAGTAGAGGTGGTCACAGTCTTGCCTTCTTCGTGGAAATCAGCTCATGTATGTCACATAGCCATGTGAATGTGGAACACTTGAGTTCAAGAATCCATAACTCTTAATAAGAGTGTGGAAGGAGCCAGGGTAGAGTAGTGGGTTGGGCTGCTGAACGACAAGGCCACCAGTGTAAAACCACCAGACGCTGTGCTGGAGAAAGATGAGGCTTCCTATTCCCATACAGATTTACTGTCTGGAACACCTGCAGGAGCAGTTCTCTTCCGCCATACAGGCTCGTTGTCAGTTGTACTGGGAAGTGAATTTGGTTTGGTTTTTGGCTTAAGGTTAACGATTTAAGGAAAATAAGAGGCCGAATTGCTAACTCACCTGCAGTGTGACTTAAGAGCTGATGCAGCATGCATTAGTTCTGGCAGTAATAGCAAGTCTCTGTTGCGCTGCAGCCAGGGCTGCCTGACCAGCGAAGTCACACCAGTGTGACCACAGAGACTTTTTGGCATGTGGTATAGTAACTGGCCCACAGGACCTTCTTCCTCCTCTTCCAAAACAAAGTTAGCTGCTCTTTAGTACCAGATGTTAATAAAAGAGGAGCCAAACGCAGACATTGCCTTGAAATGTTGACCTCCTTGTCTTTTTGGCTTAAATAAAAGCTGTATTCTTAAACGAGAGTGAAACCATTGATTTCTTGGGATTCTTTCTGGAACCAACAGTACAGGTTTTGAGCCAACAGAAGCCCTATTGGTTCATATCAACAGCGTAATGTGAGTCTGAAGCACACACAGGATTGCTTGGCATCTCGCTAGGGAGAAGGGGATACCCATTTGAGTAAGACACCACCCTTCGATACGTGGACTTCACAGTGTTTCTCTTGTGCCAAGGCTTCCAAGTTCTCTCCCAGTCTGAGGACCTGGGAACCTCACGATGTCTTCCACCTCCCTCTTCCTCCACTGTAGCCATGCTTCTCCTTGAGTCAGATTTACCACGTCTGGATTTTCATCCCAAGAATTCATTGTTGGTATGTTCTGTGGAAATTTGGTCTAGAACCATGTTCCCTTTTGCCTGGCTTCTGAGTCATGGGAACCTGGGAGCCAGACCTATTTTTAGTCAACTTTCTTTCTGACGGAGCTGTTTTCCATAAGGTAGTGCGCTTCTTCCTTTTATGACTTAGCTTCTTTTGTTCAGCCAGATGTCACATGATGTCATCTGGACAATTTACAGCACACAGTCTGTCTGGAATTTGAGACAACTCGGAAAATTGAGCAATCCTGCACAGCACGCCTAGATGACAGTTATGCTTGTCACCATTCCTGCTGGGAAATCTCAGACAATTGTCACTGCTGGCCATCCTGGGTCCTGAGAATTTCTCAATTCTCACTCAAAGTTGAACTGGCGGTCATACGTGCAGGAGTGTGTAGGGATTGTAGACCATGGCGAGATGCCTAGGTCCTGTCCCCTCACATGTAGTCATTGTTGTTTCCATGACAGGTAGCAAGGGGCACTTCTTGACCAGATTTGGAGCAATTACTAACTACGCAGTAATAGTCCAGCTCCTTTGTCCAGAAACACTATAGAGCTTGTGTGTTCTATAGACACCTATCTCAGGCAGCCTGAGTAATAATAGTGTTGAAGTGTTACACACACAGATACCGTCTCCCTTTTGCAATAATATGTTGATTTCTTTAGATTCAACATCTGTTAAAGCAACATCCCCCACCCCCGTGTTGCAGACTCTTTTTGGCCTTCAAGGTACAATGTCACCTTACAGTGGTGAGAGAATTTACAAGTTTCTAATGAGTCCTTGAACATAGTACATTACTCTTCCCTCGTGTTCTGCGTTCACAATTGGAAAAGTACACGGTGTCTCTTCTTATTTAAACTGGCACAATAGATTCATGACTCTACTAATTATATTCATCATAGGATTAGAAATGCTCCATGTTCCCCCAAGGCCCAGAAATTAAAACTGAAGCTTGCTGGCTACCTTTTATTTTGATCTGGTTTACTTTTCAGTCCATCATTCTAATCTCAGGTTCCTAGGCACTTGCTTTTGTAAAACTCACATATTCTTTGGTTGGGGGCAGGGGTAAGGGACGATGATGACTCAGTGCTGTGGCCAAAGCATCATCATCGTCATCGTCATCACCATCAGTACTCGTCCATCTTTGTGAAGGGTCCCCGTTCCTTCTCTCGGCTCAGATTCAGTTGCACGGCTTTTTCATCGTGCTAACCTGTCCAGCACGGTGCTAGGTGCCAGAATCTGCGGAGTGCAACAAGGCATGATCTCTGACCTTGATGACCTTAAGTTCAGGGTCTCTTGAAAGCCTATCCATCATTGAATTCACTTCTTCATGAAGCCGCTTCTCATTACGGCAAAAGAAGCAGCTTTCTCCCCTGAACTCTAAAGCATTTTGTTTATGCCTCCCTTGTCACACTGATCACATCCCACTTGATACTATCGTTGTTTGTGGTCGGCTTTATCATCCTACTCAGTTGTAAATTCCTCTTGGACACGTTTATGTTTACAAGTTGGGATTTACAGTTCTTCTTTCCACATAGTAGGTGTTTGCTAAGTGTTAATGAATGGAAGGAGCCCCAAGAAAAGATGCTCTTGTCAAAGTTTGACTAGGCAGTCTTGTCCTATTTTAATATTGGGTACTTCTTCTTCAACACAATTGAGGGAATTGAATTTTCAGAACCCAGGCTATGAGACGGAAGGGAAATAGCAAACGAATGCCTGGTCCTACTAGTTTGATATGAAAAAGTTTGATATGATATGTCTTGGGGTGAGGGGTGGATGGGGACCTGGGAGCCTGTTTAATTTGTACAGTATTGTATCACCGGGCAGAGAGACTTAATTTCAGGAAACAGTCTAATGAATATGAGCACTTGGAAAATTAGTTGCCCATTCCATTCATTGTGTATTTGTGAATGAAAGGGGCTAGTCAGGCTGGACCATTGCTTGGGTTCTGGAAATTGATCTGCTGAACTGTCTCCAGATGTGCAGTCACAACGGGTAACATTGTTGCACAATTCACAATTTGGCCTGCCTTTTTTCTTTCTTTTCATTCCTTTATTTTTTTTGCTTCTGTTTTCTAGTACTTTGTTTTTGTTTTGAGGTTAGATCCCTCGGAGTTTCCACCTACTATAAATGAACTACTAAAATAATTAAAAGGAAACATGTACTAATGTTTTCTTGAAGTTTTGTGGTTTGGTGAGGAGAAAGAGGCGAGGCTATTTTAGTGTGGAGAAGTCATTTTTCTCCTTGGAGCCTTTTTATTGGTAGGGAGGTTTTTATGTGATAAATTTATTTAAATAATAATTTTGATAACTGTATGTAGTGGAGTTAAATAAGTAGTTATTGCTTTAGCGGGCAGATAGAGAAAAAATTAATTGAGCCTCTAGCTTGCTATCTACTAGGCTTAATTAAACTGGGATGATTGGTGGCCCATGCTTTAAGTTTCTGATCACTCACTGGGGATCAGGGACTCTGCTCACAAACTATGGATGGCTTCAGTACCAGATTATGAAGTGAGAATACTCATTTCCCTTGAAAAACGTTTAGTTTTTTTGTAATCATCAAAATCAGTGTTTTTCCCAAGTGGGTGATCCCGCCCCCTTCTGGAGCCCTGGATCCATCCAGGAGCCTGCCCAGCTGACACCTGCACTCCCCCCGGGATGATGGCCTCTAGAACAAGCATTGTACTTGGTCCAGGATGGCACTGAGTAAAAAAATTTTTTTCTGAAAAAGGAGCCATGGGACAAATATATTTGGGAAGCCATAACTTAAACAGTAGCTGTGGAATCACACGGTGGATTTATCAGCATCACCTTCCCCGGAGCAAATCTCTCTAATCCCCTTCTCAGAAACTACTTGGAGCTTGACTTTTGACGGTTATTCGGCCAAAGATAATATCAAATCGACATTCAGGCTTGGATTTCGACATGGTGTTTACAAATGGACACTGTGCCACAGGTCCCTTTACAGTTATTTTCCAGATAATTCAAAATACTTCAAAACAATCTTTCTGGTCTCCCGGGGGAAGTGTCCCGTGAGCCTTCCCATTCATTTGCAGGGTGTCCAGGGAGCTCTGCTGAGAAGCTCTACTGACTGCTATAAAGTATCTGGCAGCGCAGTTGATAGTGCCGTGCCTTTGTGTTGTGACAAATACATTTCGGCTGCAGTTTATTAACATAATTCAACACAACCACAGACATATTGTACATATTAGAGCATAGAATTAGAACCATTTTTTGCACATCACAGTCTGGCTTGTAAGTTTTTTTGTTTTTTTTTGACAAGGATCTGGATAATTGCTTCAACAAATGAACTGCTGTGTTCAGTCTGTTTCTATAATTTCATAAATTGTTTTCATGCAAAACCAAGCAAGCTTTCACTGAGTTAATAGAAAGAACCACAGTGTAATTACAGGAGCCATTTCATTAAAAAGTATGACAGAAATGACAGGCTAACTGGCAGCCCCTTTCTCTATGCTGCATCACAACAAATTAACCATCCCTCTTAAGTGCCAGTCAGCAACAGAGGCTGGGATGGAGAAGGCATCATCTTCGAAATGGAGCATCCCTCCTCGTGAACCCAGGTGAGCATGGCATCGAGGCGTGCCCTGGGCAAGGCGCCTCATATTGGCCGACTGGTGCTGCTTGGCTCTCTTGGAACCCCAGGCCAGAAAAGGTGCCAAGTGCTGCACTAGAATGTGAATTGCGCAGGGCACCAAGTTGGCGACTTTTAAAATGAAAGCAGCAACATCTCGCAGGAATACCGCTCCTTCCGGTCATTGACTCCCTTTACGTTTTGTCTGGTGAAATAACCAGAGGAGCAGAGCCAGTCAGTTCACAGACACACGCCACGTGGATGAGTTAGCATCTTCCGAGGATTTCATCAGTTTCTCACAGTGCTTTGTGCTCCTTCGGTCTCCGAGGACTGCAGTCTGCTTTCTTCCCATACGTAAATTGTTGGGAACCCCGTATCCCTTCTGGGAGCATTTAGGAAAAATGTTACTCATCGGCCATTCTTTTCAAGTTTTAGTGAATCTAATTACAGTAGTGCATCTGGCAGGCATGAAACCCATTAAACAGCAGAGAGGGCTCCCAAATGCCACTCCTTGTGTGTAATTTAAAATGCTTCGGATTCAGCATATCCTCCTGCAGTTGCATGATTAGGTACATTCCCTTGTACTGTAATCCTTCTGCTTGTGGTTACATGGTGCCCTGAATCCGTTGCTACCCCCACCCTCCCTCGCCCACTCCGTGTGATATCTGTATTAGGTTACTAGGCCCTTCCTTCAGAATAGGTAGAGGCACACACGTTACCTGTCCAAAGAACGGATGACACATACCGGATTTGGTACTCAGGGATTAAATAGAGGCCACCCACCTATTGACGAGCCTGGAATCATCAAACAAAACTGAATGGAAGCAACTGAGCGGGTAGCAGAGATAACCAGACGCAAACATTGCTTTCTGTCTCTCTCTGAGGACCCTGGGAAAGCAGAAGGATGCGAGGTAAGGGTTCAAGAGGTAACAGGGAGGTGGCAGGAATGAGCAAAGGCTGCTGTGGAGAAAGAAAGGGACTATCTGCATTTCTGGGAGTCCTGTGTCCTCAAGGAAAAGACTTTTCTCAAGCGAAAGTTGGATGAAGAACAAGCTTAGACATATGCTGGCTGGCGTAAACTCTAAGTCAGTGGTTCCCAACCTTCCTGATGCCGCGACCCTTTCATACAGTTCCTCATGTTGTGGTGACCCCTCCAACCATCAAATTATTTTTGTTGCTACTGCATCACTGTACTTTTGCTACTGTTATGAATCGGGCGACCCCTGTGAAAGGGTCGTTCAACCCCAAAGGGGTCGCTACCTACAGGTTGACAACAGCTGCTCTAAGTCCAGTTTTCTGGGCAGGACTGGGCCAGGTGCCTTTAATAGTTTGTAACGATGCATCTTCATTGCTTGCAACGCAGCAATTAAAGCAAGGGAGACAGCCCCTATTTTCCTAAAGATGTAAACCTAAAGTACAAACAACATCTTAACAGGGTGCACATGATTGGGTGTTTGTGCCTCTCTCCTCCTTTGTCAGCAGCCTTCAGTTGATCATGGTCTGGGAGCTGGGGCTTCCCAGGTCATGGTCCTCTCGGCCATCAGGTTCTAGCTCTGCGGACGCGGGGTAAGAGGTGTCTTCTGTGTATCATAGTGCTCGCTCCTGGGTTACCACGAGGTGCTTACTCCCTTACCTTGCAGCGTGCGTTTCTGGAGGGTTCCCTTTGCTCTGGCACATTTTTATGGACCGTTTCTGGCATACAGTAGGTATTCAAAGAAATATCTGTTGAACTAACTGCTTCATGTCTAAGACTTTTAGTATGAAAGGTCTCTGAGTCCTAGAGTAAACAAACAAACAAGCAAGCAATTAAACCCCACTTCCACAGAATTGATCCAAACTCTGTGATTCAACTCTGTGAATTAAACTCTGCTGATTCAAAATAGCAGCCCTGTGTAGGGATTCCTAGGCTGTAAATATTTCCGGGACCAGATTGCTTCATCTTTTTCCTGTGGAGCAGCTGGTAAGTTTGAACTGCTGACCTTGTGATTAGGAGTCCAGCAGTTTTACCCAACAGCGTTAGCAGGGCTCTTTGAGTTCCAGTTTCTCCGGCCAACTCCTGATCAGATTTAGCTTAGCGTGCACATCCTCTTTCATTCACATACCGTTTGTTGATTACTGCCTTTCACAGGACATGTGCGAGGCCTCAAAGAGAGAAAAAATCCCGGTCCTTTCCTTTATAAGAGAATTTGTTTGTGGAGGTGAATGCTAGTTAAGAAGCATGGGCATGAATGAGTAGCCCAGCACATTATTATAAAGCACATAAACCGCAAGCTTTGCCAGCTTAGATATGCCATGCAAGAGGAAGCAGAGGTGGTCTTCGATTCCGACCTTTTGAAAGTTCACAGCTAATGAATGAAACATTTGGAAGTCGTACCTCAATTTTCCAGGAACCCTAAAGAGCAGTTCCATTCTACCTCCCCGACTCTCTGTGGTTTCCTTTCTGCTGCACCAGTTTATGAATGTATATGGCTAGGGCATATCTACGCATAATACGTTAGCTTACTTGGCAGCCACATATTGTTAATAGCAGAAATGGATTTTCTTTTAGTACTTATCTTCTTTGGTATATAGATTAATACTCATAATAATCTATCATTTGTCTGGTGTAGAGGGCTGAGGGGACAGTTATGGCTGACAAGTAGATTTCTCACCTCACGTGCTGGGTTCCATTCCCAGCCTATGCATAACCACCAGCCTCTGCCAGCAGAGGAGTGTGTGTTGCTACGATACTGATCACAATTCAGTCGTAGATCTAGAATAAGGTGGACTAGGCAAAAAGCTTGATGATCTATTTCTGAGTATCAGCCATTGAAAAACCCTATGACCCATAACAGTCGGACCACAGTGCATTGTGGGGTGACACAGGCCCGCAGTGTTTCATTCAGTTGTGTATATGGTCGCCAGGAGTCAGCCAAGGGCCAACTCCACAGCAGCTAAAGACCACACACAGCATGTGTGTGGTACCATATTAGTTCTTAAATCAAATGGTCTCTTTAGCTAAATGAAGAACTCGGGACTCAGAGAAGAAAGCTAACTTTGCACAGGGTCCCACCATAAGTAAGAGGGTAGTACTACCTTTAAGAGATCTTCCTTGCTCATTGAAAATGGAAGGAGAGCGTAGATCGAGTGGATCACAAGCTTTCTCTAGCCCACCTTCCCTTTAATCAGAGGAATTGGATGTCACAAAGTTCTTGAAGCTTTATTCACGATGAACAGAATTTTGTGCTGCTTACTAACCATGAGGCTGCCATTCCACCTTCAACTTGACTGAACCAGGAAGCAGGTAACGGTGACGTGGGTGTCCTAGGAACCCATCCTCGTGAATTTAAAAATGTACTTATTCACTAACCTTATGGGAGTATAATTTTCTATTGCTTGCTTTACCTTGTCAGTTTTACAGTATCAGTTTTGAATAATTTATACAATTTGGTTAGGAGAGCTTGTGACTAGATTTCAAGGGGTGTTCCACCTGGATGGGATTCCTTAGGGTCTCAAAAAGACTTAAAGAGAACCTGAGCTGATGATAAAAGCGTCTGCCTCAGGTACACATGAACACATCAGCACACTGCTGTAGTGCCATGTGTTCCTGCTGACTCCTGAGAACCCCGTATCCAACAGAACGAGGCACTGTGCCCTGGCGACGGAGGGCTGTCAGTGTTTCTGTATATGAAGCCACCTTTGTAAGGCAGGATACACAAAACTACTTAAAATGTTTTCTTAATCTAAGAAATTTTATTTAAGACTATATAAGATTTCATATTCCTCCATGGGGATCCATGTGCATCCCTTCCCAAAGATGACTTCATTTAGGCCAAACAGCTTTCCAATATGACTGCTGAGCTGAAACGGTTACAACCAAGTTTACAAGTGAATACTTGGTCCTGTGTCTCTTTCAGGTGGAAAACTTCATGTTTTCAGTGTCCCTGCGTTACTGCCTCCATCTTCCCTATATCCTCATTTTTTTCCTTTGAGATCGCATAGTTTTTTTTATCCAAGGAAATCCCCCTATTTTTGGTCTATCTATTTCTTCCTTATAATCCATCTTTTACAGACTTTGCTAAAGTAATCTTTTATTTTGATGCCATTATCCTTTGAAAAAACTAATTCCTTTAAAACTATTTCTCAGTCTTATTAAACTTATGTCTACTAACCATTTCATTGTCCTTTATTCTAAATGCACATGGAAACTAATTTGTAACTAATTACATCTCTAAAGACCCAAGCAGTGTCCCTCATTGTTGTAAGTCCTCCCTTCCCCTTAAGTTTGTATTCTAAATAAACGGGAGAAAATCCCAACAGACAAACCAACAAGTATGCAAATAAAAATCTTGAAAAGTTGAACTACATCCTTACTAAAGGACATTAGCTATATTGCTGTGTATTTGGAACTTTGGGGGGGGAGGGGCAGAAAGAAAAACCATTTTCGTTGCTGTTCATCATTGATCATTGGGTCCTGGAATTTGCTCCCATTTCTTATTTCCAAAACTGCTGCTCTGGGTGCTGACTCTTTGGCAGTAAAGGGAACTTTTCTTCAGCCTTCGTGGCAAGTTGCGGAGCCCTGGTGGTGCCCACAGGATCTTTTCTCCCTCTTCTATAGCGTCACTCACTGTGAGTCAGGATTGCTTCAATGGCTGTACGTGATGCAGATTTGCACAAAATTTCATTTACTGTAACTTAACCAAGGTGGCTAATGCTTGGTTTCTCTCTTTAAAGATGAAAATGGCAATTTTCACGAAATCCCTCAGTAGAAGAATATTGCCTTAGACCTGTATTCATAAAAAGACTCGAGCGTCTAAGAGATAATCTTAAAATCTAAAAACCGAACCAGAAAGACTTCTTTAACAGAACATTTATACTTCTGGATGAGTTTAGGAGCAGAAAGAGTGGATTTAGAAATGCTATCTCAAATTAAAATATTTTAAGATGTTATGCTGTATTCTGTTTTTATAACAATTTTGCCTTTTATTTTCTTTTGACTATGTCTGAATTGAAGCATCTTAGACCTGAAAGGCCATTTTCAGACACATTCCTTTTGAGAGTGTTTGCAATGTGCTTTTTGCTGATAAATAATGTTCGTATGCCTGCATGTTTAATATTTCACAATGATATTCTTCATTGTCACAATTTTATGCATAGGTAGAGAGGTCTGACTTCTAGTGAAGTTAAAAACAAAGCCAATGAATAATTACACTATTAGCATTTAATAAACAGTTTGCTTTTAAGCTCACTTTTTTAGGAGAACATGTGTTTTAAAGGTTGCAAGATTTCGTGTACAATTGAAGTAAACTCGCTTTTTGTGGTGGCAGCATTATGTGTGGCCTGAGTTTGCAACAAGGCTCTGAGCGTTCTGATGTGCAGTGTCTGACTTCCGCTTCTTGGGCCCAGAATTAAGAGAGCCTTTGCTTCTTAAAAGATTATAGAGGAAAGAGCTGGGAGGCAAAAGGCATTTATAGAGGTCTAGATAAAGACATGTACATATGCAAATACATTTATATGAGGATGGGGAAATAGATCTATGAG
>NW_022103922.1:17026782-17063592 GCF_000313985.2 Echinops telfairi | reverse complement strand
AAATGTTTTGAGAATGATGAGAGCAATGAATGTACAAATGCGCTTTACACAATTGATGTATGTATGGATTGTGATAAGAGTTGTATGAGCCCCTAATAAAATGATTAAAAAAAAAAAGATTGAGTGAAACTTAACTCTGACTTGGTGATTGGAGGCGTTATGTTTGTATCATCATCTTTTCAAATCATGGAAGACTATTCCAGAATAGTATTCCAGTAATGGAATTTATTGGTTTTTGGATTCCCTAAAGTTTTCAGTGGCTGATCCCTAACTTGCTCTCAATGCATACAGTAAAAGGTCTAACCCTCTATTTCTAAAGTATTTCATTCATCATTTTACTTGGCATTGCTAAGTATATGATCATATTACAGAAAACCATGTAATAACGTTGGGGAGAGAAACAGATGCAAGGAGAATTGGTAGCATTTAAATGATAAAGCCCAACTTCCTGGATGCAGTTAGTACAGAAATGGAAGACTATTCCCTGTCTGTCTCAGCCATCAGTTTCTTACGTAGTCCCTGGAGGAAGTGGCTGGAAAGGCATTTCCACCTAATGGGTTGTTAGGTGTCCACTGTACAGTAAGTTGGTGGTTGCAGCCCACTTCCTCTAAGAGAAAGGTCCATGTCTCTAAAACCCCATCACAACTGACACTAATTGGCATTGCTGTCGGCCCTGAGCTGCGATGGCAGGCCTGAATGGGCATGGAGTAAGCGAGCACACCGGTGGCTGGGGAGTGTGGCACCAAGGGGAGGCTGCGGTCTGCACTGGATTGTTCTAAGGTTTTGCTTGTGGGTTCGCATATTTTGATTCCCCCTTTTGGAGCCTTTAGCAGCGTTAGTTAACCGCGGCAAGTGATTATAAAAAACACTGCTGAATGCCAGGTCATTGGCAGCTGTCCTTAGCATATATCGTATACAATGTCAGGACTTTCCAGCATTAACTCTTCACTCATTAAAATCTCCATCAAGTACTAAAATGATTGGTTATAAATACGGTGAATTAGTTTAGAGCAGTCTTTAGCTCATAGTTGTCTTCCGTGATGAACTTGGTATTTTTGTTTTGTTTTGTTTTTTCTTAAACAGGGAGCCAGAAGAGGGCATATTAGTCTTTCAGAAATCCTTTTGGGAGCCAATTGGCTTCATTGGGTTACAATTATTATAAATTAAGCAAAGAACCTGTAGTGGATTCATAAGGGCCCGGGAGTGATGTTATTTCATTGCTACAAGTAGTTTGTAATATGGCTCAAAAATGGAAAGCTGATTAGCACCCATCCCTTTGAATTTAAAAAATGTTACTACCTCAAAACTTGATAGCTCGTTTTGGCTCTCATACTTTGATGGTTATGTATGGGGGAAAGGAATCTTATTGATTGGGCATGTACTTTGTAGATCCTATACATCATCCTTTTGAATGTATAGGTACTACCCTACTTTTCTTGGTGGAAAAGTGTGATCACAGTTATTTCCAGTAGTAGACAGACTCCAGTCTCTGAAGTACATACTGAAAAATTGGTGAGGGTTGGCAGTAGGGAGGAAGGGAATTACGTACTAAGGGGATTGATTAGACATATTAATCATTCATGTCTCTTCCATGCATCCATTTGAAATGAAAATGGATAGCCCATTTAGGTAGCCAGGCCCTGGCCCTCCCTAGCTTCCTCTTCCCGTCTCCCCTCAGTTTCAGACTCAGCAGCATGGACAGGGGATCTCGCTTCAATGGTTGGCTGGAGCTGTAGCTCCCCACGCGAGGCTCTCCTTTCTAACTCAGGAAATGCTCAGGAGGCTTCCTCAGGAAACTGCTCACTTCCCCTGCCTGTCCACAGGGATGTGGAGCAAGCTCAGGATTTCCCTTCACTCCCGAAGTCCATTACCTAGTGCATCTTCTCGCATGTATGTCTGTCATGTGGCGTTCTCTGACAGAGGTATCACAATAGTTTTAACAATTACAGACTTGGGCAGCAAGGCATCCCTTACCTCTCTTGTTTAAGCTCCATTCGAATCTGAATCACAGCGAGCCTGCAGGGCCGAATAGAACTGACCACACTGTGTTTTGTAGTCTCTGTAGATCTCAAGGTCATTTTTTATCCCCAAAAGCTGCTGGTGGGCTCGAACCACCCACCTTTCGTTGGCTGCTGAATGCTGAATCATTGCACTAGGACTCCTCTAAGAAGCCACTGAGGGTATACCGTCTGTGAGGTTACACCCCCATATGGGAGATCAACTGCATTTGAAAGTGAATTCTAGAATGTGAGGCTGTGCACCTGTGCTTTTATAAAGTGCCATAGGGATTCAGATAACAGTGTTTTTTAATTTTTATAGTTAAGGAAAAATTTGTCCTTTGTCCCGTGTGTTGTACTTTTAAGATGTAAAAGCATTTGGTTCATAGTTGAAAACGATGAGATTTCTGTGTGAAACTTTGTTCTCTCAAAGAGGATTGATAAATCTTATCTTCAGCATAGAAACTCCTGGTTGCCTTGCCCCATCAGAAATATTTGACTAAGAAGAAATGCACCCTCACTGTTTTCTCTAATCCTGTTTTAAAGGTGGAAAGGGTTTCCCATTGGAGGCACTATGAGCACACATTTGACATTTCTCGGACCTATTTATCAGGAGACCGGGGGGTACAGTGGTTATGGCCTCAGCTGCAGAGCGAAAGGTCAGCGATTAGAGCCCACTAGCCATTCTCCTGGAGAAAACTGTGGCATTCTGCTGTGTAGATTTACAGCCCCGGGTGCCCTGGGAGGCACTTCTGCGTTGTCCTGTGGGACTGCTATGAGTCAAAATCGACAGAACAAGCTACTGGTTTGGGCGATGGTGGTGGTCTTCTTTTCAGAGGTAGAGGTGACGTATTTTCACACCCGGGTGCACTGAGCTCAGATCTACTCACGTCGCACACAAACTAGCTTTCTTCGCTGACATAGCGCTGCCACTTCTTTCTCCTCAGGGTACCAGAGGTTCCAACCGTGCCCACCACTAGCTCTTAAATCAGTTCACCTGCCTCCTCCCCCAGAAAAAGGCAAACAAAACAGTGATGTTAATGAATTAATACATAGACTTTAAAATAATTTTCAGAGAGATAAGTATTTAAAATTATATTTTGGCAGCTAGACTATTAATCGCTGGATATTAGTGTAGCCTAACTGCAAAGTGTTAAATCACCTCTGACTAAGGCATAAGATAGCTGAATTTGCCAGTAAACCAGGAGTCAAAAGCAAATACTGTGCAAATACTCACTTCACATTCTCGCATACCCACTTTTACCCAAAGCGCACTGTCTGGCAGTTGTGCGTTGGTGTTAAGCAACTTGAACGCAGGTAATATATTTTACAATTAAAATAATAGCCTTCCATTTCCTGCATATGATCAAACATAAAATATTAAAACATGCTCACCGCCAGCCCTGTGGATGTTCAGATGACGTTTTGGTGAAAATCATACTGAATTGTGCTTTCTGGAGCCCTGATCTGTTTATGGTTCACCCAAGTGGAACATACTAATTGTCCAAATAGTGGGGGAAGTCGCCGCCATCTTACAAAACGCTGCAGCGCCGTGTAGAAAGACAACTTGTTCTCTGGCATTTTTGTTTCTTCCCTGTTTTGACACAATGTCAGGTTTCTCAAGCAGCGGAAATGTCTGTGGCCATCCATACAGTAGTCCCTCTTGCCCATAAGTCAGAATTGACTGGAAGCAAACGTTTCCCCCCTCTGAATTATTTGAAATACACACTGTACTCTAGGTGTGGGTGCCTCCTATGCGTGCTTCTGAAAGATGAGTGGTGTGTTGGTTGCTCCCTTCCTCCTGTATCCCTCTTCATGGACAGGCAAAGTTGGTTTGCATGCATCTGGTCATCCAGTCTTTAATAATATATTGTTTTGTCCTGTGAAATTCATCTGGATGAGATGGGACCTGTACAACATACAGAAATACTCCTAAATCATCAAAGAACAAGACATGTGAGCTTTGAACGTAACCTTAACATATTGCTTAATGTTTATGTATAAACTAGCTATCAGCCACAGTTCTTTCATAGTCTGATCATTTGATTCCTTTTAATGCATTGCACAGCAGATTGGGAGGATTTTATCAGTCCTGACAGGGAATTCAAATCGACTCCCCAAACTACTCTTTACCTTTCCTGAAAGAATGACCCAGGGACCCCTTCATTTGGAGCAGGCACTGGAAGGGTGTGTGCATTACTGTGAAGGGCTCCTATGTCTGCTTTCACACTTTGTCTGTGCCTGGCAACAAAGAAAATGGAATATTGAATTTCTATTTCTTATTCAATCTGTATGCTGAGCAGATCATAAGACGATTGTGGCATCAGGATCGGAGGAAGGCTTATGAACAATCTGCAGATGACACAACCTTTCTTGCTGACAGTGAGGAGGACTTGAAGCACTGTTGATGAAGTCAAAGATTGTAAAGAAGGACCAAACTTCTTACAACTGGACTGATAGGTACCATCATGGTCAATGAAGAAAAAAGATGGAAGGTGGCAAGGATTTTGTCTTCCTTGGATCCACGATCATTGCTCATGGAAGCGCTGTCGAGATCAGATTGCAGCTCCTAGATAAATTTGCTCTACTAGACTTTTTTTAGAGTATTGTTACTTTGAGGACTTAGGTGTGCTTGACCCAAACCTTGGCATTTTCAATTGCTTCATATGCTTGTGAAAGTTGGACATTCAATAAGGAAGACCAAAGAAGAATCGGTACATTTCAATTGTGGTGCGATAGAAGAATATCGAAAGTACCATGGACTGCTTAAAGGACAACCCAATCAACCCTGAAAGAAGTATGGTTTTGAGTGCTCCTTAGTGGCAAGGATGACAAGACTTGGTCTCACATGCTCTGGACATGTTGTCGGGAGAGAACAGTCCCCGGAGAAAGATAGCCTGTTTGGTGAAGGAGAGGGACAGTGAAAGAGGGAGAGGGACACCGTGGCTGCAGCAAAATGGGCTCAGGCAAAGGAACAGCTGTGAGGATGGCCCAGCATTAGACAGTGCTTTCTTCTGTTGTGCGGAGGTGCGGAGGGTCAGAACGGACGCTATGGCACCTAGCAACAACAACAACAACAACAACTTTGCTTTTGATCCTAAACACGTTAAAGTCACTACAGCACATGACATGCTTTTAACCCTCCAAATCACATGATTTGAATGTGTTCAGCATTGAACTCATATCCTTAAGACACTTTGATTTCAAAATTTAGTTAGGAGGATAGATTCTTAGGGATGAGGCCATGGATGCCCTGTCTGTGATTAGGCAACATACGTTTTAGAGATGCTGTTCATTGATACCCATTTGTGTTTAGAAAGTTGTGTGTGGAGGTTTCAGAGGGTAAAGTTTATATGTGTCTGAGGTGTGCTTCTGTTTCACATTCTTGGTTTACTTGTTATCACCTTAAAGTCACAACTTATTTGATAGTTATAGTAATACGTGAGCCACAGTTATAGTAATACGTGAGCCATAGTGGAGAAATTGATTTTAAGGAAAGCTTTAATTGAAAAACATATTTTCTCTGACTTTTAACAAATGAGAGAAATCAGTCATTTTATTGGTAGCTCCGTGGCATGTATGGAGTAGTAGTACAAACGGTAGCTGAGAAGTTTGAGGTTCTATTCTACCCAAAGGCTTCTTGGAGGAAAGGCCTGGTCACCTACTCTTGAGGAATCAGCCATCAAATACCCTGTGGACTACTCTGGCCCCTGGGGGAGCTGCCCTGAGTTGGCGTGGACAACCACTGTGTTTTTTCGTTTGTTTATTGTGTTTTCACTGTGGAAGTAACCTTTGGGAACACAGAGTAATGTTGGAGGGGAAAGTATTCTTTCCCATAATACAGGGTCCGGATGTATTATTGTTTTGAAGGAGAGCTGGGCAGGTGGCCTTAGAGGAAGGTACTTACTCTGGGACGTACGCACTGTCTCTTTCCTGTAATGGTGAATTGATTCTGGCACAGCCAAGGTGGCTGAGAATATTCATCTCTTGTTTCTCTTTTATCTGAAGTTGGGTGATCAGACAGTGATTTTCTAGGCAACTGCACAACGTGTTCCAGCCGTGAATGCATGTTGTATGTTTAATGAGAATTTTGCAGTTTCTGTTTGGGGGCACTTCTTTCTGGGGTGTTTAGGTACTAGCCCTAGATAAGACATTTTAGCCATTTTTTCCTTTGAAGTTGAAATTCTACAGAAGTTATATCTACTTAAAAAGGTTTATTAGCTTTTCAGTTAAGTATTATCATGCCAATACTTAGAAAGATGAGTTTAATATAAATTAGGCTTTGTTATTCTGTTAGCAGTATAGCAGATTTCAGTTTCTCAGAAAGTTGTTATAGAACCAAGCATTTTATAGGTGAATGTAGCAGTGTGTAGGAAATAATGTGACTGGTAACCGTTTTTCATTTCTGTCAATGATCTGTTACTAGTGATATTAATATTTACAGGAAATGATTCTTTTTCTCCCCAGGTAGGGACATGGGGTCTCTATAGTTTTGGATGTAGTACACATGCCTATACTGAGAGACAAATTAGTGGTTTGAAATCTCTAATTATTTAATGATGATTTCATCAGACTGCAAAGTATGGATGTGACATGCCTCCCCCACCTTAGAAGAAAAATGTAAGAAAATTAATGCACAGAATATGGTAGACAAATTGTGATACTTAAGATCACAACTAGATATATACAAATCGAGTGGATTTGTTCTGTACACTTAAGATTACAGGGAAAATGACATAAAAACTCAATGCTAACAAAGCCTTGTGCTTTCTAACAAGTAAAGCAATTATCTCTCTGTGTGTGTGTGTGTCCGTGTACAGAGCTAACAGACACTTTCCCTTAAACACAACGCCTTCCTTTAGGGTTGCTGTAGATTTTCATGATTCTAAAAAACGTTCCTATTGTAACCTACATCAAAAGGGCAGCCAGGGTTTTTTTTGTGTGTCTGACTCTACGTATGCATTATAAAAAAGTGAGTCTACTGTAATTACCAGTTTGCAGAGCGAATTCCTGCAGGGTTTGTACTCTCCCCATTAGTAAAAGAGATAAGTTGAAATGTATTAAAATTTCACTGTACAACTGGGAGTTTTTGTTCACAGTAAATGTGTTAATGTTTCTTCATTGCTTGACTGTTTGTGTTTAAATTTAGGCAGCGTGCCCAACAGGGACAAAATTATAGGATAAAGCTATGTATAAAAGAAAATCCTTCAGAGAGCACCAATAAGGCTCTTTTTAAAAATAAGCAGTTACATATAACATAAGACGTGGCCGTAGCCACAGAGAAAAAGTTTTATCTGTCTATTGCAGAATTATTGGAATTTTTCTTTCCCTTGTGTAAACATTAAGAGGACCGAGCTTATGTCAATAGCTAATGCACTTTGATGTAAAAACATCTATTATTTTATTCAGTGTTACTCCTGTAAAAAAGAGAAAGGAATGATTCCGTCTTGTTGTCCTTACGATGAAGAGCAGCTAATAGCATTTTGAGAGCGAGGTGATAGATCACATTTTCTTTTCCTGCAGAGGATCCTAGCTTGGTAAGAATTCTAATTACAGCCTGTTATATTTTTGGTGCCGTTTTCTCGGCTTTTTCTTTGTTGCCATGAGCTTGGTAAATACAATTATTCACCGAGAAAGACCTAAGTTTTAAAAATTAATCTACATCCACCCTCACCTAGTGTGTATGTGTAATGCAATTCGCAAACACAGGATACAGCCCTCTGCTTCCCAGCGGTTATCAGAAAAGGGCAGGATTGCAGGTATCTGTTAACACTAACTATGTCCGCTTGGCTAGGGAATGGGCCCGCTCCTCTCTCTACAACATTGAAAACCCATTGTGGATGTTCCTGCTCACCTTTTCTGATTTCTTCCACCTGCTTTTCCTTAAGATGAAAGACGGGCCGTTATTCACGTCCTGTCGCCAGTGTCTCTGCGGGTCTCACTCCTCAATCACCCATACCAGCCACATGGAGAAGGAAACACGAGATGTCAATGTTCACCTGTACATTTGGCTAACCTAGAAGGAGCACTTTGTCATTTGCAGAGCTGCAATGTGGAGATGGGTGATTTTTGTGTGTTTTGGTTCAAGTCCTAGGTTCAAGTGCCTAAAGGAAAATGTTCAAAATGTTTTAAATCCTAAAAGCTGCTGTGTATTAGCTTTCCTATTAAAGTTGTCATTTTCTTCTTTAAATAGCTTGGTTCTTCCAACTATATGTATAAAAAAATGTCATTTAATTCTCCTACCCTCTCCTTTAAAAAGTGAATTTTTAACTGATCGACCTTGAAGTCCTTCGAAGCCATTACTTACTTTTCGCTAATTTGTAGAAAGGCACCATATGAAGATTGGATTTTTGATCTGATGGAGTGATTCTTGAGTTCTTATGAGCCATTTGTAGTCTATCAAGGAAATCCTTCTTAGTTCACGGATTATTGACCCAATGGACCATATTAGCTGCTTCGAAGCTGTTATAGCCCATTATGTTGATTCAGCTGACACTCTTGTGAACCCAGTCCACATGCCAGTATGACATTAACATTGTTCTGGAAGACACCCTCCCCCCACTTCCCCCCTTGAGGCTGTCTATTTATTTCTTAATTTTTGAGAGTTAGCTCAGTTACTGAGTTTTTCCATCAGCTCTCGGCCTGCCCAGTGATGTTGAAGTGTTTTGTTAGAGCTACATGGTCTGCCCTTCACTGTCTTTCTCCAGAAGGGTCCCTTTGCCTTTGATACGGCATCGAACCCTGACAGGAGAAAGGGAAGAGTGTTTTTCAGCCCCCGAGGGTGCATTTTACCCCTAGAGCAGTAGAGAGTCTGGAGAAATGTGTGAGCTTTCTCTGTGCATCTGAATTTAGTCTTTGGCATTTGGGGGAAAACCACTTTTTAGAAGAAATGATTACATGGTATGTGTGTCTTTAAAACAAACAAAAAATAAACCTTGAGAGGTTTCACTTAAGAATTTCAGTGACTCTAGCCACTGGTCAAATCAAGTTGTGCCTTCAGTGATTTATCTGAAGCTCTAATGAAGGCAGTCCAGGTCTCAGCACAGAACCCTGGCGAGTCTGACCTAACATAAATAACGTAGAAGGGGGCATGTAGACGGTTCATCGTCTCATTATTATTATTTGCAACCAGTATGATTCCTGAGGTGGTGTCTGCTCTTGGGCAAAGAAATATACTCTTCCATAATCAGGCAGAATTAGGATGCACACTTAGGGGTACAATGGAAGGTATTAACATTTCTGCTGAGGGAATGCTACTAATAGGCAACTTGGAAATACCGAGACAGATAGAAGTGAGATGCTATGAAAACAAAAAAAAGTTCCTGGGACTTCCTTGTCTCCTGCTCTTCAGATCTGGGCCGTTTTTACTGCAGCCATTTACAGAATCTGTAGATCCTCAAGCTGCCTGTGTAACTCACGTATCTAAAATTCACCACTGCAGGTTTCTTATAGAAAAGTCTAGTATCAATTGTTAACAGCTTACTTAGCAGTTTCCCTTCCTTTTTTCAAGTGGCTTAAATCTTCACCCATCTTTTCTTCCTTTTATGTAGCTTCCCCCACATCTACCATTAGGACTGGAAATGGGAGAGGGGAGGCTAGAATCCCAGGAAATCTCACCAAGGATCAGGGCAGCAGGGGGGATTATTCAGCTCCATGCTTCTGATACCCTGGCTGAGTGGATAGAGCCTCGGATTACTACCCATGGTCCTTTAAGGATGGACAGAGCTTCTTTTGATGCTGCTGCTGCGAAAATCTCTAATTTCAGGGATTTTGATGATTAAATTTGATAATGTGCTTGAAGTTTCAAGCAGGCGTCCTAGCACTCTACAGACCTGGGGTTCTTGGACCTGCACACCTTATGTGGCCTGGGCAGTCAAAGTTGTCGTTTGAAATGACAAACTCGGAAAGGCAACAACCCTTTTCCTGATTGTTTCACTCAGGGGTAAGTTCTTTCAACAAACATCCAGGAGTCAGTTTCGCTAGAAGGTCACTCACCCTAAGCTCTTGCCCAGTAAAGGGTTTGATGGCTGTACTTGGGCATATGACATAAGGTGCTGGGATCCCAGTTAGAGAGAAGATTCAGAGGGATTTGTTCACGTAAAGCTGTGTGGGAAGGGGAGACACCTCTGACTAAGAGGGGTGTCATTCATTAGCACAACTTCAGACAAGCCTAAGGGGGCCCTTGTGGTGTGTTGGGTTAGGCAATGGGCTATGAGACTGGCTGTTCAAATCCACCAGAAGACGGGAAAGGTGCAGTGGACTGTTCCCATAGATATTTACAGACTTTGAAACTCTATCTAGGGCCACTGTGAGCAGAACTGACTCAATGGCAATGAACTTGGGACACAGCTTGGGTTTCTCCTACATCTCTGTGCTTGGTCACTTAAGTGTGGCAACCTCATGCAAGTGGATCCTTTTCCCCAGGACTGAAATTGCTTCCGAAAATATCAGGACTTTGGCTTTATCTTGTGCTGCTTCCTGCTTTTTGAGTAGTAGTGTCTTTGTAAAAGTGCTTGAAAGATTTACAAGTCTTCCTGCATTTCATAATAAATCTCTTCCTTATTAATGTTGCTCCCATCATAGTATATCAGTAATTGTTTTCATGAATGCCACAGAGAAATGTTATCACATTACCACCTTTCAAATTGCATTAGTGGAAATGAATAAAATGTATATCAATGGAATTTAAAATCACTGATTCAACACTAAGTGACGTGAGATGAGCATTACTTAGCTTTAGAGGATATCATATGTTTACGCTCTTTATCGAAAGGTATATGTAGTGTCAATGCAGAGCGAGTTGATATGTGAAAATTTGGTTAATTTTCATGCCATGTCCTTGTTTTCACTTGGGCGATGGGTTTATTAATGGAGAATTTCCTTTTTGGTAATGTCAGATACTCAAGGTAGTCTATAAAATTCAGATGCGGTGCGGACAATAAAGAGAGCACCATCTTAATTGCTAGTTGTTAGGTGAGAAAATAAAATGTTTCTTCCCAAATTGAAATGCCTTTTCATTTCCTGTGTCTCTAATATTACTAATTACCTAACAAAATAGCTTGTATTACCATAGGTCTAATTTAATTGAAAGACACATACATGTACTGAAGCTTGCCTCTTGCATATGCTTTGTTGCCATAGAAGCATGGCTATTTTCTTTATATAATTGGCTCTATCCCGCTGTTGATTTTTACTCTGAACTCCTAAATTATTTAAATGGGGTCTTCCTCATGTTGATTGATAGTAGGTTGTAGGCCTAAGGTAATGACTAGAGATACTTATTGGATCCATGTCTGTGGAAATTAATGTGGCTCTGTGTACAGCAGTCCTTTTCCCCTGTGTGGGCTTGTATAGTCCACCGTCATGGGAACTCTCACTTTCACACAGAAACATAAACTCCCCTGAAGTGTATTGTTTGTGCTCCTCGCTCCACTTTCCCAGACTAACATTGGTTTCTTTGCTTTTGCTGAAGTAATTAAATTGAGGAATGTTTTCATTCGTTTTTGTGACAAGAACTCATGGATTTCCACTTTCTATAAAATGTCTGAGGTGTTTTTTGATATCTTGATAAAAGTATTCTGAATTCATAACCAAGAGGCCTTATTTTTCCTCAAATTGGCCATGAATTTCCTGAATCAAAAATGGCTGCACATTAATAGCTGTCAATTGTTAGCAAGGCATATTTGATGTGAATAGTTTTTTAGTCAAACAGGTTATTAAATGTAAGCAGCAGTGAAGTATCTTCGTTGCTCTTCATTTATTCACCCAGCACTTGTGGATTTCAGCCCACTGAGTGAAAGTCAGACATTATACTGTAGTGTGCCCCGCAGGAACTGATACTTTGAGAATTAATGGATTAACACCAATAAAAGAAAGCAGGTGTTTCAGTGGAATACTGTCCTTTAAGAGAAACTCAAGATGAGGTTTTAAATCTTTTGTTTTTTAGCTGTAAATGGTGTTTAAAGGCCACCTTTTCCCAACGAATCTTTATTTCAATTAATTTTCATGTGTTTATTATGAGACTGGTGTATTGTTCTGGTTAGTTGGGCCGACTGACTTAGCAGTAACTTTTCTTGCATGGTGGTTTGTTGAAATTTGGACATTTATGAATTACCGGTCATTTTGCCCTTCCTGTATGGCTCCTGCCACCGGTAGTGAGTCTGGACTGACCTGGGGCTTGTGGATCCTGTAACACAGTCACTCACAAGGCCTAACAATGGGTTTTACGTTGAAACCACAACCATGAAATTTCATAGTATTTAGGTATAAGAAAATGATCTGTCTTAACTCACATTTTCATTTCTTTAGATGACAGTAAAATAATTCGATAAAGTTTTCAAGGAGCCCTGGTGTAGCATTGGCTAAGCCCTTGGCCAGTAGTGCAATGCAGGTGGTTTGAGCCCAGCCCACGCCCTCTTTGGGAGAGAAAGATCCGATGCCTGGCTCCTGAGAAGACCACCTGGGAAACCTTCCGGCAGGTCTGCTCTGCCACGTGGGGCCACAGTGAGCTGACACCCACCCAGTGACACCTGACAACAGCAGCAATTAAGGGTCTTACTTATAACACCACGGTAGGGCACACATTTTTGTCGTGATAGCCCATTAAATGGGTTGTTGCATGATTTTCCAAAGGACTTGTGTTCCCCCAGAGGGTCCTTGGGAGTGAGGGTTGGCAATCTGCTTCTAAAGCCAGGAGCAGGAAGTCCCCTGGTGATGTATTTCTCCTCTCACAAACATTGGGTGGCCCTAAGTCAAAATCGCCCTATAGCAAGTGGCCAACAGATTTTTCAGTGACACTCCTGGTACAATCACCATCATCCCCACCCCCCTTTTGAAGATAGAAGTCCTTAGAGAACAATCTTCCTACCCAGTAAAATCGGTACTTTGACTTTTGATAATGATGCATACTTTGCTGCTGGTATCTGTGTGTGCATTCAGAGGTGAATAACATATACATGATTAAATAATAACAGGTCATTATACACATGCATTATATGCATGCATACCCCGTGGCTTAGTGGTTATGTATTTGGGCTGTAGTCCACAGTTCAAAACCATGAGCCACACTTTCTGCTGTTGTGAACAGTTAGTCTCAGAAACCCACAGGGGCAGTTCTACCCTGTCTTACAGGGATGCCTGGAGTCACATGACTCAGTGGCAGTGAGTTTTTTGAGATCATTATAATATGGACTACTTCATAGACTATTTGCCAATTTCAAAGCAAAAGATTTCGTTTAATAAGGAATATGTTCTTTTTAAAAAGAGAGGAATACTATTACTGATAATCATTACAGGTATTAATTTATACACCTAGATCATGCAATGCAAGTTTATAGAGAGACCAATGTGGTAGAATGAATGCTATGTTAATAACTTGATTTATCTATAGTTTGGTTTGAATGTAGGTCATGCACCCAAACTTTTAAACAGTGAAAAATAGTTCAAGTGCAATTTCATAATGTGCTATCCTCCTCCGAACCAAGTAAGAAGCATGTGGGTTTAAGACGGATTTGTAGTTTTAGGTCTGAAATTTTGCCAGGGTTAGGGAAGGCTTGAAGAGAACCCCCTGGGAACAGGGTTTTTTGTTTGTTTTTTTTTAAAGATGGTTACAGAGTAGGTAGTTAAACCTAGGGATGAAATCTGTTTCATTTTAGCAGATTTTTTTTTTTAATTTCTCTCGGTTTCTTACTGTGATTGCTTCTGTGGAACAGGGATTTTCTGTTTCTTTGTTACCCGTCACCTTTTGCCTGTTGTTATTTTTGTGGGGTGGCTTTATCAATTGTTTCCATGTGAAAACAGCTAATAGGATTTATTAGCTGTTGTGTAGATCTTGTAAGGAGATCTGGTGGGCACAATGGTTACGTGTTGGGCTGTGGACCTAAAGTTACAAGGTTCAAAACTACGAAGTGTCCTGTAGGAGAAAAGGCTTGGCAATTGGCTACAGCCCTACTCTGTCCCAGAGGGCCGCTATCAGTTGGAATTGATAAGATGGTGCACGTCAACAAGAAGAAATGCCTTTGGTGGGTGACCACAAATACTAACAATACGCGCTTTTCCGAGACGTGTCACTGTATGGAAAGGTGGGTGGATGTTTTGTTTGCATGAACTTATAGAGCTCAAGTCAGCTATGGCGACTGTTCAGGACTAACACCATGATCTTTGAACGGTGCTTTGGAACTCACCCCGAATATTCCAATTTAATCTTCACAATCAAGAAAGTGAAACATTCTTGATAACAAATTTCTTTTCCTCCAAGTTATTCTATTTTATGTACCGTGGAGTATAGTTAAGCAGGAATATCAATAATTGTCTCATTTAATTGTATGCTTTCTTCCTTTTTCTGCTGTTTCAGAAAATAAACGAATAAGTAATGGGGAAGCTTGACTTCCTGGCCACCATATCATTTGCGAGCCTTGTAACACACAAACAACCATTAAAAGAAAAACGAATGCTTGCTGTGCTCACCTTCAAGGGAAAGATGAGTTACAGTCTTGGACACCCACAGAGGCAGCATCTCCTCTGTCTTGGTTGGATGCCCACGAGTTGGAACTGACTTGGTGGCAGTGAGGTAGTTTTTGAGTGCCTATCATAGGGGTTACAGTACCGGTACTTTGTTACTGTAACAAAGTATCCTTTGTGTCCTTGTTGGCATCCCCTGTTACTCACTAAGGCCAAAGATGTGCTACACTGCAATGCACTGAAAGAGTAGTGTTTGCAACTAGGTGGAGGGAAGTAGATGGCCTTTTCCTGAGGGCATAAATGACTCATTTCTGTGACCTCTTATTGTCACTCAGTGACATATGGTTTATATTTATTATCTTTATTCATTTTTCATTCTTGTGATAGCGTTATTCACATTTTATAGACGAGGAAAAGTTTAAATATTACCGTAAGTGATTGAGTTAGTTAATTGTGCCAGCCTGGCCGGTAATCACATGTGGTGCTGGTTGAAAGGCGGAGGGATAAATGGGTGGTGAAGCCTCGCCTTTCTAGTTCTCGGGTCTCTTGTTTTGTGATGGTTGCACCGGGTGTAGCTCCCTTAGCAGTTCCCCGCTTCAGCTTGCAAGATTGACTTCCTACAGGACATCCCCAAGGAGAAGCTACATGGACCTATCCCGATGCAGCCCTGGGTGCTGGAGCAGCTCTGTGGAGACCCCTGCTAGTGCTGAGATGCTTGTTCATTCACTGACTCAGCTTTCCTCCTGCAGTCGGCATCATTGCCTCTGTTTTGTGAGGTGAAGGACTTTGTGGACTGGTGTTGGGTATGGGTTAATGTTGGACTTGTGGGCTTGGGCAGCATTGGGTTGGGATGTTTTCATGATGCACCTTTTCTTTACATAAAACTCTCTCTTATACGTGAGTCGCCGTGGATTTGTTTCTCCAAAGTACCCAGACTAATACAGTGATTTATTTATTACAGTGATTTATAGAATCATTTGTTCCCTTAAATGATTTCTGAGCACCTGTTATTTGCCATTATATATTGTAAAGGAGCCCTTGGGTATGTAAAGGGTTCACTCTTACTGGTTGCTCACTCCAAGGGGGTAGGTGGCCACCTGGAGGCCCCTGGGAAGAAAAGCTTGGTGTGATGTACTTTGAAAAAAACCAGCCAGTGAAGATTCTAGGGCACACACCTGATCTGATACAGACCGGGCCACCCTGTGTTAGAATGGGCTCGATGGCAATGCTGAGCTCTACATTGTAATCTGAACAGATGTGCCCCCACCACACCCTCTTTGAGTTTAAATTCTAGAGAAGAGCCCAGCCTAATCAAGTCATCAACCAGCCAAGTGCATTGTTTACAGCCTGGGTAAGTGCTATTACTCAAAGATTCATTGTGATACAGAGATTTGTGGGGTCTTGCCCAGAAGGAGATGAGGGGGAAATGCCTTTAGGTATAGAATCGATACTTGAGTTGGAATATGAATTTGAAACACAAAGTAGCAGCACAGTGGAGGCTGGAAACTTTGTATGTGGGAACATTCTCTTGATGAGATGGTAATGAAAAGGGCCAGTGAGGTAATGTGAGGGACAGAGCTGCCCCCATGAAGACTGGGCGCCCCCTAATTTTATCCATACGTTCTGATTCATAGTGACCACATCTATACAGTGCTTCTGAGATGGTCCATTTCTCCGGAAGCAGACAGAGTCACCTTTTGCCCTGGTTAGCATCCCATTGCCTAAAGTGGAGCTTAGAGAGGAGAGCAAATGCCATACCGCCATGGGCTGTACTCTCGGTTAGGGGTGAGGAACCCTTCTTTCTGGCAAGAGCCACTTGGATACTTACAACATCATTGGCAGACCATACTTGTCAAGCATTTAATTAACCCAGCCCTAATGTGATGGTCAGGACAGCTTCTCTTTGTTGAGGTGTGTGATGTTAGCAGATATCAATGACTTTATGGGCCTTATAGGGCCTGTGAGTGACTATTACCTAGCCCTGTTATAGGGCAAATTAGTAGGTGAGTCGCAGAATTCTCACTAGGCAGGAAACGGAACCCAGTGTTTGATGCCAACCCAGGATATCTCTTGTACAACCACTCCCCATCTGTCACTGCAGGGTTGCATGTTGCTATGATGCTTAACAGTTTTCAGCAGAACTTCCAGACTAAGATGTAGTAGGAAGAAATGAGTATCAACTTATGAACATCATCCAGTGTAAATCCTATAGCTCACAAAGTTCTGGTCTACCACCGATCGTTTCTACATAAAAGCAGAATGTGGCTGATGAATCAGTCCCCCAAGACTACCTAACGGTGAATGAAGTTATAACTCAGGATTCCCAATGAGAAGGTCAGAAACACAACACAGACTCGAACTTGAGCCTGGCCGTGTCTTCACTGTGCTAGTGAGTTAAGCTTGGCATTCACGTTTTCTGTACCTCACCTACCTTATTTGTGAAATTAAGATGACGATGCTGCCAACGAATGAAGGGAGCCTAGTGCTTTGCACTCAGCAGTGTCTGGAAATGCTAAAATAGTAAATCTAGCTATTACTCATAACATGGAATCCTTTATTTTTAAAAATAAATGAAAACACTAGGCTTTGGGAGAGGGAAAGTGAGAGAAATAAATAGGAAAACCCAGTTCTTCTGATATTTCTGTAGGCCTTATTCTTCAAGGTCTCGCCTGAAAACCTATTACCCACACATCTCAGGCTGGGAGGATTTTGAATACTGGGCATCAAAATCCTCCCAGCCACTTGTTTCCTACCATGTAACCAGTGCCTGAATCCAAAGTAGAGGTTTGGGTGGTGATAATGCTGGAAACTGTGGGAGGACACGAACTTAGGGAAACAGGATGAACAGGCGGCTGTGGGGAACACTTTTACTTGTTGACAGTATGGGAAGAGTGTGAAGTTGGTCCCCGAAAAACTAGGACAGTCTGTCTCCAGGTCAGAATGAGAATCTGCAGCGTGCTGCATCGAGTGCTGGAGGGGACAGGGAGACTCCAAAAGCAACCAGATGTCAGGGGTGCATTGCCTTTGGGAGAGGATGATTTCAGGGACGTGTGTCGGCAGAATCCAGATTGTAAAGTTGAAATGTAAGTGATGGCAATGAACTGGAAATGCAGGGAGCTGTGGGGCTGTGGACGTCTCTTCCAAGAAATCCCTGGTGATGGTAAACAGGAGGGATAATTACTTTTTTAAGGTTGCATTGTTGTTATTATTTGATGTACAGATGGCGGCCTTATATACAGATTTAGCGCCATATGCAAAAGTTTGCTTTCTACTACTTTGCTCTTAAGAAAGACCTGCATCAATACCTGTGTTTACGGATGGACAGAAATCCAGAGGAGTTGAGAGCCCCCTTTAGCCACACTCTTGTGTGAAAGGCTGAACCCTTGGAGCTCAGTGGTCTCTACCTACGAAGGTGTGACTACACCGTGTCTCCTCTTGGTGTCTGCTCTCTGCTCTCACTACTGATCTCTTGAGCAGGTTTTGAGAAACAAATGAAGAAAAGGTATCATCTTTCATCTTTACTCTCTGCATACCCGATGGCACTCCCTTCTTTTTTCGTTTTAGATAGTATTTCTCTCTGAGTTAGCATAAATCCAATTTCTTAAGCCTCTGCTCCATGATTTTTAATGCGTATTGTTCAGAGAATAGAACAGTTACAGCCCGGTGGGTGTGGGGAGTACTCAGCAGAGTGGGCGGAACGCCAACGTGTGTCCAATGAAGGAAGAAGTGAATGAACTCCCTAAAGTGAAAACACACTGCTTTCTGCTCTTCCCAACAGTCTTCTTGTAAAACATGTATGTTTTTGAGGCGTAATAACTGGCTTTGAGAGTTTTACGATAATTAATTTTTTTGGAGTGTGGGTGAGTTGGCAAGTGATCACATTGGTTCTATTTTGTTGTGAATAAATAACATGTCAACGTTTTATGCTGTTTCAAAAACATTATTTAGAATAAAACTTCCTTTGAAGCCACAATAGTGTCTTACTCAAAATATTTATTTAGGCCATATTGTTTAAATACATATAATTCCCTTAAGGAACCGTTGTAGTCTGTGTAAATGTGAATTTAAAACAAAATAGACCTTCTGGAATTCATAGAAATACAAAATTGATATTCCAGTTCTTAAATGTTTATATACAAAAGGAGTTGAGGTGTTCCAATGTTTGGATGTTTAGAGTAGAATTTGTAAAAAGGAGTGATCTGAAAGCCATCATTTCCAAGTATACCGGATGCATCATGTTGTTTAGGAAGAGGTAAATATTAGAATATAAACTACTTTGTAGAGTAGGTGAATGAATGTTTCAACCAGAGAACAAATAAATACACATAAAACAAAGCACATCTGTAGTCTCAATTTCTTCTGGTCTTTGAATATAGCTTTGATTAAAGTTGGTGGGATTATGTTTTAAGTACAGTATAAAATCAGGCGATTTGTGTAACATTTGATATTATCACATGAATGATTTAAAGTTTGCCTATATTTTATGTTTTTGTGAAAATATGATTTTTGAAAGGTCATCTCTCCTATAGTTATACTTTGCTTTTGATAAAGCGGGTGGTCTTCTGTTTGCATTCCCAAAAGCCTTTATTATTGTACAGTCAATGTCAGCACAGTTACCATATATATATTTGAATATGTTAGTCATTATTTTAAAAATGCGTGTACTCGGATAAAGTAAATCTGCATGGATGTTAAAGTTTATAAAGCACCTCATCGTTCAATAGAAACATTGTTTGCTCAACTTGTTTGTGTCATAGTCCACTTAAATTAAGAATTCATTAAGAAATTAATGGGCCCTTTATTTAAAGAACTGATTACCTGAGAAGATCTGATATATTGCTCAGTCAATAAACTATTACAATGGAAATAATAACTTTTGGAAGACCTATTTCTTCTTATCATCTCCATATACTTATTATTCTTGCTGTAGTCAGCATTCCTTATCTCATTATGAATCCCTTTAATCACTTAGAGATACAGGAACGTTTTGCATAATTATACTTATGACATTGGAAGGAGAGACCCTGAACCATTAGGCAGTTGATACAGTTGAGTGTTTCCCTAGAAGTAATAGAAGAACAAATTAGGGAAGGGGGCGAAAAACAAAAGATATAGTAGTGAGACTGAGAACACCAGAAGTTGAATAGGGACTCAAATTTAGACTTAATGAACGGCAAAGAACGCTCCTTGGCCTGATTCAAATGATAGGGAACAGTAAGAGCCTCTCTAGCCCATTCCCTTAGGTGACGGACATTGGCCCAAACTCTTCTCAAAATCTCAAGTTCTGTCCTTAGGGTGGTGATGAAAAATACAAGGGGGTCCAGGAACAAGGGCATCTGGGCGTGTGTGACGTTGGCTTTCCGGCATAGATCTACAGGTCAGGTGCCACCTAGCTCCTAATCCCCAATTCGACAATTGTTGGTTGCACCCACATCTGTATGGAGATCTTTTCCTGGCAGTTCAAGGAGTTACAGTAGATTGTTAATTTGTCAATGATCGGACTAAGACCCTCCGTCTTCAGAATTTCCATGCAAATGAGAACTAAATGCATGAAATGAATTATTAACTACAGCCTCAGAGTGGAGGTCAGCCTTAGCACAATTGTGAAGCATAGATTTTCATACATAAAAAGTTATACTACATTTATGCTAATTTTCTGAGAATTCACCTTATAAACTAAGTGAGGTAATTTTTACAGGACTTGTAAAGATTTTTAGTGTGGTTTTCCTCCCCACCCCTCCAATTTTTCTTTTTAAATGCAGTTGTACTCTTCCAGCCAGAAAATGTGAACATCAATGCCTTTTCTGCCCCACATAAGATGCAAAAAGCGAAACTTACATTGATTTTCATGTATCACTCTTCAAATAAAAGGAAGATAGTTTTTGTACTTTTGCAAATAGAATTAGATAGTGAGGGGGAAAACCCCAAAGACATGGAAAATACCAATAAGTAACAATAGTCTGGGTCTTTGCACCAATGGAGCGGCCTTTCCCAGTACTTCAGAAAAGATAAACACATTAGTTCAATGAAATCCAGGGGAAGGAAAATTATATTCTAACATGACATTTGTAGGCCACATTTTTCGTTTGCAGAATGCTTTCACAAGCACTTCACTTGAACATTGCATTAGAATACATGCTTGGGGGGGCGGGGTGTCGCATAACGCCAAGTGGATAAACTTAAATGGGCAATGTGTATCAGCAGCAATGTGTTTTTGTTTTTCTCAGCTGCCTGGTGCTACTTGAATCCAGCATCCTATAGACCGTGGATCCTTTCTTCTTGTTCCGCTGGGTCTGCATTTCTAATTGAACACTTACGTAGAAATGACATAAAAAAGTATACTAGTAAATGGATTTTGTTGCTGTGTGTGTGTGTGAGAGAGAGAGAGAGAGAGTGTGTGTTTAGATCACAGACATTTATTTATAAAAGTCTCCAGGCTTGCCCAAACGTATAGCTTCCAAAAATGGAAGCGGGTATCGTTTATTGAAATGGTGGAGAAAAAACCCCTATAAAGTCCACTGGGCTTGATGCTGACCTTGTGTCTCCTGCTCTGTTTTCCAGGCCATCCGCTGCACGCTGGTCAACTGCACGTGCGAATGTTTTCAGCCGGGGAAGATTAACCTGAGGACTTGCGATCAATGTAAACATGGCTGGGTGGCACACGGTAAGGAGTCTGGGCTTTTCTTCCCACCCTTGTTCTATCCCCGTGAATGCACATGTTGTTTTAGAGCAGTCACTGGCCTGGAATCGAGAGGGGTCAGCTGTGCTCCAAGTTCTGGATCACATTCAGCCTGTGGCTTTCAAAGAGCATATTCTGGCCTCTAAGAAGTACTGCTGGGGAGCTGGGCTCAGCACTAGGGTGAGATGTTTATAGGCCGCCAGGCCATCGGGGCTCCTACAGAAGGGAGCGGCAGCCAGCACCAGGCCTGATGGAAACTCAAACACACCACAGTTGGCCTTTCAGAGCCTGGACCTCAGAGGGAAACTGGCAAATCCTCTTTGCTTAGGAGAACTCCTGGATGACTGCTCACCCTTGTCCATGTGCCTTCGAGGGGGACTTTCCCTTCCAGATGTGAAGTTTCGTATGGTCTCAGGTGGGAGAGTGAGTGAAGGGGAACATTATTTGGCCAATATCTGACAAAATAATCTATAAATCCCCCTTTCATCAGACATGGGGGTT
Source organism: Echinops telfairi (assembly GCF_000313985.2). Classification (NCBI taxonomy): domain Eukaryota; kingdom Metazoa; phylum Chordata; class Mammalia; order Afrosoricida; family Tenrecidae; genus Echinops; species Echinops telfairi. Next base: position 17,041,956 of record NW_022103922.1, on the reverse strand, counting down.
GGGATTGGATGGTGACGGATGAGGGTGGAGGTGACCCTCCCGAGACTGGGAGTGTGTTGAGACGTTTTGTCCCATGATCCGGGAGTGGACCTTGATTAGATTCTTACGTATGGTTTAAGTTTATTCCGTTCAGGGAAATGTAGACTTGGGAATAAACAGACATTATCTTCACCTCTCAGAGCCTTTTTCTTTACTTCCTAGACTGTGGAATTTAAAAATATAGGTAATGTTTTTAAAAGAAGCCCTGGCTGGAGAGTTTTTGACAGCCTGGGGGTATTGGCTCTTAAGTGGACATATTCTTCATTCCCAAGGTTTGCCAAATATCCAGTGGGTTGCGTTTTATAAATGTCATGTTATTCTAGCAAGACCTGAGGTAACAACACAAGGCAGGCCCTTGAAATGCTTTTAACTTATCGTGTATCTTGCTTGTTAGGAGATGTGGGTTGGAGTCCCAGGGACATTTCGGCCCTGTGTCCTTCAGGAAACAGGACAGTTACAGTAATAGGTGGGGAACACACAGGAAAGTGAGGTTTTACAAACCTACCTACAACTTATTAACTCCTCAGTGCCCCTGAGGGTGGAACACTGTCCTGTACCAAAAAGGCCCCTAGACCAGTCTTGAGCAAGCACTGAGCTGTTTTTACTTCTGTGGTATGTTAATGTATGTTAATGTACTCATTGATGTAATTTCTTCATACACACCCCTCTTCCTCTGAGTAGGTACTGGTTCTTCTAGATACTAGGGACAGAGCAAATGCCCCAACCCTGTGTAGTCGCACATAATGTTACTAGAGAGTTAGTATTAGCATAGATTGTTCGGGAAACAAATTCTTTTTCTGCCATTTATATGATGTGATAACATCTCGGAAGTGTAGTTTGTTTGTTTGTTTGTTTTTAAAATTTTCTGTTTTGAGTCTGCTAAATAGCATTTTCAATTTTGACCTTGCAGGGTTATTATAAAAAATTTAAAGATAAAACTTCTGAGGACTTTAAGTATACATGTTAAAAATAACCAACACAACACAGATGGGCAAAAAGGTTAGCCAGTAATTAAACAAAGGACTTTTCATTTATTTACTCATATTTTCCAAAGCCATCCTATATCCCCACCACCCGTCTATCACAGTAGCCTTGTGAGTATAAAAGTTTACTGTGTCACTCAGAGTTTGTTTCCAGCCAACTTCCATGTGCATATTACATTAGTGCAGTAATGGGGCGGGGTGGGGAGAGCAGTATTTCTTCCTTCCTGAACAACATAAATTATTCCTAGTCAATGGCTACTATTTCTAAGCTTGCTGAAGGATGTACTGTTGACCCACTTTGAGCAAGAGATTTCTGTTTTACTAGACTTGTGTTTTTCCTACTGAACCTTTAGAAATGCTTATGTTTCTGGGATATTCATGGTGGGGTTTCTTAGATGAACAGAATCCAATTCTTCTCCCCTCTTGCCATCACCCCCCCCCGCCCCCAATTGGAGCCTATCTGCACACAGCTCAAAATGCACGCACCTACAGGTATGCAAATCCCCCTCTTCCCCATTCATTAGGGCCTATATGGCCGCCCAGGGCTGGCTTTTAGCCTTGGAGTTTGGCAGTGTGTTGAGAGCACCTACCCTTTTAGCCCCCAGCATTTCAACTAATTGCTTCATTCCCTCCCCTTGTACAGAAACCCTGAAATCATGTCTCCAATTATTTCTTCTCAGAGGGGAAACAAGCCGTCTTCTTGGCTGCCACACAAATTACAATGTCTTATGTGTGGGGCAAGGAGGAAGTGACTTTTTTTTTTTTTTTTGGCGTGTAATTTTTCTCTGAAAGTAGATGGAAAGTATCCACAAGACTAGCAGGATATATTTCACTGAATTATCTCAGAGTAGCTTGAAGCACACCTTACCTCTTACAGTGGTTTAAAAACGTAATACCTGCTACTAAAAAATATTCACATGTCCAGTTCAGGTGTTTTTAAAAAATGAGTTTTTAATGTAAAAGCGTCTTTAAAATGTTTGTTTTCTTTTGAATAAACGGCATCATGTGTCTCCTTTGTTGTAACATTGCTTCCTAAGATTTCAAGTTCATGGGTTTTTATATCTCAAATATATTTCATCAATATAAAATAATGAAAATAAACCAAAACCTACAGCCATGGTTGTATAGGACGAAGAAGAAGCATCGAGTTTCCGAGATTAAAATGTTTCCTGTTATCCTCATCTTTATCCTGAGGAGCGCCTGGTGGGTTAGAAGCAGCTGGTGGGTTCAAACCACAGACCTTTTCATTAGCAACCTAATACCCTACTGTGCCCCCCAGAGCTCCTCATTTAGGAATTACACACATTACTTCATATGTGTTGTCCGCATGTGTGTAAGAATGTCCACCACTTGTCAATTTGTTATGGTATAGTGGTGGCTTCTGTGCTGTGATGTTAGAAGCCATGTAACCGCTCCTTCATCTGCCATCTCCTGAGACACATACCTGTCTCAACGGTGGTGGACAGGTTTCAACACAGCGTCTAGTCAAAGAGAATAGTAAGTGGGGCCTAGTGATGGATCTGCTTCTGAAAAAACATGGCCAGTGAAAACCTTAGGCATAGCAGCAGCACCTTGTCTGATACGAGTTGTTCAAGTTGAGTGGCTCAGGATGGGTCAGAATAGATGGGTGAACACAGTGCCTGCAACAGTGAGCCCAAACAGCAGCAACTGACACGGTGGGGCGGGACTGGGTGGGTTCCTTCTGCTGTACATAGGGCCACTATCTATGAGTTGGAATTAACACCTAACAACAGTGTGTGTGTGTTTACATACATACACCACACATCACAGTTTTACAGGCTGCTTCTCAAGCCTCCTTGAATTACTGGCATTTGTTGCCTTCGAAAATGTTGACAAAAATGTTTTTAAAATAAAATAGAATGACTATTTTATTTCACACATTTGTCACAACATCTAGATTTCGAAATTGCTCACTGGGACATATTATTTAGGTACTTCCTTGAAATCTTTAGTGTCATTGAATTAGCGGGGAGGGCAGGGTAATTCGTTGAATACCAATAGATATTTCCCACAGAGTAAAGGCATGCTGCCCCGGACACCCTGCACCCCCTCCTTAGGTTAATGAATGTTAGCTCTTTCACTTTAATATTGAAAGAATGCTTTTTAAAATTTAATTTAATGTAAGACCAACTGTTTTTTGTTTTCTGTTTTCTTGTATGGATGGCCATGTTGTGTAGTCCAAACTTAGTCCAGAGTTGCCAATTTTTTACTTTCTCATATTTCTGTTCAGAGCCTTTGATAGTGGCATCCAGAAACTGCCCTTAATTCACACAGTTGTATTTTTTTCCATCTCTATTTCTCTGATCTTTTCTGTGCTTTTTTCCTTTAAACATAAAAGCAGTCTGAGTGAGTCTTAAAAGAGGGAAAAAATATTTCCTACAAATTCAGTTACTCTGTTTTCAGGGGCCAAATCAAGACATCAGCATACGTTCAAGTTCACCATTGGGCTCTGTGTGTGGTCACATAAATGTCTGTGTTGGAAGAAATTTCATTTTGTTGAGTTTTGAGGAGTGCAAGCCCCCGGCCCCCACCGCCGCCACCCCAGTATATAAATGGCAGTTTTACCATTCAGAGAACTGAGGCTTTCACCAAGAGTTTTTCATCATAAAAACTGGCAGGTATTCCCAATATCCATTTAGCAATGGGCCGGGATGGATGGGAGGAAGAGTATTTCCTATTCATCCTTCTTGGAGAATCCCAGCTTACAATGAAAATATTACCAGTAAAAATGTGTTGCCTTGTGACAAACGGGGGTGGGTTGTAAAGCTTGAGAGCCCCTGTACTAAACCATTTTTATTATTGATTATTTTCAAATTAACTTTAACTTTCTTAGAGCAGGTGAAAATTTTATTTCTAGACCATTGAATTAAGTTAAATAAATGGCTTTAGGAATCATTTACTGACGACAGCCCAAGACAACTGGAAAATTACCGTTTTTCTTATATTTTATTTCTGTATTTGACAAAAAGGTGGGTGAATATTCAAAAGGTAATTTATTTTCCTTATGTAGATCAATTATTTCCACATCTTAAAACTACATTAACAACAAATATTTCTATGGCCTTGGGTATGCACATGTGAGCATTTGGCAAGGATAAGAGACCAATGAATACAAGCATATTAAAAAATCAAACGTGTCATTAAGTCAATTCCAACTTATAGCAACCCTATAGGACGGGGTAGAACTGCCCTGTGGGTTTCACAAGACTATAATCTCCATAGGAACAGACAGCCTCATCTTTGTACTGTCAAGTAGCTGGTGGGTTGGAACTGCTGACATTTTGGTTAGCAGCCCACTGTATGACCTACTATGCCACCACATAGTTTAAGTGAAACTCACAACAGTTTTCTTGGTGCAAATAATAATCATTATGAAATGCTGTGACTTTAAAACAGAAGGATAGGCCCTATCAACAAACTATATGAAGGCCTGAATTTCATTCACTTCCAAGCAGTGTGAATTAACATTCGTATTTCCTTTGGTTTAGGCCAGGAGTTGGGAAACTTTTGAGACAGAAGCGCCAGTCCTGGCCCTCACAACAGTTAAAAAATTATTCAAGAGCAATAAATATATTTTATAAAAAATAAAATCACCATAATCTGAATAATGTCCTTTAATTTTTTTAATAAATGAAGCTATGATCGTTTCACAGAGCCATGTGTGGCTCAGGAACCGCCGGTTGTACCCCCCAGTCCAGAGGTGTCTCTGCTAGAGCGCTTGTTGCATTGACGTTTTTGAGACGCCTTTCTTTTCCATAAATGTTATTTCCCTTCATTCTTTGCAACTTATTGATGACAAAGGTAGTTTAATAATTACATTAGTGTTTTTAAAATTAGTTTAAAGAGCTGCTTATCATGCCATTTGTCTTCTTGCTTGCATTTCATCTAAGCAATTCAGGTTCTTCTTTTTTTTATAATATAAAATGTGCGGCTTAGCCTACATCATCTTCCAACAAGAGATATTCATTAAGTAGATGCGTTGAGCTCTTTGACAGGTATCCTTTGGTTCTGTGGTTCCATGCTACAGGAAATGATGAGCACTATAAAGCTGATACAGTATCCAGCCTTGTGGTTTAATGTATTCATTGTAAGACTTAAATTTCATATATTCAAATAATTTCAAACCTTTCTGTAACCCTCACTCCTGTGTCATTGCATTTGAATTCTTAGTTCTTACTTGGTATATTTTATCTGACTTAGGGTTGGTTTTTAAAAATAAAATAAAATCCAAAAAACCAATGCCCAAACCTGTTGCCATTGAGTTGATTCCATCTAGTGAGCCTGTACAGGGCTTCTGAGATTGTAGATTTTTATTGGCGCAGACAATCCAATCATCATTTTCTTCCATGGAGGCACTAGCAGGGGTCCTTAAACTTTTTAAGCAGGGGGCCAGTTCACTGTCCCGCAGACCCGTTGGAGGGCCAACTATAGTTTAATAAAAACTATGAACAAATTCCTATGCACACTGCACATATCTTATTTTGAAGTAAAAAAACGAATGGGGCAAAAACACCCAGCGGGCCGGATAAATGTTCTCTGCGGGCCGCATGTAACCCGCGGGCCCCAGAGGGTTTGAACTACTGCTGCCCAATGTCTAACCTACAGGGCCACCAAGGATCCTTTAAGGTCTTTATAGAGACCCTCATTTAAATAGAGCTATCAGATAAGATAGGGCATATCTAGTGAAATTTGAATTTCAGGCAAACAATTAACTGAATGTCCTGTTTTTGTCTGTATTTTTCTCAGTTAATTCTGGCAACCCTGTACCTGAAAGACTCTCCCAGTCAGTCTCAAGTAGAGTAATGTAGTCATAAGTTGGGACCTCTGGCCCTGAGTGTTCTCTGGGAACATGTTTCTTTTTGAACATTTGATTGTGGTTTGGGTGGAAGTTTACATATCACAGAGTTCCCATTCAGTACTTCATACACATGTGTGTTTATGGCATTTGCTGCCCCCCGTCCCCCTCCTTCCTACTTACTCCTTAGCTTCCCCATTACCATCCACCTATTTTCCCTGCTTCTTTCTCCTTCCTCCTTCAGAAGTTTGCTTTTAAGCAAATGTTGCCCACTTGGTCTGAAAACTCTTTGGATGCTAATAGGCCCACGTGTAGAGTGCTGAAATTTCAAGACTGCCTTCATATGCTCTCCAGAGGTGGCAGCGTCATCCTGGTACCTAATTAGGGCTCAAGCGGGACAGTGCAGAGCCAGTCAGTTTTTGTTGCCTTCTATATAAAAGCATGTCTTCATTCTTTGTCCCAATCTATGTTTCACTGAGGAAGTAGCTTTTGCTCCATGGTAACTTTAATGCTCTCCCTGGAAAGCAAAACACCACCCACAATATAACGGAACTCATAACCTTTCCTCCCCTGCTCTCCCTGTGTTTTTTCTTCTCTAGTAACCACCGCCCATACCACACAGATAGTTCTTTGTCACAAGCAAGGACGTGTGACATTTCTAGGACTTCATGCGCTTTTTGAGCAAACCGGCAGCAGCGTTCCTGTGATCATCTGTCAGTTTTCAAAACAAGGAGACGGAGGCTGAAGGAAACTTGAGTTCCTTCGGACAGAGGAAGGCTCTGCTCCCAGATGTTAGCCTGCCCGCCACAGCTCTGGCCCCTCTCTTAGGGACGTGGAGATTGTCCCCGTGAGAGTGAAGGATGCCATGGGGAAAACTGAGTGCTTAGGACTTGGTGCACAACGTCGGAGGTACCTGTCTAAGCCCTGCTCTCACAGGCAAGTAACTGCAGGTTCAGCCAGGCCAAAGGAAGAACGGGACCCTCCTGAGCAGATGGAGATGGGCTTTGATCAGATCAGAAACAGGTGGCTAGAAACTCCGTGGTCCTCGACCCGTGCGTGGCACTTTGGTTTAGAAACACTGGAACATTGGGAACTCCCACAGATGTCTGTCTCTTCACAGGAATGTGTCTTTCTGGTAGGCTTCATCCTTTGAGATTCTGATTGCGAAGGGCTGTGCCTTGTCCAGAGAAAGCAGCTTGTAGCTGTCACCCAGCTCTGCGGAGGCTGCTTGGGTCCTGGTATCTCCAGGGGCCAAGTCCTTGAACATTCTCACTTTTATTTTGGAGAGCAAACACAAGGCCGTGTTCCTGCCTGGCACGGGAATCCTCTGTGTTTGACCCGAGGGCACGGTGTCCTCTCTGGGCGCTCTCCTTTACTCCCTGATCATCGCAGATAAACGTTCGAGGGAGGACAGCCTCACAAAGGCAAAGGTTTGCAGCTTGATTAATAGAAGTAACCAGGTTTTTCTTATTGTGTCCCTGGGCTGCATATTTTGATTTGTATTTCAGCCTGCCCAAGTTTGGAAAGGTACTTTGAACTCTTTTAAGGTTTTTTCTTGTTTGGAGGGGGGGCGGTATGTGTTTTCTTTTAAATCTTAATCACAGCACAAATAGTTCCTCTCCCTCAAAACCCTAGGTTCCCCTCTAGATTAAACAAACAAACAAACAGTTTTCTTGGCGTGTAGTTCACATATGCACTTCAGCAGTTCATTCACATTAAGAAGGGTTGTGCAGTCTCACTACAATCAGTAGTATAATATTTTCTTCATTCTTGTGCTCATCATTTTTAGCTCTTCCTCCCACCCTCCTAACCTCCCCTACCATACCCTCCTGGGAATCATTAATCCAGTTACTGTCTCTATAGCTATACCTATCCTGGATTTCATACACAGAAAAACATGTACAAAAAAAAACTACTGCTAATAACAAATTCAAACAGATAAAAAAGCCTCAACCTGAAAGAAAGCAGAAAATATTTTAAAACTAGAACAAATTTACAACGGATCATAAGAGAGTCCCCGTCTAGATTGTATCTCATTTATTTTATTCACATGGAACCCAAGTTGAATTTGGAAAATCCTGGCCACCACCATTGTCTAATTAGTGCCACTCTACTGCTAAGCAGTTTCTGGGAGGATTGTGGTTAGCTGCTGTTGTGCGGGCCTGGCTTTTGGAGACCACACACATGATGAAATGATTCACCTACTGCCTGCTCTTGGCCTACCACCCAGAGCAGTTGCAGAGTGAATCCATAGGATTTTTTGTCTTTGGAAATGAATAATTTGAACTTTCATCCTAGTCTGTCTTGGTCTGGAAGCTCCACTGAAGCCTGTTGAGCACAATAGTACCGCATAGACTTTCAGTGACAGGTAGTGGGCTGCACATGCGGCCCTTTAACTGGAAGTAGAACTAGGCCTCTGGCGTGGGAAGCCTCAGAAGAGGACCTTGTATTGAAAGAATCACGAACCGCATTGCACAGAGAGTGTAGGCCTACAAGTGGGAGGCAGGACAGAATGGCAGTGCTTTGAAGGAGACCGACTACATTTTGTCCCTGTCATTGACTGACAAGTATTGCACTTTCTGCGTCCTTTTCTGTGAAATGTAGATCGCTAGGTCTAATTACCTCGGGAGAACCCTGTGAGCATTCCTCCAGCCTTATCCCCCCACCCCAGATAAGGAAACAGAGTCCATCACTTGGCAGTTGATGGTAGAGGAATAGGAGGCTCTGTTGGCTAAGTGTTGGACTACTAATTGCAAGGTTGGTGGTTCAAACCCACCAGCTTCTCTTAGGGAGGAAAATGAGACTATCTGCTCCTCTAAAGATTTAAACACACTGAGAAAACCTGTATTCCTTCGGTTGCTATGAGTCAGAATGGGCTCAATAACATTGGGTTTTGTTTGTTCTTTTTCGGGACACAATAAATACTCAACCCACTGGACATCCCCTTACAGAAGAGCCAGTCAGGGTGCGATGTAGCAATGATGAAACATACAACTTTCCTCTAGTTCCTAAATGCTTCCTCCACCCCCACTATCATGATCCCAGTTCTACCTTACAAATCTGGCTAGACCAGAGGATGTACACTGGTACAGATAGGAACCGGAAACACAGGGAATCCAGGGCGGATGATCCCTACAGGACCAGTGGTGTGAGTGGTGATACCGGGAGGGTGGAAGGAGGGTGGCTTGGAAAGGGGGAACCGATTACAAGGATCTACATGTGACCTCCTCCCTGGGGGACAGACAACAGAAAAGTGGGTGAAGGGAGACCTCGGACAGGGCAAGATATGACAAAATAATAATTTATAAATTATCAAGGGTTCATGAGAGGCGGGAGCGGGGAGGGAGGGGAAAATGAGGAACTAATGCCAGGGGCTTAGGTGGAGAGCAAATGTGGAGGGCAATGAATGTACAAATGTGCTTTACACAATTGATGTATGTATGGATTGTGATAAGAGTTGTATGACCCGGTAATAAAACGATTAAAATAAATAAATATTCAATCCATGTTCATTGTAATAACAAAACTTCCGGACAAGAGTACTACTTCCCCCTTGAAGATAGTAGAGTTTGGTGGTTATATGCTGGATATGTCCAGGCCAGTGCTAAAATCCCATCTCTTCCACTTGGGAGTACTGTCTTTGCTATGGTTCATGCCTTTTCTCTGAATTCAAACTATGACTGCATCTAAAAACCAGAGAGTGAGTCTCTCTCTCTCTCTCTCTCTCTTTCCCCAACAGAGTTCAGAGCACTAGTTCTTTGGGTCTCTAGGGTCAGCATTCCTTAGGTGGTGTTGCTCTCAGTCACTGCAACGATTACTGCCCCCCCCCCACACACACACACATGACATTTGAACAGATGTATGACACACTTCAGCCCAAATGTTACATTTTGAGAAACGCAGAGCAATGGCTTTGAGTTTTAGCCATTGAAATATGACCCACCCCAAAACAGTATTAAAGCTAGAATTGCGAAAATTTCACACCTATCTCCTTGTCTGTGAAGTGCTTTGATGGGCTAGCCACTGTATTATTTTATTGCACTTTATTACATCATAAATTTTTATATCTTGCTAACGATCCTACAGGAAGCGTAATTGTTTATAGGAACATCTTAATTAACTGGAGTTCATCAGGTTAAGCAGTACACAAATTGAAGGGGTTATAAATGAAACATGCTCAATTCCTCTCCTCTTAGAATGTACTGTTCAGATAGTCCAGGAAAGTCGCCCAGCTCCCGGGACCCTGGACACCTCAGCAGGACTATGGTGAGGCACTCATTTCCTTTGAGAAGCTTGGTGGTAAAGCAAAATCAGTGGATGAGAGGAGCAGCCTGTTAGCTAGAGCTTTCATTGGGGGCACCGGTGGTGTGGCCCAGTAAGCATCGGAAGCCTGTCCGCTACTACTAGAACTCATCCACTCCACGGGAGAAAGAGGGGTCTGCCTGCTCCCCTAGAAACAAACAGCCTCGCAGATCCAGGAGTGCAGTTGTCCCCTGTCTCGTAGGCTTGCTGTGTGTTTTGGAATCCACTGGATGGCAGTGGATTTGGGTATGGCAATACTATTTTCTCTGTGCAGCATTAACAAGTCTATTTTAAAACGGAATTTCCCTTTTTATTTCTTATAGATAGCCAATAGGAAATTCAAGGTCATAACATGTGGACTATGCTGTATTTCTCTCAGACCTGCAAACCCAGGGTCTGAGGCCATGCCTCGGCGACACAGAGCTTGGGCTACAGTGGAGTGGTGGTGGAGTCGTGGGCTGGTGGGAGGGTCCTTAAAGGCAAACCCCAGGCTCTCGTGGGCCCTGCGCTCCTCACAGTGAACTCTCTCGAGTTCCTGCAGCCTTCATGCTGGTTGCACTCCTGATCTTTTCCGTCTCTCCTCTGCCCTGGTCATGGGTTTGGGGAGAGGGATCCCTCAGGGGCAATTACAGAGTTCCCTGCTGTATGCTCTTGGCACACTTGGCTGAGACAGGGAGGGGGCAGTCTTCCTGCAATACTTCACCCCCCCTCCCGCCCCCCAGTTTGAGCTCAGACTGGACATCTCTTTCTCCACCTTGTTGGGGGGTCCTTACTGCAGCATCTGATCTGCCATGTCCCCCACCCCCTGAACAAATCTCCTGGAGCGGAGTGGCCTTATGGCCTGTTGCTAGTCCATTTCTGCGTCCCTCTCGGCCAGCCCTGCCCCCTCTTCGCTTTTGCTGTCCCTTCTATGTCTTCAGGACACCCCAAGGAGTGAAAGGCCGGTGGGAGGTTTTAGTAGCCTAACTAACCAGGAAGTAAATCTTAGAGAAGTTAAATGTGCGTGATCACGAGCAGATGTTGGTGTCTTTGTTTTATTCCGACAATCTGGTCTTCAGTGAAAGACCTTCCACTTTCATTTGGGAGTGCTTCAATGCTGCTTTGCCTAAAAAACCTGATGGTAGGAAATTTCCCCTCGCCTGCCCCTTTTTGGCTCCTCATGCTTTCCACTATCAGTAAAAATTAAAAAACAAATCAACCTCTCACATAAAAGAAAACACCTGTTTGGCTTAGAGAAATTGGCTAGGGAGGTCTTTTTTTTTTTTTGCTTTTGCTTTCTCCTGACAGGCCAGAAGCGACCATCATAGGGCCCCTTTAAAAAAGCCTCTCTCTCTCTCTCCTTTTTTCTTCTTTATTTCATATGAACATTGGCAGGAACTCTGACAAGCAGTTCTTCATATTTTATTATGTTCTTGTCTGCAGAATCTCTGTCAGGCAAAACCCTTGTCAGCGGATAGCCTGTCGTAGGATCAGAGGAGACAGAAACAGGTGTCACACAGGTAGTCAAAACTGAAGGGAAAAGAGTAGGCTAAAGAGAGGGAGGCAGACAATTACAGTAATGCCATCGCTTTTATCTCATAGATGTGTGTTATTATCGCGGGGTGCTGAGTGCGCAATCGCCTCAAAGAAAAGTCGACAGGAGACAAGGGGAAACTTGATAGTTATTAACTGAAGAGGCAGTGTGTCAAAGCTGGATAGGGTTCAAAGTTTTGCAAAGTGGGGAGGAGGAAAAAAGCCCAAACTTCAGGCAGTAGCAAAGGCTGTGTGGTTCTGCTTGTGGCTATATAAACCTAGTAGCAATCTAACGTTTGCGACTTGGAAACAGATCATAGAGAGAAAAATTAATGAAAGATTTCAGCGGAGGTTGGGGGTGGGGCAGGGGGGCATTTATCCTGTAGACATGCAACGGATTCATAACATTTTCCCTCTAATAAAATCTTGCCACAATGTGAGACACGGCGAGGTATTTGTCAGTTCAGCTGTGTTGTTTGGATATGTTTAAAACACCTATTATCAACACACTTTTAATTAAAAAAAGCTATTAAGAAGCCCTTTTACTAAGTGTGAACATCTGTACGTGCAAGCTGTAAATTAGAAGATTGCAGGAGTGCCTCCGTCAGGCTCGGTGAATTTGGCAAGTGTTTTCCATTACTGGGTTTTAAGTACAGTGGTGTACTTAAATATCTAAAAGAACAATCGTGGCATTTTACAGTGTTGTCGTTCTCCGCATTGTTGCCCACTTGGTCGTGATTAGTGGGATCGTCGCCGTCATCAGAATTTAAAGAGACCCTGGTTTTCGTTGTTGCTATTGAGTGTTTTCAGGGGCGAGTTCTTTAATGTGTGCCAGTGACCGTGGTTGATAACCCAGAACCATCAAACGTCCAAGTAGAGGGTGGAATGGTAGCCTTTAGGTTCCCATCTTCCCAGCCCTGTCTATGTTGCTTATCCTGGGATTAGTGGGAAAGGCCGCAGGCCCTGCTCTAATCTTTGACATTTTCTGCTCACACATTCAAACCCAGGCTCCTTTAGACTCTTCCTAAGGCGGAAGACTGCCCTCTTAGCCCTTTTAATGAGCAGATCGTTACCCAGGGTCTTTCATCCCACCAGTCAGGGATGCTGAACAGGTGGTACCTGTTCTATGTGCTAAGCAAATCCAGCAATCCAGAAGAAAATGCACGTTAGCGTCAAACGTGTGTGAGATGACCCAGCTTTTTAGGGGTTCCAAGGCGGTGCCGGGAGATTGGGTACAGGGCTGAAAGGACACTGCAGGCTGATTGGCTGGGGAGGGAGAGGAACATGCCGAGGACACAAAGGTGATGTCCACAGGAAAACGAAGATGAACACGCTCATTTCTTTCTCTTCAGCACTTCCCACCAGATGCTGATTGTTTTGTCTCTCTGCGTTTTCTCAGTTTTAAAGTACATGGGGGCTTCGGAAATTTCATGAGGAAAATGGAATTAAAAGATAATGGAATTTTTTCATGAACCTTTGGAAACCCCTCCAGTACTTTTTCATTCCCCCTGATAGCGGGTAAAGCATATGGTTTACCAAATCACAGATAGGCCTTGCATGAACAGTGCTACTTGGCTGAAATTCTTCTGTTGATGAGTACTGCATCAAGGAACCCAGTCTTCCAAGCTGATACAGCTAGGATGGGGTGGTTATTTTCGTAGAATAATTCATTGTTTGGTGGGGTTTTTTGTTTGGTTGATTGGTTGGTTGGTGGTTTATTTAATAAAAGGGCTTACATGATAAATTTCCTTTGCAAATCTTAGTCGTTAAACAATTTACCCGGGTGATGCTTTATCGTTCACAACTTCTGTGTAGCCAACTTTCAGCCAACATCAGCAGGGATCATCAACGTGTTCAATTACCAGATCTCTTCTTAGGTCTGCTGGCACGTGTGTAGGTTTTATGTTCTCTTCCGTTATCCACCTTCTGGTAGAGTTGTTGTCAGTGAGCAAAGACATGCTTAAGAAAGTGGGCCTTGTGAAGAAGGGTAAGGAGGAGAAGAAATAAAGGCTCAGGCCTATTTAATCGGCTAGTCAAGAGCGTGAGCTTCGAATAAGCAAGCGTTGACAGGCAACTTTTATGTGTACCCAGTCAGGCTTAATGATTTCCAAAGTCTGATGTGGAAAACTTTATTATGCATAAGGCTTTAGGCGGAAATGCCAATCAGTTTGCAATATTAGCCACACCGTCTCAACTGGAGCTCTGGTTGCAACCCAGATTAATTGCGGGGGTCCGCCTGTGTGTATCTGCCCTGCTTTCAAAGCTGTATGCCACCCGAGGTGACTGGAACTCCTTGGACCATGGGGGCTTGAGGGAGCTACCTTTGTGCCCTTCTCTCTGTAAGGGTTAGAACCACATTCATAATGACCATGAGCCTATCCACAGGCTATTTTTCATATATAAAGTGGCATAAAACAAAATCAAGGACCACTCACCTAAGGGGTATATAAGGGATAGTATAAGTAATGTAATCAGGGTGTTTAAAGTCCTAATGGTAAGTTTTCAACTTAGAAACAATGATGTATTATTTGTTCAAGGGGGGCTCGGGGGGAAACCTTTCACACGTAAGAGCTGACAGTTTAGATCACCAAGCTTGGGGATCAACTCTTTCAGCGACATATCAGTTCTTTATTTCTTTTTTTAAAAAATATCTTAGAAGCAAGCCTTTTCCCTCCTTGGTATTAAATATCCTAATTAATTCAACCTTGACAGTTACAGTTAGAAAATTGTGACTTAAATGGAACATGAGTTATTTTGTACTTAATTTGCTCCCAATTACATAGTTCTCTCCCCCAAAACGAAATAATAGAACACACAGATCTAAATATTACTTCAAGGCACACGCAGTGTTTCTCTTAATCACAACCATTGCCCTCCTTCATGATCCCCTGAAACCACTGAGTTCTTTTTATTATGTCATCAGTGCCATTTATTAATGTTCTCACAGGTGCTCGGCTTTTATTAGGATCTGGCTTACAGCCTCAGAGTAGGTTAAGCCTTTGCCTTGAGCCCTGATGCTCTTACCTAGAAAGGGAGCTGAATCTTGTAATGGGAAAGGATTGGTGCTATTATGATTCCAAAGGGCCTCTTTATGATCAAATTCTAACTACACATAATCCTATTAAATCTGTAGAAGTTCATGGGCTAGCTACCTTGAAGTGACATATCATTATAGTGGATAGTGTGTGCGTATTATAAAATGTGGTGTAATTGGGAATTATTGGTGGCATTAGCAAGAATAAAGAACCACCCACCCTCATCAACTGAGAAGATATGTATGACCTAGGCATGTAATGTGAAAAACAACAATACTCACTGGCAGTGAGTTGATTCCATCTCACAGTGACCCTGTAGGACACAGAGCTGCCCCCGTAGGGGTCCAAGACTGCAACTTTTTTTATTTTATTTTATTTTTTAATCATTTTATTAGGGGCTCATACAACTCTTATCACAATCCATACACACATCAATTGTGTAAAGCGCATTTATACATTCATTGCCCTCATCATTCTCAAAACATTT
>NW_022103922.1:17002900-17025779 GCF_000313985.2 Echinops telfairi | reverse complement strand
AAGAAAGTATTCTTGCGTTGAGGGAGTACTTGAGTGGAGGCCCAATGTCCTTCTGCTACCTTAATACTAAACCTATAAATATAGGTTCATAGATCTATTTCCCCATCATCAGATAAAGACATGTACATATGCAAAAAAATTTATATTTATATGAGGACTGCAACTCTTTAAGGAAGTAGAAAACCTCAACAACAGTATTCTTTTTATAAGTAACCAAAACTTAAAACCTGACCCTAGAAGTTGCTCCAGGAAACTCCTGCCATCAGCAACTTTATTTTAGACCTCCAAAAGGGATCGTGGAAAGAATTCCATAAAGATAGTCTGTAAAGTACATGTTAATTGATAATCTATTGGAATTAAAATAAAGTTCATGGACCCAGGACTCCTCCAGCTATTAGATGCTGTTAGAACTTGGATTCTCAGTGGAGTTTGAGGTCAGAGACAAGCTGTTCTCCAAACTTTGCAATTGAAATAGCTTTTCAATTGAAAGCTCCCTTGGGCTGAGGGCAGGAGTAGATACTGGGGGACAGGGGGGAAGCGTCCTTTTAGACCTTACCACAACATTTTCAATGTTTTAGTCTGCAAAGTAGGTGCTGTTGAAAAATCGCCCCATTCCACTTGTCTTCCTCCTTGCCCTGCAGCCTTACGCACCAGGCCTGCGGTGAAACCCATCAAACTAAGAGACATGGGGCTGTAGTGGGAATTTTCTCATAGAACCTGATGTCCCTTGAATTCAGCTTGTACAGAAGTTTGGGTTAAAAAAAAAAAAAGTTGTGGAAAGCTAAGACCTGTAGACTATCACAGCCAATTTTCTAGGATCAGTGAAAAGCACTTTGATTCTCCAACATTACGCCAATCCCCCCCCCTAAAAAAACAAACCCCAACTCTGTCTGAGTATGATCTTCCTCCTGTGACCTTCACAGAAAATATTGGAAGTGAAGTCTGCCAACGTAGAGGTTTACATATGTTAACTTATTCTAAGGCGGGGAGAGTAATGCCTGCTATTAAAAATTGAAACGAAAAAATACTGATATCCACATTTCACTTACTACATGTGAGTTCTTTCTTAACCACACCTCCCCCATCCTAGCTCTATTTCACACCGTGGGACCGTGGATTTCAGAAAGGACAACACTTTGTTCTTGAAGTTAACAATGTAGTTGAGCGTGCCCTCTGTAGTCTTTCCTTTGTGTTAAATTTCATACTTCTGGTTCCGTCGAACACTTAAAAAAAAAAATCCTCGGCCATCTAATTGATTCTGACTCACAGCAAGCTTATTGGACAGAACAGAAGTGCCCCATCGGTTTCTGAGATTCAAACTCTTCACTGGCACTAGAAACCCTCCTTTTTCTCCCTGGGAGAGGCTGGTCGGTTCAAATTGCTGACCTTGCTGCTAGCAGCCCAGCGCAAACCACCACACTACCAGCCACAGGAAACTCAAACTGCCGTCCTCGTGTGATTTTCCTCTTAATGAGGATGAAGTGACAGACCCTACCCACCTGTTGACTGAAATTATATCGAGCCCTCCGTTTCCCTGTTGATTTAAAAGCCTCCTTCTGGTATTTAAAAGAAATTCAGGTGAATTAAGTTCACTTCAGTCACCTGGTCCACAGTTTAAGATCACATTCTATAAATACGTTTTTCTTTCTCAAACTATTGCCCCTATTGTGTAATTGTAAAGTCCCTTCTTTTTCCAGTTAAAATTGTGGTTAGTCAAAGGAGTGAATATAACCCCCCCCACCCCGCCCCACTCCTGATATTTTACAAAAGTGAGATAATGCTTTGTAGATGTTAGTCTGAGTGTCTTTCTTGGGTTACTGTTCTCGGACCCCATTCCAAGTCTCATACTGTACCATTTCCTCTAGCTGCGAGACGAAAAATCAGTGATCTATGTTACAGTAAGCACCCTGCTGGCAGAGTAGGCTGTGTACTGAGCTGCTAACCACAGACCAGCAGTCTTAAAACCACCCAGGGTTCTTGGCAGGAGAAAGAAGAGATTTTCTATTCCCATAAAGATTTTTTTTAATTAAATACTTTTATTGGGGACTCATATATCTTATCACAATCCATACAATCACCCATTGTGTCAAGCACATTTGTACATATGCTACCATCATCATTTTCAAAGCATTTTCTTTCTACTTGAGCCCTTTATATCAGCTCCTCATTTCCTGCCTCTCCTCCACCCCTCTCCCTCCCTCACGAACCCTTGATAAGTTATAGATTATTATTTTCATATCTTAAATTGTCCTCTGTTGCCCATCACATACTTTTCTGTTGTTCGTCCCCCTGGTACGGGGTTATATATTAATCCTTGTGATCGATTCCCCCTTTTACTCCCCACTTTCCCCTTATCCTCCTGGTATGTCTACTCTCATTGTTGGCCCTTAGGGGTTTATCTATCCTGGATTCCCTGTGTTGCGGGCTCTTATTTGTAGCAGTGTGCGTGTTCTGGCCTAATCCGAATTGTAAGGCAGAATTGAGGTCATGATGGGGAAGCGGGGAACCCCCAGGGGAATTTCTGCCCTGCCTTTAGATGGTCACTGAGTCTGAATCAACTTGATGGCATTGTGTTTTAAGGAGCCCTGGTGGCATAGTAGCGTACTCATTGGCCTGTCAACCATAAGGTCAGTGGTTTGAAACCACCAGCCACTCTGAGTGAGAAAACAAAGGCTTTCTACTCCCATAAGGAGTTATACTCTCAGAAACTCACAGGGGCAATTCTGCCCTGTCCTGTAGGTCTATATGAGTCAGGATTGAATTGATGGCAGTGAGCGTGCTACAATTATGGATGGTTTTCAAAAGGTCTATCTATATCACCCTGTCCAGTCTGTATGCGTAATTCACTGGAGAAAGGCTTTCTAGCCCCATACAGAGTGACGACCTTGGAAACCCACGGGGGCAGCACTGCTGTGTCCCACGGGCCACGCAGTGTTGGAGTCGGGGCGATGGCAGTGAGTTTGGTTGGGTGTTTACCTTGTTGGCTGCCTCTCAGAACTTGAGGCTTTTACCATCCTTCCTTTTGGTGACTCCTGGAACCCACTCTCCTTGTTCTCACTTTACACACAGTTTGTCTTTCTGTTAGTTAGGGGTAGTTGTAAAAGGTTTGTTTTCCTCCCTTTATTTTTCTGCGCACGTGCACAAGGGCTTGGCTTGTGTCTGGTTTTGCTCTCCACTAAATTCCTAATCTGTAGGGAACTCATAGAGTGAACGAGCATTGGAGGACCAGGGCTGTCTGAAAGGCAGTGGGCAGCACTCTTAGGGGCAGAAAGGAGGCTCTGGGCAGAGTGATTCAGGAGTAATCTATCCACAGGCTGCTGTGGGGGTGGCAAGCAGGGTCCTGGGAGAGGTGGATGGGGAAGCTAGTACCTAACATTAATTAAGAAAATCCAGAACATAAAAAAAATCGTGTACAATGTGATCCCACCCCACCCCTGCTCACTGCTATAGAGTTAATTCTGACTCCTAGTGACCCTGTAGGACAGGGCAGAACTGCCCCTGGGGGTATGTGAGACTGTGCGTCCTTATTGGAGTAGAAAGCTTCATCTTTATCACATGGAACAGCTGGTGGTTTCAAACTGCTGACCTTGTTGTTAGCAGCTTAACATATAACCTACTGTAACCTAACATATAACCCACCATATAGTAAATTATGGAACGGATTTTGTAAGATTACTTAAACTCTCAAAAATACCAGGGCTCCTAGTGTGCCCCAAGCCTACAAAATTATACATTGAAAATGTAGATGCTAGTCTATCCACATGTGTACCTTTTTTGGCCTTTGGGTGGTGGGATGATGGATGATTTTTATCTTGTTTTCCTTTTTCTCTAGCTCTTCTCATTATTATTATTTTTTAATCAGCACCTGTCCATTCAGAAAAATACAAAAAGTAAAAGTGTAATTTTGAGCGTGTAGGTTGGATGTTTAGGGTCCCGTGCACAGCTGCTGCAGCATAGCTGTGTGGTCCTCACGTAGGTAACAAGGAAAGGAAGTTGTATTTACTGGAAACGGTGACAAGGTTCCTGTGTTAGTGCTGTAGTTGGAAATAGCCGGAAGTGTGGAATTACTGGGTTTGGGGATTGGCTGGAACTACAGTCTCGTGATAAGTTGTGTCGTGGAGAAGTAGTGGAATTCACAGGACCAGATTGTCCCAGTAGAGTAGTTGGGATTGGTAGCTGGTCTGGAAGCCAGTGCTTCCTCTGAATGTCAGTTGCCTTGACCCTCTCAAGTCCACAAACTAGAAAATGTCATTCTCCTATAAACCTGGCTCATCGTCACTTTAAATACCTAGCTCTTTGGGGGTTTTTCTTTTCCCTGTCTCTTAGTGTGGTCTTCAGTGTAGATTCTCCTTTCCTTTCTACTTACGTCATCTATAAAATCCTTTAATCTGTTTGCTGTCGTGCTCCTTAGAAGAATTCTTGAAAACGAGTCATCGTCCTCACATTTGAACATTGGGTAACTGGTCGTGTTACACACTGAGAGTAGGCGGCAAAGCAGGGATTGAAGCCTTTGCGTTGAGCCCCAGGGATGCGGCCCTTCACCACTCATTGCCCTTAATCAGAGGACAATAGGCACCACTTCAAAGAGGGTGGACTTGAAGGCATTGCTTTCCCCTGGCACTCTTATTTGTAATATGCTTCCCCAATAGCACGTGTGTAAGTACAGCGAGCCATTCAGCAGAAAGCCCTTTGCCATTCAGCATCTCAGTCCTGGCTGCAGTGGAAATTAGGGCTCTCTAGGTATCAATGGGAGTTGTACTCTTGTATTTGGAGCACCGTAATGAACAAGATCAAAATCAATGCCAATGCTGCCTATTTACATACATTATTAAATACAAAGTAGGTTTTATTAGAAGGGCATCTGTCTGTGCAATGTATTGGGTTGGGAGTGCTTCTCCCCAGACTAGTGCATGTGTTTGTGAATAAGTGTTAGTCCCTGTACAAACTAGAAGAGGTGTACTCTTGTTGCTCTTCCTGGTTTCCATGGTCACAAACATGACTGCTATGGTGCTTGTTGAAAGCTGGGACCAAGAGCTTTGTTATCTCCTTGTTACTCGTTTTTTAAGTCATTTCAAATTCTGTGTCAAAAATCGCACTGCAATCGATTGGTTTGGTTAAAAGCAAAGCTTTGGAAATCACTCGCCTTGTTCCTCACGTGGTACAGTCATTCACTCTCTCCATGTCTGGGAAATAGTGTTACCTAGCTATCACATGAATATTTATAAACTATGCCTCTTTCAGTTAGAGGCACCTTATCTACTTCACACTACACAGAACATTTCGAAACAAAAATGCTATATTCTAAGGGACAGTAGTTTTTGATAAAGGGAATGTTTTAATGACTGCAGATGTATCTATCCTAATGGATGAAAAACTGCCACCGTCAAAGCCTGTTTGGAAAACCAGGACTTCATAACCTTGGAGTTTGCAGCCCAGCATGGAGCCACTTTGCCACGAGGGCTCCTAATATCACTGTAGTCAGTGTGACCACCTTCTGTGTAATATATATATGTAATTATAAAAACAATAATAAATTATGGAATGGATCTTGTAACATTACTTAAACTCTCAAAAATACAGTGTAGAACTAATAAAATGTCTTCAGTTGATAATAGAAAGGCTATTTTTCATCACTGAATTTATAATAGTAGACTATCACGTCTAGCTCACAGAAGTCATACATAAAAATGAGGCCCACGTAGTAAGTCATGATATTACTCTAATAAATGTGTGTCTGTTCCTGTATCATAATTTCATCTTGGGCTTAGGAAGAAACTAGACAAAAAGCCACCCAAAAAATCAAAACCAAACTCTTGGCCATCAAGTCAATGCTAACTCCTAGTGACGCCATGGGACAAAGTAGAACTCCTACCCTGGGGAGTTTCTAAGACAGCTACTTGTTGCAGGAGTAGAAAGCTCTGTCTTTCTCCCTCAGAGCACGCTGACCTTGTGGATTGTAGCCCAACTGGTAACCATGATGTCACAGGGTTCCACCGTTTTTTAAAGCATTTATTATGTTTATCTAAACCTTACTGGCATCTTGCTTTTCTGTATTCAATGAAAGAAAAATTTACAGTCTGGTGAAAAGTGAAATTCTTTCAGATTAGTTTACAGTTTAATTTTAAGTTGTTTTACTAGGATGTAGACAATAATCCACCATTTTATCAGATCAAAATGATTCTGATATCAAAAAAATGTTCGAGATTTTGATACTGTTCGATAAGTTGCATTATGACTACTTTATTACGTGATGCATCCAACTTCTTAAATCAGGTGCAATTTCTACCCGTGGGTTTTCTCTGGCGTGCCTTGTAAAGTTTGTAGACAGAGGAAAGTATTCAAACTGCATCTGAAGAGCAGACATCTTCACGTGGGCGTAGGGGCTTTCCTTTCCCGGTGATGATGCCGCCGAAAGATGAGCATTGAGAGCAGTTACAAAGAATCACTTAATGCCCTTGAATATGTAGAGGAAAGACAGTTTTCAGTATTGGACACCTTTGCTTTGCTCTCATAGAATACATTCTAAAAAGTGAGGCGTTAGTGAAATAGGGTAGCAAGGGTAAGGCCATTCTATCTGAATTCTAAATATTCCAGTAGAGGCTCTAACACCACTCTCTAACTGTCTGAGCAGGCAGGTTCACGGTGCTTTTCCTGATCATTGTACTATTCGAGTGGTCAGTTACTTTGGCACAAAGAGAGTTTTCCACCCTGGGCCAGTGCATCGTAGGAGACACGTAGGGACTTGACTTGATTTTAAAGAAGGAAGGAGCATTTTTTTTCCCCCCAGAGGAGATGACAGTGGTTCACTTGTGTGAACCTATAGCCATTTTCTCAGGAGGAACAATTTTAGGAAAGAGTAAAAAGGAGAGTTCAGCAACTAGAACCAGAGTCCTTGTGTTAACCGCCTCTCTCGGGAGGCTTCCTCCAAGCCTAGGTTTGCTTTTAGCCCTGTTGGAAGTCCACTGGGTAAAGGCATCTCTTACCGGGCTCTTAGAGAAAATCCACCCCCCCCTCTGTTCTGAGCATCCTGCCCCTCAACTCCATGACTGCCCATGGCACATATGGTTGGCATAGGTGGCAACGGTGTGTCTTTGGAATCAACTCTGGTCATTTTTCAAACCGAATAGGACCCTGTTTCCCCTCTGGTTTTCTTTTTGAGGGGTCTGTTATCTGTGGAGCTTCCTTGAGCCCTATTGCCTTGATTACATGTCCCCATCACTATGCTAGACAATTTTTGACTTAACTTCTGAACTCTAGTCAGAGATCTATTTTTTCTAAACCCCAGAATCCTTTTTAATTCCATGAAATGTTTAATATATGCGTATCCTCTTAACAAGAAATAAAGCAATAAGCTCTCAATAATTTTTGGCTTGCAGAATTAAGACTCATTTCAGTCTGCCCGTCTGACTTCTGCAGCTTCATTTCCACATCTTTCGCCTCCACGTTGGACATGCTTGGGTCCCTCCCTTCTCCTACTCACCCGATTCAGTCACTGCCTCCCCAGCTGGTTTTCCTTGACTAGCAGCCCCAGCACCGTCTCAGGGGCTTATTAACAGAGCAAAAACAAATAGAACAAAGATTAATGTATAGAGGAAAATAAAATGTTTAAAGTGTAAATTCTCAGTCCTTACCCTGGCCCTATGGGATCAGAAAGTGTGTTTCTCAAGAAGCCCTCCAGGGCATCCTGGTGCGTATACAGTTTGAGGCTCACGCTATCTTGGTTCCTTTCCCTAGCATGCTTTCCTCTTGACTGGGCTGCCGAATTCCTTGGCATCTGACAAGGAATAAGATGCTGTCCTAAGAGGGTCTTCCTCACTGATGTTCTTCATGGTACTTGATCACCTCTTGGGTGTTGCATTGATACTGCCTGGGCCACCCTACTTCATTTTGAAAGTGAAGATCACAATATCAATTACTTCTGCACCTGCATGCAGCACTTAAGGCAGTGAGAAGTTGCTAAGTGCTGGTGAATAAATGTATGCCTAGCGGAGGGGAGAGCAGTTTAGGGGGAGCGTGATCAATAGGGTCACCTGCTATGAAGAGATCAGGGAAAATGATGGCAGTCAATGAAAGTCATTGGATTTCATAGGAAAGCTGGTATTGGTGACCTTTGAAATGCTTGTTTCAGCAGAGCAGTCGGCAAGAGGCCCAGATTCTGAAGTGCTAGGGGCTTCTTTGAACATGATGAAGACTTGCAGGCTTCCAGGGTTTCTTATTGATGGTATATCTGAACATATGGAAGAGGCAGAATTCTCTTTGAAGGAATAGCTAAGTGGCCTCAGGCCAGTTACTTTCCCTCTTAGATCCTTCGATCTCTGAAAAGGCAATGCTAGTAACATCATGTGGGTTCATTTTTTAAAGGAGTAAATGAGAATGATACATGACATATAGTTGACACTTTGGTCTTTTCTTTACTATACCTCTGTCTTTTATTAATGTTATTTAAGGCATCCATCACCCTGTGTAAATCTGTGTAAGATACAAAATTGCTTATTCTACTCCCTGGAGAAATTAGAGATTGGAGAAATTTGGCTTGCAGCTAATCTGATAGTTGAACCAGGGTTAGTGACATGATATTCAGTTGGAGAAGTTCCCCAACTTTTGGTTGTTATTATTATGTGCTGATCAATCCATCCCAACGCATAGTGACCTTTATAAGGACCGAGTAGCACCAGCCCATAGGGCAGCGGTTCTTAACCAGTGGGTCGCAACTCCTTTGGGGTTCAAATGACCCTTTCACAGGGGTTGCCCGATTCATAACAGTAGCAAAATTACAGTTATGAAGTAGCAACCATAAAAAATAATGGGGGCTCCCCACAACATGAGGAACTGTAGGAAAGGGTCGCAGCCTTAGGAAGAATTAGAACCCCTGCCATATGGTTTCCAAGGCTATAATCTTTGTAGGAGGAGTCCTAGTGGTGGAGTGGGTTTCCTGTGGAGCTGATAACTGAAAGTTCAGCAGTTAGAAACCACCAGACAGTTCTGGGGAGAAAGATGAGTCTTTCTGCTTCTATAAAGATGTATGGCCTCTCAAACTCAAAAAGGCGATTGGACTCTGCCCTGTGGGGTTGCTATGAGTTGGATTCTGTGAGTGTGGTGTGGTTTAACCTTTGCAGCATCTGACTGCCACAGCTTTCTCCCATAGAGTGGTTGCTGGATTCAAATCGCTGGCCTTTTGGTTAGCAACTGAGCAGTTAACCACTGCACCAGCAGGGCCCTGTGATGTGTTAGCTGAACTCTTCTGCAAGGTACAGAATCCCAGTTCAAACAGACCTATGGGGAAGGTGGGGGACCCAGCTGGAGTTGGGAGTTGGCTTATATGATTTAAAAGTTTATGGAGAATACTAGCTATAGACACTGCCAGACCATCTAGCTCAAATGATATTATCAGTACATGCATGGCCTTTCAACCAGACTCCCCTAAGTGTTAGTTGCATCCTTAAGCATATCTAACAGATTGTGAGGAGCGAAACCTTCTCAGTAGGTCTCACCGATATGTTGGATTCATTCATTCTCCAGGCTTAATTTATTTGCCTGCTTTTGAACCAGGAGTTGTGGCCAAAGCAGTGGATTGGGGAATCGCCTGGTAAGGGATTATGTAGTTCTTTGAAATATTTGTACCAAGCATAGGGGAGGAGTGGCTCCCAGCAAGAAAATTCTTTTGCTGTTCCAGAATGAAAGAGAATAGATACAGAGCAGGCAAAATAATGGCTATCTTCTTAGTATATGAAAGCATCACAGGTATAGGACAATTTAGTAGGTGAAGGAGCTCTGGTAGTACTGCCAGGTAAGCATTGGACTGCTAATGATAAGGTTGGCAGTTTGAACCCACCAGCCACTCCACAGGAGAAATATGAGGCTGTCCATTGAGTAAAGATTTACAAAGCCTCAGAAACCGCTACGTAGGGCCCCAGTGAGTTGGAACTGACTGCATGGCAGTGGGTTTACCTTGGCTTCGGTTAGGTCCATAGAGTATGAAAAGTAGATTCCCATCCTGATGAACAAGTTCTTGCCTTGACATTCCGTGCTTCTGTTGGCTCCAGTCACATTCCTAACCCTAGGAGTTCTAGATCCAGACCTGAACACTTTACAGTCAGACTCGTGGAGATCCTGAAATTAGGCGAATGTCCAGTCAAGATACTTCAACACACTTGCCTTTTTGCACTACCAAGGAATTGCTACCATGTTGGTCCACCTTGGTAACTCAGGGTGATCAGCAAGTTATAAATCAGAAAATTTGGATACATTGGAGGAGTTCATTGGATCATAATCTTTGGCATGTGTTTATGCTGAAATTTTCAAGCTCGGTAGTTTCCTGTTCATTCAGTCCTTTGTCTGTGGCTTGGTTGGCTGGTAATTGATGCGTCAGCAATTAGAACCTCTGCACCATCTTCTCTTGCCTTTCTTTAAATAACTGGCCCACCTTTCCATCCTCCGTAGGACGTGTTTTCAAAGTACTTCCCAAGTCTGGGTCCGTTCACCTGCTTTTGAGAATACAGTTTTATTTAAACACCAAATAAGCCATTTGTCTTGCCTGTGGTGCTGTCCTACGATAGCAATGGTGAATCACTGAAGAGAAAAGTGTGACCCACAAGCCATAAAATATTTCCTGTCTGGTCCCTTAAAGAAAAAAGTTACCATCCCCTTACCCTGTATGAAAGGACCCTGGTGATGAAGTGAGCTACAAATTGGGCTGCTAACTACAAAATCAGCAGTTCGAGCCCAGCAGCCACTCTGTGGGAGAGAGATGGATCAGAGAGGTGAAGGATCAGACACCCAAAGGGGCAGTTCTCCTCCTTCTTACAGGGTTGCTAGGAGTACCAAGATACAGTATGTGCCTTATAACAGGACTGCTACTCATCGACCTAAGCCAAGCGTATGAAGAATTAGGAGTGTGTCCTTAAACGGCCCTCACTTTCTAGTGGTAGACAGAGCAGATTTGGAGAATGATTAACCTTACCCGTTCCACCATTGCTCTTTTCAGTCTCAGAGCAATTTTCTTTTCATTTATTTCTGCACCCGGGACAGTTTGGTCTTCCTCATCTTCTAAAATCACACACACACACACCACCACCACCACTACCCCCCGCCTTTAAGAGTGAGAGAGAAGGTCTTCCCACCCAGCACTTGGACACATTGGCACAAAGACAGGTCTGGGTTCCATGCAGAGAGAGAACGAACCAGAAAAATGTACGAAGCCCAGGACTTCATGCCATTTTATTCCCCCTCTGAACCCTTCCAAGCGCATGTGTGTGTTGTGCTCTGAGCAGGGTGCTTTGTGTTGATGTCTTTGCTTTGTGTTGATGTCTTTGAGATGAGCCCTGAGCATCCATGGAGGGAGGTTCAGCTATCGTGGCGTGTGCACGCGCGCGCGCGCGCGCGCGCGCGCACACACACACACACACACACACACACACATAGTCCTCACTTGACTGTGTGGGTGGAGGGCTGTGTAGTGAAGCTGTACGTGAGGAACAGGGATGCGAATACCCCCTCTGCTGCTTTTCTGCAGTCTAAATGCCCTGTGGATTGAGAGAAGACTTCAATCCCCAGGCTTGTGAATTCCTTATCTTTCCCAAACGTTAAATTAATTTTTAAGGCTATTTATTCAAAGTTGACTTAACCACTAGAATAGGAAAGATCAGACAAATCAGCGGCGAGAAATGAAGTATGAGGAAATCGGAACTCTTTGACAAAGTATTCCTAGGAGTAAAGGTGTTGAATGGAGCCAGCGGGTGAATGATAAGGGCCTTTACACTGCGGAGTAAAGAAAGCAATTTATCAAGAGTGCGTGGACTCTCTGGTGGCCACCAGTCAGGAGGAAACGAGCGTGGGGGAAGAGCCCTGAAGAATACATTTGAAATACTTTTTTAAAAAGTGTGTGTGTGAGTGCACTTTGAAACACCTACATTCTCATACAGAAATATTGTATATTGAAATATGAGTGGCTGGTAGTGTACTTGTAACTACTGTAAATCATATTGTTATGGGATAAGCTTTTAGGGTTAACAATTGAGAGAAGAAGGGTCAGGTGTAGTTAAAACTTGAACCTGGATATTGTTGTCTGATACTCATCACTGACTCCTGAGATTAGGTGACTATCTTTCAGGCTCAGATTTTTACACTTTGTAATCTGTAGAAGAGCAGATGTGTGTAATTCAGACAGATAATTCCTAATGTCTTTTACATTCCATTAAGGAGCCCAAAGCCCACTTATTCACTATCTCCCTGATGTTGGCAGCCTTTTTCGGATGAGACGGGGCTGTCCACATTGTTTATGAACGGGAAACCGAGGCGCAGTGTAATTGGCATTGTCTTCAGTAGGGTTCTCTGATCTGAAGGGGGATAGAACTTGTGACCCTGTCTTGGCTTCCAGTGCTAGAGGAGAGCCGTGATGTCTTAGACTAGAGGCAGGGAAGAGTACTGTTGCTGAGATGCTCGTTTCATGAGAAAGATCTATGCAGATATGGTTAGTCCTCAATCGTTAGCCAATACACAGCAATTGCCCTAATTTTTATTTTAGTCATTTCTCCCCACTTTCATCTGATAACCAGCTTTTGTTTGGGAAGTTCACAAAATGCCAACATTAGGACGTGAAAATTCTTTACCTTAAGCAATGTCTAGAGGCCAGGTGCGAGAGTTCCCTTAGAAAAGCGACTCAGTTTTCAGACCCAGACCCAGCCATTTGGAAAACATCATCAGTGGCCTCATTCTGAAGGGTGAATGTGTTTTGTACTTGCCATTATCTGACATTCACAAAAGTGACCCCACAGCAAAACAAATCCAGAAGGAGGTGGGAGGGAACTTGTGGAAAATCCTGCTTCCACCTCTCTGGGCCTCAACCCCTCAGCAGTGGCGCTCCACTAACGTCTCTTCTGTGTCTCCTCTCTCTCGGTCCCCTGGAACCTGATGGGCCCATCCAGCCTTGGATAAACTCAGCACGCAGCACCTGTACCACCCCACCCAGGTGGAGATCGTGCAGTCCAACGTGGTGTTCGACATCAGCAGCCTGATGCTCTATGGAACGCAGGCGGTGCCCGTGCGGCTCAAGATCCTGCTGGACCGCCTCTTCAGCGTGCTGAAGCAGGAAGAGGTGCTGCACATCCTGCACGGCCTGGGCTGGACTCTGCGGGACTATGTGCGCGGATACATCCTTCAGGTAGGGGGAGGACGGCGAATGCTGCTCCGGAGCAGCTCGGGCTGGGGTTGACTGAGCGCCTTTGCCCCTCCGGCCTCTTTCCACCCCCCGCAGCACAGCGCACACCCCCTCTTCTGGCTGAGTGGTCCTCTGTATTGGCAGGTTTCTCAGGGAACTGGAGAGAACAGCCAAAGTCCCAGCAGGCCAGGAGTGGATGAGGAGGGCAAATGGCCTGTTGTCGATTCATGTTGTACCTTTGTCAATGCCACCCTCTCTAACTACAACATGACTTTCTGGCTTCTTCCACAGGTCTTACGTAAAGCGAGGGCTCTTTGAGGTGGGTGACAGATGTATGGAGATCAGAGATCAAGCTCCTCCTGGGGTTCTTAGAGCTTTTGTCACTGCTGAATGTGCGGACATGAGGTTTTCTCGGTCTCTGTCGCTTCACCATTTATTGCTTCTTCAACCAACTCAAAGGAAGCCGTGTGACTAATAAAAGCTCCTGCTTGTATGGCCCGTCAACCCTCACATCATGGCCTTTGAGCTCTGAACGGGGGAGACATAGCTGTAGGTATGGCCTTCTCAGCACCCGTCTGTCCCGCCTTGAGCCCTTACTGTCTATCAGTGGAACTTGCAAGCTGGTGAGGACTGTCAGACTTTCCCAGGGCATCCAGCTTCCTGCCCCCCCTCGCTGCCCCCCCTCCTGCACCATCTCCCCCCTTTTACTGTATGTTGTGGACCCCGTTGCATTGTGTTTTTGGGGGGGTTTATTGCTTCTGAAATGTAGTTGTGGTTGTCTGTCTCGTATTGGGAAACTCCAAAATCTAAAAAGGACTGCACCAGACATTGGAAAAATAGCCCTTCCTCATGAGGAGATTACAGCTGGAGAAGGGAGAATCCAGGGCAAATTTTGCAAATGGACAAATAAAACCATAGCTATAGTTTTGATTTTGGGTGGTGGTCATCTTCTAACGTCTATTTCCCCAAGTCCACCTTAGTGGTGGATGGAGGGTCTGTGACCCCAGGTGGAAATGTGAGGAGTCACCCCCTTTAAACCTGGAAAACAAACACACGTGAGCACGTGCACGCACACGTTTCTCGTACTCCTGTCATTTATTGCCCTGTGTGGCATCTCCAGAAAGCACTCCTCCGGGAACCAGGCTAGGAAAGCGGTGGAGGGTGGTGGATGGACCCCCATCTGCTCCCTCACAACCACTTTCCTTCGCACCAACGCTAGACTCAGGTCTTAGTTGGAAGGCACAGGACACCTGATCTTCAGGAGGTGAGCCGGTGGTGATCATTATTACATATTACGTTTTCAGTTTACAGAGCACTCCCACAGGCATTACCTCATTGGCCTCGAGATTGGGGCGTTTCAGTAGGGCGGTAAGGTAAGACCTGAGTGGCCAGGGTCATGGGGGTGGGGGTTGGGGCGTGTGACATACAAGGTTTAGGGAGGTAGGGGCCTGGAAAAATAAAGTGGGAGCCAGCGTGGCAAGTGGGCTGGTGCAATGAACACAGCACCACCTTCTCCACAGGCGTACTAGCAGTGAGATTGTTCACGGCCACATTGGACGGTCTTCACTAAGGACGAGGCTGGTGTTGGTTTCTGACTGGGATTGCTAGCTTGGTGAAACCCACTTTCCTTTATTAAAACCCACCAGTCTTCCCGTCCCCCAGCTCTGTAGATTCTTGTCTCCCTGCACTGTGACGCTTAGTTCCTCTGTCAGTTTTGCGTTTCACGCTCACATGTATGTTTTTATCCAAGGTACCTGGAGCAGATGCATTCTCTCTTTCTGTCCAAACAAACAGATGTGTGTGTGACTGTGCTGACTTAACAGTCCCGCTCGCTGTTGCGTTTTGACAGCAGCAAACACAGAACCTGTTGGGTTTTCCGTGCTAAGATTCTGTGTTTGCCTTGACCAACATGTGCCTACGTTTTAGTTTATTTGAAATGATACGTATGTGTTCATTCTTTCCCAACACGTTAACATCTGCCTCCCCCAGGAAAGTACAGAAAGGTGGGCTCTCCTCAAATGTACCATGTTCATTATCAGTTCCGTAATTTTTCCTCTTCTCTATAGGCTGTGGATTTAAAAGCACAAAATTACAAGGAAAACTATGTATTAAAAGAAAATTCAGCCAGACCACAACAAAAATGGCTAAGTCTCTCATTCGGGTGTGAGAGATCGCATACAAAGAGCGTTGCCATTTATCCTGATCCTCAAATTATAAATTTCCATTTATTTGATGAAGCCTCAGATTTAAGAATTTAGTTCGGTTTATTTCACCATCCAGAAGGTAGAAATTGGCCGTTGGAGAAAAAGCATTGGTGAATTTACATGAGAGGAATTCTAGGTTTAGTTTATCTTCTTTTATTGATGGAATTGATATGAGATCGATTTTATTTAAATGATTCTTTTTGTCATCTGGCATTTATTGTCTACTCTTTTTCTGGAAAAAACAGTTTTGTTTGAAAAACAGCTTGAAGCTAAAGGATTCAAAGACTTTGGTGGAGAATATTCTCATTAACACAGAAACTAAACTGCAGAGTGCTGCTATAGAAATAAGTCCTTCTCTAAAGTACTGGATTATTGGTTACTTTTTAAAAAAAATTTGTGTAGTCATGATAGGTATGCAGGCAGGACTTTGACCGAGATGACATAGTAGCATTTTCGTACACATAGGCTACAAAAAGTACATGTGAAGCTTGTGGGGCCTTAGATGCACCATTAGTGCACCAGTCATTTTATCTGGCTAAAACTCAATTGTCTTGTAGCCCTTAAGGCATCAATTTTAGCATTATTGCTCTCAACAACAGTGTATTGAATATTATGTCAGTTAAAGGAGAATAATTATCAAGGCAAGTTAGGGTGGCTGCTAGCCTTACCACATATTGACTTGGTTAACAGTTGGCTATAGATTGTGTTACTGGGCAAATGAAGATGTACGGTAAGTTGAACTGGTCAAGCCAGAATATTAATTTAAACTCTCGTGAACCCAAACCTGCATCCCTTCCATGTATACAGCTATTCCTGCTTTCGGAGACTCTTCACAATGTGGAAGGACCTGTTCTTTTAATTTGGGAGGGGATTAGGGGTGGGAAGCAGCCCATTTACCCTGATCATTTGAGAGGGGGTGTGAAGAAATTATAAAAAGGAAAATGGAGATAATGATCCCAAAGAATCATTTGAAAGTCTGGCCATTGGTCAAGTATCCTGCACTGTTTTTATTGTTTTGCAAAATTTTTTTCACTTAGGTGATTATCTGTGATCCTTAAAGTAGTCAGCAGGGCAGAAAATGCATACCCGCATTTGACATAGTACTTAAGAATCCAAGTGCCGTTTTTTTTTAAAGGTAAAGAATCTGGTATCCCTTTGTGGATTTATTAAAGTGTTTGTTCAAAAGTACAGACAATGTGAGGTATATTGTAAAGTGGTATTTCTTTCCCCAAAGAGGGAATACTGTTAGATGCTATAATCTGAACATAAGAGAGTATATATATTTTATCTGCTTCTGACAAATACTTCTCTGAAGCCTGGTGCCCATATTTGACAGCAAATGATAGCAGCCTCCCAGCCTTGCCCCAATTCCCCTTCCTTTGACCCAGGAAATGAGAATATAGGCGATTATCATTGTTGGACCGAGTCGTGGTAAAAGAATCACTTTTCCATACAGCCGTCCTTTAATTTGTACGTTCAAGTGAGTTGCCTGGACTTGTTCACCAGCCAACCTGTGGAAATCTCCTTTGTTATAGGAGCCCTGCTGGAATTCAGAGAACCTTTTCAGACATCCTGAATAATTAGCTGAGGTGTCAGCAGTGTGGTGAGAGGCACATTTGTCGGCCTCTCTGTCTTGAAACAGAATCACTAGAACAGTCCACGTTGCCCAGAGGAATGTGGGACCCAAGTCTTCATGTGGGAGGGGTAGGGCGGGGGTTTGGAATGAGCTACACACTTGGATCATCCTCGTAAAAGTCCGTGTGGTGCGTCCGCATCATGAAAGCCCGGGGATATTCTGGAGAGAGTGGTCTGTGGGCATAGGGAAGTAGCCTCCACCAGCATCTCCCAGCTCACTGTATCTTCCATTGTGCTCGCCAGCAGTCTTCTGTTCCTGAACACAGCTCAGTCCTTTGCCTCTGAGGTTTTTCCCCTAGCTGGAATGCCCTACGCCTCTTCCTGCAAGGGGAAATTCATGCCTGCCAGGTGTCAGCTAAAATCTGTTTCTCATGGAGAGCCTTCCTGACCTGTGGAACCACACATCTTTTCTGATGTGGGTCTATCTCATGACTTGCATCCTCACAGTTCTTATCACAATTTCAAATCAATCAATCAATCAATCAGTCAACTGCTAAATGTTTTTCCTGGCTTTCCTCACTAAATTAGTGCCACAGAGGCAGGGCCCGCAATAAATACTTGTTAAATGAATGGATAAAGAAACTTGTTTTAACTTGGTATAGCCTGATGGTTCCACCCTGGAACTCAGGGACATTCAACAAACTCCAGTGCCCAAAGCATCCTTCATCTTTCTCCTGGCTCCCTGTAGCAGCAACTGGTTGTTTGGGGCAGTACAAGAGATGGAAGGACTCCCACACTGAAGCTACTAGTGGTCTGCTGAGTAAGTGTTTCGTGGTCTACATGTGGTAAAAAACATCGATATTGAGCAATCACTTGTACTTACAGTGTCCTTTACAGAGCAAGTTCACATATGTTAGTCCTTTCAATCCTCTTACACCACCCTATCATTGCATTATTTTTGCAATAGTTGAGGTGCAAAGAGGTTAAG
This sequence comes from Echinops telfairi, assembly GCF_000313985.2. NCBI lineage: Eukaryota > Metazoa > Chordata > Mammalia > Afrosoricida > Tenrecidae > Echinops > Echinops telfairi. Next base: position 17,007,856 of record NW_022103922.1, on the reverse strand, counting down.
TTACTTTTCCATGATCACAGGAAATATTGACATGGGGGTCCTCCTTTTATCATTTGTGCTCCACTTCAGCAAGCATGCTGTCCTGTTCCAGGGACTTGCCCTTGTGATAACATGTCCAAGGTACTTAAGGCCGTGTCTCAGCATCTTCGTGTACAAGGAGCCTTCTGCCTGTGTTTCCATAACAGATTTGTTTATTCTAGCTGTTGGTAATTTTTTCTTCACCGCCATAATTCTTCTTTGAGCTTTTGTGTTCATTGTTCACGTTTCTCTCGTAACTCTGATTCCGAACACTGTGGCTTGAATGGAGCATACAGTAGTCCTCCATGTGACAGCTTTTTAACCCTTTAAAAGGGATCTTTGCAACAGCAATGCCCCATACAGTAAATCATTTGATTTCTTGACTGCTGCTTCTATGGGCAATAATTTAGGATTCAGTAAAATGTAATTCTTGGCAACTTCTATCTTTTTCTCCACGAGTGGTGATTGTGTTTATTTGTCTATCTGTGAGGGTGTTGCTTTCTGTAGGTGAAGTTGTCGGTTAGACTGAGAGCTGTAGTCTGTGATCTCCATTGGTAAGGACTTCAAGTCACTTTGACTTTTAGTAAAGCAAGGTCTTCTCAGATGAGTTTCAAGCGTTGTTCATGAGTCTTCCTCAATCCTTATGTTATGGTCATCTCTCATAGTTCCGCTTCTCAGTGTATATGCTCAGCATACAGATGTCTCACACCTTTCCTCTTACTGAACCACGCAGCATCCCCTTGCGCAAACCATAGCTTCTTGATCTCTATGTGGTCCACGCAAGGATGGTTACATACGGTAGAATTCCCATTTTTGAAATGTTATCCATAATTTGTTGTGATCCACACTGTTGACATGCTTTTGACTAGTCATTAAAATACAGGCCAACAACAACTTACTGGTATTCTGGGTTTGACAGCAGCAGCAATGTCCTACTTCCATTCCTCTACTGCGTCCAGTTTGACTTCCTGCAGCTCCGTGTTAACCTACTACTGCAGCTTTTAAAAAACCATCTTCAGGAACACTTTATTTGGATGTGATACTAGTGATACTGTGTGATAATTTTCACATTCTATCAGGTCACCTTTCTTTAGAATGGGCACATAGACAGTTTTTGTCCAGTAAATTGTTCAAATAATTGTATTTCAAATTTCTTGGCATAGAAAGGTGAGTGCTTCCAGAATGGATCCATTTGCTGAAATATATCGATTGGTATTACTCGAATTTGTAGAGTCTTGTTTTTAGCAATACTTTCAGGACAGCTTGGACTTCTTCCTTCAATACCATCCATTCTCAATGCCAATCGTTCCTTTTTGATACAATGATTCTGTATTCCTTCTGTCTTCTTCTACTTTGTTCATTGTTCAGTATCTGCCCATATAATCCTTCAGTACTGCAACTCCAGACGTGAATAGTTTCTTCTATTCTTTGTTGAGAAATGCTGAACATGCTCTTCTTCCCTCTTGGTTTTCTAATGCCAGGTCTTTCACATTAATCATGTCTTTACAGTACTGTACTTTGTCTTCTTGATCTTGTGTTCAGGTCTTCTACTTTGTCATTTCAGCATTATAGCATTGAGTTTAGATATTTTACGTGTAAGAATAATTCTCAGATCTTTTCTGACAACTGCTTAGTCTTCTTTTTCCTTTTCTTTCTTCATGTTTCAGGTCCTTATGCTCTCTCACAGCGTGGGTGGTCTTTGGTTATTAGTTTTCAGTCCAATATATTCTTGAGATAATCTCCAAGTGCAGGTGGAATATACTCAAGGTCCTACTTTTGCTGTTGTGGACTTCTTGTCATGGTCTCCAGTTTCACCTTGTACTTGAATACAAGTAGTTGATAGTGGTTCCTGTTGTCAGCACCTGTCCTCTTCTGACTGATTATCTTGAGCTTCTCCATTGTCTCTTCTCACAGATATAGTTGATTTGATTCTTGTTTATTCCATCCAATGAGTTATTATTTAGGTTGTTGCATAATGATTATTTAGGTTGTTGAGAAAGGTGTTTGCAATCAGTAAGTCCTTGGTCTTGCAAAATGTTACCGTGCAATCTCTGCATCCTTTTTATCACCAGTGCCGTTCATGTCCATTTGCTGGTGGTGCTTCTTTTATTCCAGCGTTCACATGCCAATCACCACTAATTGTGAATACATCTTAATTATATGTTTGATCCATACCAGACTGTGGAAGGTATTGCATGGGCCACTTTTCCTGTTCCTCTGAAGTTCGTTCTGCACGTGGGGCTCTGTGAGTCAGCAGAGCTGCAACAGGTAGCCCCTGATTGGGCAGCCATTCCCATCGGCACTCCACACCTGGGAGACGAGCACGAGTCTGTGCCACACTCAGGGTTGTGGAGTTGCTGTGGTTTTCCTTCTTCTTAAATAGTTGGACTAAGGAAGCTTAGAGTTGCAGGGTTGTGTGGTGATTCGTGAGTTTTAATCCTAGCCTCAGTTTTCCCTCAATGTCGAGAGTAGGTCTGTGATTTGAATCTACCCAAGCTCAAGGAGTTTCGATTGACACAGTGACTGCGACAGTGGGCTCAAGCGTAAATACGATTGTGAGGATGGCCCAGCACTGAGAGGAGTATTTTGATCTGTCATGCATATTGTTGTTATGAGTCAGAATTGACTGCATGGCACTTAACAACAGCAAGCTCTGGTTCAGTCATACATAAAATAAGAAATAGCAGTAGTATCTCGTAAGACACTGCTCAGGCCAAAATCCATTACGGGAAGAAGAGGAGCTCATGAGGCTATGGAAACAGTCAGAGAAGAACTTGGAGACAAAGATCAACAAGTACACAGAGGTTCTAAAGACCCATAGACTCCTGCTCTGAGCCTAATAAAGACTTAGTCCTTCACTGGCAAAAAAACAAAATAAAAAAGACACTGCTCATAAAGCGTTGCCACTTGTGATAAAAATGATCATAATGATTTAATAGCCACCTGGTCATTTTAGAATTATGTTTTAAAAGTTGCCTTCTATCCTGAGTTTTAATATTTTACTGTGCTTCTTTGAGCAGTTTGGTTTTTCTTGATGCCAGAGAAAGGGTAACTTCTTTCAACACACATGGAAACATGGACACATGTATGTTCTGACATCTCAGAGGTTGGAATACAGCAAGACCACGGGCTTTTGAGTTGGACAGATTTGGTTGCGGATGTTCATTTCATGTCACCTATTGATCCTCGGTCCCTTTTTACCATACCAAATCACTTAACATAATACAACATCAGTTTCTTCATTTGTAAACTGATAAAAACACTGGGAGCCATCCCACAGGGTTTCTGGAAAGATTACATACATTGTATTTATAAATCCTTTAGTATAGCAGGCAGCTCATGACATTCTTATTAATGTTAACCATGACTGTATTGTATAAGTGTGACAAAACCCATACAAGTAGTCCTTCCAGCAGCAAACGTTACTAATTATTCCATGCGGAGGAGGAGCCCAGGGGCTGTGGTGGGGTGATGCGTTGGACTGATAACTGCAAGGTCAGCAGTCTGAAACCACCTTCTCCTTGGGAGCACTGGGCTTTCCACTCTCCTAAAGAGTTACAATCTTAGACACTCACAAGGACACTTCTACCCTGCCCTGTAGGGTCCAAATGAATCTGCATTGACACTATGGGAGGGAGTTTGGCTTTGGTTTTCAATATATAAGAGCCAGTTTCTCAGAAAACCCAGTCTAACCGAGAAGCTCCTATTAACAAGTGGTGTGTCTGATCACAAGTAGAGGAGTCTGCAGCGGACCCATGGTGTCAACACTGGCGAACGTCTGACCCAGGACATGTTTGGAGGGGTTCTTTGACCTAGACTTAAAGGCTGGATTGTCAGCCCCATGGCATAGAGTGGCATGCATCCTTCCATCATGTCAACAATGCGTGAATCTTGTTCCGGAGAAGAGGATCATCTCTGTGAATGGTCCAAATCTCTACCAGAGATTTACAGAAGTGGATAGTTTAGGGCACTGTTTGGTATTTATACTGTCTGTTTTTCCAGGTGCTTGGGGCACTCTACAAACATTATCCCAGAAATCCTCCTAACCTCCCTATTAGAAGGGGTGTTTCTCAGAGTATCATCCTGGATCTTAAAGTCACTGTGGCTAAAGCCCTTGTGCAGGGCCAACACTGGAAGTGGAATACAGGGATTTTGAATCCCTGGCCAAAACCCTTTAACTATTTGGACAGCAATGAAAATAAACACTTTCTATCCAAGAGCATAGCTTGATGTTTTGTGCTCAGAGTTAACAGACGTGAACTCCCTTTACCCTTGCAAAGTAGAAGTAGATTGCTCACTAGATTCCTGGAAGCAAGGTAGCGACTCCTGTAAGAGGATTTGTGCTTGTCGGGCATGAAAGAGGGCTTTTACACTCCCAGTGAGGAGCCAGAAATGAGCACAGGGTACACTAGCCAGTCATTGTTTACTGCGTTAGGTCAAATGTCCTCGGAATAGGTATGTCTGTGATGGCAGTAGTGAAACCTAATTGTTTCCAAATCAGACTCTGACTCTTCTCCTGATTGAAGGAACAATGCAAAGATCTCACATTGCAGCCTCAGACCTGCATGTTATCACCAACTAGCTCTCTGACCTTGTATAGAGAACATACTTTCTATGAGCATTATTTTCCTGATGCCTCTTCCGATGGAGGTTTGAGAACAAAGGGAAATGATTCGCTAAATTCTTCAAGACATCATGCAATTTGTCATTTTAAAAATTGGAACTTGTAATGCACAGTCTGTAAATTGTCCTTCAGTAGAGCTCTCAGTCTCACTAACTGTCCAGTCTCTAGAGTGACAACATCTTTTTTTGTTGTTGTTGTTGAATACTTTCATCCATGCTGTTTATTCTTTTTTTTTCTTAACATTTTATATGGGGCTCATACAACTGTTATCGCAATCCATACACACATCAATTGTGTAAAGCGCATTTGTACAT
>NW_022103922.1:16989395-17001580 GCF_000313985.2 Echinops telfairi | reverse complement strand
GTTTGTTAACACCTCTTCCCTTCCCCCCACCTCCCCCTCTCCCATGTCCCCCTGGAACTGTCAGTCCCGTTGTTTTCTCCTCTAGATAACATCTTTATGATTCTTTGAATGTATGTAGATGTAGCTTGAACTACCAGGACCCTACTTCAAAGTTTCCCAGTTTTTCTGGAGGAGCAAGTGGATGATGGGAAAGGGCTGCTTAGGCATGGAAGTCTTTGGCTGTGGCAGAAAAGGCACAGGAAAATTCTCAAGAATCAGCCCTAGTCTGCCAGGTGTTCCTTTTGAATGACTGCATCTCAAGAACTACTAGGGAAATCATGAATGCATATGAAATGTAGGATGTCAGATGAGGATTTGTGTGGGGTTCTGGAAAATTGTGCTAAATTCTTACAGATGGGACATACATACATGAAGACACATTTATATGGTTCATGTAGGTTATCTGTATATGTGTGTGTATATATATGTGTGTTCTTATGTGTATATATATTATATAATTCTACTAGCAGTTGGAAAACAAGATATAAGCCAATACAGTTGCCAATAGAATCAAAGTGACCACGCCAAATATAATTACTTGAATAAGATGTATTGAAAAGGGAGAGTCTTAAGGAAGAAGGTATTGATGAGTGTTTTCCAGAGAGGAGAAATGCTCTGTTGGCAAGAGCCATGGACAAGCTTCTTTCTGGTAGAGAGTTCAATCTGAGTTGGTTGAGCAGCTCTGAGGCGAACTGTTGGCGATTCCGTTTAAGGCAAGCCCCAGGCCTGTTGATCAAAAGCTTCTCTTGATATTTGCATACCAGCTCTTTCTCTTGAAGCATTGCTAATTTATTTCCCCAGCCAGTGAACCTCACACACAGCCCAGCCACCCACCTGTAGATGGACGCTTGCAGAAATTCCAGATTCATACAGATTAGCGAGAGAGACCTGTTGATCTACTTTCAAAAATCAGCCAATGAAAATCCCATGGAATACAAAGGTCCGTTCTTTATCCGTCCTGGCCATGACACAAGACAAGTCAATGGACCATAAGCACCACTCCATTCAAACTTTGCATGTGTTGCCCATTGTCACCTGACTGGATGATCAGTCGTTTCATAAAACATTGAGGTCTTGTTGCTCTCTGGGGTGTGTTTTCGATACTTGGAGGCAGCTGAGTAGACACTTCTTTCCTTCATTGATAGACAAGCAAGACTTAGAATGGATGACTTGGAGAGTAAATGGTCGATTTTTGATATCTGTGCTTCCAACAGTGGAATGCCTACAGTAGAACATAATGTATTCTTAGGGCTCCCCAACACAGAGAATGAGAGCTGCATTATCGCTCTTAGATCTTGTCCTGTCTTTGTGGTGCATGTCTCACCTGTTCCTCCCAGGTTAGCATTTCCCAGAGACTTATAGAACCAAAGGGCCTCTTGGTAAGGAAGTGCTTTAACCCGGTTCCCTTGTCCTCATGTAATTTCCCCCTCCTTCACAAAGCCATAATAATAGTGTCAAAGGCAGCTTTCTACTTAATATGAGTAATGTGGTTGGTGTGTTTTCTATTTTTATTTTAATATGCTTTTCCTGATGCAGAGTAGGTTTTTGTTTTTTATTTTTTCTTGTTTGGCCTTAAAAAACAGCAGTTGTGCGAATGTGGTCATTCTAAGATTGTGGTAGTTGCTGCTGCTCTCCAGGGTGCATTCGTGCAGGAAGGCTCTGTGCGTACCAGGCCTCGGTGCCCAACGCAGACGTGTGTGTGTGTGTGTGTGTGTGTGTGTGTGTGTGTGTGTAGAATGGGCCTTGGAAAAGACTGGCTTATGGTGAGCCTGTGCCCAACTTCAGAGAAATTGTTATTTAAACAACAGAGGATCTCACCCAGAGGTTTTGTCTGGAGAGCACCGCTTGAAATTCAGACATTATTTGGGAATGCCTGAAATTGGTTCACCCATTTGCTTCTGTGCCAGTGTGTAAGGATTCCCAGTAAGTTTGAATTAACAATGAATCCAAGTGCATGCACACACACACACACACACAGACTTAAATTCTCCTTGAAAGAGTAATTAAGAGCTACTTGTCTCCTTGTCCTGTCATCTCAGCCAGAATTCGGGTTCCTGCTGAGCATATTCCACTGAGTCAGCCATCATTCCATCACCAGCAGGGATTGCTTTTCCACCTATTCACATGCGAGGGAATGTCTGCCTTGCAGTAGCCATGGGCTCTTGCCAGATGCTGAGATCCATAGGGGCAGTGCTGGGAGCTTTTCAACTCCAAATCCAGGTTCCAATTCTTAATAGCTGAGCCAGAGAAACTAGGTTGAATCTGTGGCCAAACCCACTGTAAAACAGGCGCATGCTCCCACACACACCAACTTTTTTTCTCTCTCCCGTTCCCTATTTGCAATGCTTTATTGCTTTAAAATATGAGTATCTCTGTCCATTGATCCTCCAGTGACTTTCCGTTGGATTCAAATTGTGGTCTCTGAGGTGAAAAGGTCAGGGTGTCACTCAACCAGCCACACATCAATGGAGATTCACTGCAAGTAGCACAAGATGTTTGGGTCCTGCCAGACTGGGGGGTTGTGGGGGCTGCAGGAAGTTTCTTTTTTTGCTCTCCAGCCCTCAGCCTCAGTGGCCTGCTGTGGGAGAGGCTGGCCCTGTCTCCCCCTCGGGGTGGGGGAGGGTTTGGATGGGCTGTGTGTTAACAGCCTGCAATCTATGACCGTAGGCTCGAGAGAGAGCCCCTGAGAATCAAACATGTCACGGAGGCAGCATCCCCTGATTTAGTGCTGCTCCTCCGGTCGGAGATGTCTCAGGGGACCGCTTTCCCTTGCAGTGCTGATCTTTCAATGAGGTGCTGGTGTCTGTCCTGAACAGTAACAAGGAAAAGCCATCAAGTGTGAACGGCTCTTATTAGGGGGGGTAAATGTCATTAGCGCCTGGGCAGCCTTCTTGGCAGTCTGAGTGCTCTTGTCAAGAGCCTCGGCTTACTGAGCCTCCTTTGAAATCATAGAAATGGAATTTAAGATGCTGATGTTGTACATTTTAATCAAGCAAGCCCTGGTGCTTTTTGAAATTTTTGGTAGCCAATTATCTTAGAAGGACAATCATCTATAAGAAAGCTATTTTGAAAAACAGGCTCTCAAAATTAGGGTGAGGATTTGAGATTTACCCGGTCCACTGTATGTAAACCAGTTTCAGGTCATTTGGAGTGGTGTCTGCGATAGTCTAGTTAGGGTCTCCATCACAGGGTGCATGGTTTCTTGTGTGAGTAGAGAAGGCACCAGCTTTTCCAGGTATTGAGTTGGTCAGATGCATCAACAGGCAGAAACATAAATGGTTTAAATAATGATGTTGTTATGTTTGTTGTGCATAAACAGAAATCTCTCCCACCATGGATTCTCCTCACAACATTCTAGTGTTTCTTTCTTTTTCCTTGAGGAAATGTTTGTATACCAAGATGTGCTTCTCTAAGCCTCTTACAAGCTTTGGAATTTCAAATTAATAGCTAGTTACTTGGTGTTTTGTCTTTGAATTACAAAATAAAAACACATTAAATCGTATGATGGTAAGGTTAAAGGCAGGAAAAAATTGCAACATACTATGCGTATTAAATTTTAATAAAGAACAAATGAACTATTACATCTAGTTAAAATATAAGGGGAGGTAGATTCTGAAAATTTACAAGTTACAGGTGTTGATTGAAAATTAACTACCGTATATACTCAAGTATAAGCCAACCTGAATATCAGCCAAGGCACCTGATTTGCCACAAAAACTGCATAAAAAATGTGCTGAAAAACTCAGCTTATACACCAGTATATACGGTATATGGTATCTGTTATTGTTAATTAAAGATGTGGAATTAATTTGTTATGTTTATTTTGTCTTTGTTTCAAATGTAAGCCAGTTTCTCTTTTTTTTAAAAAAATCCCATTCAGAGGTTTAAAAACCCAGTCAGATAAGTTGTTTAAACTATTACATACGAAAATGATCATCTAGAATATAAACTTCTACCTAATACATAATAGTTTTTGTTTTAGGTCCCGTCAGTTCCCTATTAGCTTATAATTATTCATTACTTTATTTTCTACTTCAAATTTTCAGGAAACTTATTCATTCAGCAATTATTTACTTGACTGCATGTTAGGGGCCTGACTGTGTGCTGGGGTCTGGATATATAAGTGATATACAGACAGACCCATGCACTGTGTTCACCACACACCAAACTGAAACTCTTAGTAACCCTAGAGGATAGGGTTTCCCAGACTGTAATCGTAAGGAAGCATACCGCCACGTCTTTCTCCACGTAGTGGTTGGTTTACCATGCCGAGCGCTACACCATTGTACCACCAAGCTTCCCGTCAGGACTTTCCATTTAATGGAGGTTGAGGAAGAGACTATCAGTGGCTTCGGCTAAGCTAAAGGGAATTGGAAGTCCTAGGAGTTGCATAGTCTAATGACTATATAAGCGTGATCTATAATTAGTACAATAATGAGTGATAAGTAAGTAGACTCCTTGGACATATTTCTACCTAACTTGAAAAGTTAATGCTTTAAAGAATTTTAAATATTCCCCAGAAGTCTTGGCTGTAATACTAATTAAAATGCCGAGTAAAGACCGATTAAACCACAGTCATTTTCAAACCTGCTTCCCACTCCTTGAATCAAAACATTTTTAAAAGTCTGGATTAGATTTTGTTATTAATTATGGAAAAAACCCACCTGTTTACTACGACATCAGAAGTTAAATGGTAAAAGATGCATTTTCTTCCATTTCCTGTACTCATGAATATCTTGATCAGCAAATGAAACCTTATTATTTTAAAATTCCCTTTTTGTGGAATCCTAAGATGATCATTTTTAACCTCATCAGGAACATTTTTTAAAACCTGCCCGTGAAGCCACTCACTTAGAACCAGTTGATCTTTGTGGAATTAGAATCATCAAATCCACTGGGGAGAATTAGGGCCAATTAAAATATAGATGTTTTATATTAAATTCCGGGGCCTACTGCAGGAGTATCAAGTTCGGGTTTACTCCCTTTGTTCGTTCTTTTCGCTCAGAACATCACACTGGACCCATGAGTTCCATACGTGTGCATTTAAGAAGGGGATATTCTTCGAGTGCCAGTGGGTGAGAGTCTGGTAGGGTTGAAAGAAGAGCCTCTCACCACCATCTGCTTTGTCCTGTTTTTTTCCCCACTCTTCTACCTTACACCTGGAGCCAGGCTGTTAATATAAATTATTATTTCTCAGGCTCACTTTTTGGGGTAACTTTGACAAAGAAATGTGTGGAGTATCAAAATTATCAAAGATGTAGCGTAAAGCCCCTTCATAAATGATTTCCAAGGTGCCAGATGGGGGAGGCGTTCCTGGGTTATATTTCCCAGATGGAGAAGTATCGAGGTCCTGACGAGGCACACCCCAAGGAGGGGAGTCTTTCTTACAAAGGAGCTTTAGGAAAAGAAGGCTGCAGCATCGTGTTTGCCTGTGTGATTTATTCACTTGAGCACATTGCTTTGAAGGTCCAATCACATCCTGGGTATAAACTGGCTTTTTCCAGACCCTAGGAGCTTCAGTTTCACAAACTTTTCAGATTTGCCTATGCAACAGTTCATATTTGCCTATGCAACAGTTCGTATTTGCCTATGCAACAGTTCGTATTTGCCATTCTGTGGGACTGGTTGCCATTTATTTTAGTCAAAGTTGGGCTTTTGTTAACATTGTGTTTCATTGGGTTTCCCTAGGGAAGGATAAGTGTACCTTCTCTCACATACTCCATTCTATCTGAATACAAAACCAAGATGGTAAAATAGTAACACCAGTGTTATCTGGGCGCAAAGTTTAAAGTCTTATTATTTATTTACTTCCGGTACTTGCTTGTTTATTTTTTGCATTCTTACCATCCTTTTTTAGGGACTTATATCTAGTAATTAGTTTCACTTAGAAATAGTGTCTAAATATTAAGGATTGATTGGCAGGTCATGCTGTTCCTTGCTAATTTACAGAAATAATGGTTGTGTAAAGTGTAATATGTAGATGTTTTAACGGTGTGTTTTCAAATGCTACCCTAGTGCTCTGAGTGAGATGCCAGCAACTTGAAAGGACTGTGAAGTTGGATGTATGAGGCTTATGGAAACGAGAACCCCTGCTGTCATGACCAAGATGCTCATTTTGAAATAACTTTCATAAAATTAAAGCCTGTTTTCCCACAGAATCAATGTAGAAATGTTAAATACATCTAAGTATGTAGATTGTGTGACAATGTCTTAAATTTAAACCCTCTAAACACGCGTCCAAAGTGTTTCCATGCTTAGAATGCCTTCTAAACAAGGTGTTCCATTTGCACTCGGTAGCATTTGTCAACAAATAGATGTTAGTCAGCCTGATAGATGCTAATAGCTTAGGTATTATGTAGATAGCCTAGAGATAGGGATATTTTAAATATAATTGTACCTACTAATAGAAGGAATTATCCTGTTTGGCTGAAAAATCCTTGGCAATTTTACAGCAGGCAATACAGACTGGCAATGCAAACAGATTACTTTTGTTGATAAAAATGTAGTTTAGGACAATAACCCAAGTTTGGCTTAGAAAATCTTTCCAAACATTTCTCTTGTCTTAGTTCTTGCCCAAATAAACCTTTAAGGGAAAGAATAAGATAAGGAAGATTCATCTGAAAGATGATTGCATTTTCTCTTTTCCTTTAAAGCAGAATGTTAGCTTGAGTAAGAATTCTATTACATATTTATGGGCTATATGCAGAGCTTCATTTAGTGTTATAGTTAGTGCAGGCAGGACTTAAATATAAGAGTGAAGAAAGGTGGGAACATATTTTTTGTTTTATGCTAACTAGGCCTTGCTATTTATGCTTAGGAGAAGAACAGATACAAATGCACAATTAAAACAGGAGGGCCTGTTTTTGCAAGTTTTTAATTGTGTTGTTCCAAACAATGTCAATAAGATAAAAGGTCATGGACTTCCGAGCTTTTTAGTGATCTTCTTTGAAGAAGCGGCTCCGCAGCAAAGAATTTTGTAGAACCACACAAATCTGTTTACTTGGTGTATTTCAGATGGCCTGTCTTCAATGCCATCAGCACCTTACTCATTTTTATGGTGCTGCGTGCCTTTCAGCCCAGTCAGGCTGGTCTGTAGAAGAGTCCGCGGGAGCCGTGGGAGAGATGTAGAAGGTGGGATGGAAAGAGAGCACCGATGCATTGATTACTAGGTCGAAGAGTTGTGTTTTGTTGGAAGTTGAACACAGGCTGTTTTCTAAAGATAATAGTAAGAATAGTAGTTATCGATTGCTGCATAACAAACCACCCAAACATAATACCTTAATTCAACTACCTTGTTTTAAAAAATATTCATAAACCTGTGATTCATCTGGGTATCCCTGCAGTGTAGCTGGCACATTCAAGGGGCTGGGGAGTACGGATTTCTCTTTGATGGCTTTGTTGACACAATTGCTTCTTGAGTTGGTATGGCAGGTCGCTGGGGCAAACCTGGTGGTGGTAGTGATGGTAGGTGCCATCAGGTCGGTTCTGACCCATAGAAACAGTATGCACCACAGAACAAAACACTGCTCAGCCCTGTGCCATGCTCACCATTGTCCCCATGCCTAAGTCCGTTTTTACAGCCATGGTGTCAGTCCATCTGTTTCACTGCCCCTCCGCCATACCAGCATGATGTCCTTCTCCAGGGACTGGTCTCTCCTGACCACGTGTCTAAGGCATGTAAGATGAAGTCTCATCATCCTTGCCTCCGAAGAACGCCCAGGCTGTGTTTCTTCCAAGACAGATTTGTGTATCCTTTTAACAACCTGTGGTACTTGCAATGTTCTTCTCCAGCACCAGAATGCAAATGCATCAATTCTTCTTCGGTCTTCCTTATTCACTGTCCAACTTTCAAAAGCATAAGATGCCATTGACAATCCCATGACTTGGGTCAGGTGCACCTTAGTCCTCAAAGTAACATCCTTGCTTTTCAATCCTCTAAAGGGGTCTTGTACTTCAGATTTACCTAATGCAATGTGTCATTTGATCGCATGACCACTGCTTCCATGAGCACTGACCTTGGATACAAGCAAGACAAAATTCTTGACAACTTCAACCTTTTCACCATTTGTCATGATGTTACCTATTGGTCTGGTTGTGAGGATTTGGGACTTTTTTACATTGAAGTGTAATCCACACTGAAGGCTACGATTCTTGATCTTCATTAGCAAGTGTTTCAAGTGCTCCTCTCTTTCAGCAAGCAAGGGAGTGGTGACATGTTGCTCACCCATTGGCAAGTTCATCTGGTCTTGTCACGTGTAGACGGTTGCAAGGTTCTGGGTTCTAAAGAAGAGCAAAAGGGAGCAAGACCAAATGTACAAGCACTTGTGAAATGTCTGGTTGCTTCATATTTGCTGGTATCCCATTGGCCAAAGCAAGTCACAAAACCAAACCCCAGAGCCAGAGTGGGAGATGACTGACTCAAATGGTACCAGGATGTGTGAGCAACCTGGGAACAAGACTGCAACAATAAGCTGCTGGATTCCCATCCTAGGAAGCTTCATTTGCTTAGTGGTGCCTGTCTGGAGTTAGGAATGAAGAACTCCTGAGCCAGGGTGCCTGGTTTGGAGACAGTCATAGCAGTTTACTCTCAAAAAACTAAACAAACAAAAGCCACATAAACTTATTACCATACAGTCAACCCCAACTTATAGCAACCCTATAGGACAGGGTAGAATTGCTCCTGTGAGTTTCCACGACGACTACTCACAGGAGTAGAAAGCCTCCTCTATCCCCCCTGGAGCTGCCTGGTGGTTTCAAACTGCCGACCTTGTGGTTAGCAGTCCAATGTAGCCACTGTGTCCCCAGGGCCCAGGGCTCGTTCAGAAGGGTGATAGGGGTGAGAAAAAGACTCTTTCCTCATGCTAGAGAGAACGGAAACCATTTTAAACAATAGTTGCAGGGAGCTTAAACTTCAGGGTCAGGGAAAACCACCTGTTTACTAGATGCAGTTGGTAAGAGCAAGAAGCTCCTTAACACTGAAGTCACTTCCAGGTTTTGTAGTTGGATATTTGGAAGCTTAGTGAACTGGTCAGGTTTAATCCCAACTGTTTGCCTCAAGCTCAGGACATTGTTGGGACTTTAAAAACTCTTGTCCAATAATGGTCATATGAAGTGAGATCTCATCCTTGGCATTTCTTTTGTTTGTTTGTAGGTTGGTTTGCTTTAAAACGCATGGCTTCATCCCAGTATTCTGTTTGCCATCAGCCTTGTAAAGATGAATAAGTGACAAGTGTATCATCTCATCCACTTAAACACACAGGCAATGTTGCCATAAACAAGAAACCCCAGAAGTTTAAATTTCCTACTTTCATCTATCAGAACTCTGCAGGTCCTTGGTTTTTGAGAATTTAGTATTTACAGGTGTTCGTGTGAGATCATTCTTATATTTAGAAACCTCGGTCAACTTTTACCAAAAGTTAAAAAAAAAAAGAAAAGGTAATACGTTCTTTTGTAAACCATCTCATTCTCCAGGGTTCAGAGCTAGAGTTTCTAAACTCAGAGCTAGAGTCTTGTTCTTTTTCACTTTGATTTTGTCATTTATCTCCTGCAAATTGTGTTGTCTGAAGATACCTGGCTCGCCTAGGTTCTATGTTGAAAGTATGTGAAAGCTGCCGTTCTGTTAAGTGAACAGAAGATTAGCTTGATTATTTTGGCTTGTAGTTACTAAACATGGTTAGAGAGCTGCTAAGTGGACTGCTTACAAAAGAAAATGAAGAGCAGGATTTGAAGATAAAGCAGCATGGTATGTTGCTTGCTTTTGAAACAACGTGCTATCATTTAAGAGCTGGGTATATTATAAAGTGCTATGCCATAAAAGCACGTTCTGACTTTAAAGAAGGAAGAGAGTGACCAGATTCTATAAATTTTAATCTATTTTATAAACTTACTAATGGTTAAAGCAATGTATACAAGTGCGTACAAATCAGATAACATGGGGTTACATAGTTAGATATTCCATTTCTGCATTTCTGTTGTGTGATTTTCTATCGGCTCTCATGCAAGGCCAATTTCAATGAATGTAAAACAAAACAGGATGACTTTCACAATCTTAGAATAGGAGAAATATTCTCCTCTCTCAGAATGAATGGCCTTGCCCAGTCACTGGATGAAAAATAGAATTGCCAGGCCTTCTTAATTGGCCTGTTGTGGTCCATATCACTTACAGTGTCTAAAAGGATTGCACATGAGCTGATTCATAGAATATGCTGATCTATTGAGTAGTTAGGAAAGGGTCTATTATTTTTGTTTTATAGGTAGGAAAATAAACGGAAACCTAAACTTGATAGTGAATAAAGCTTGTACTGTAATTGGGTTCTTCTCATATATCACCTAGAGTTCTTTGCATTACACAATGTCTTCTCTTTTAATTTATAGGAATTGGTATAGCCCAAGAGTGGTTTTTCTCAGCAGTACCTGACAACAACGCAACAGGAGTAGTTTTAAAAGCATTTACGAAATTGTTGATGTATTTGATAGCACAATCAAATAAAGTCTACCTGAGTAAGGTAGATGGGTATTTTTAAAAGCATATTTTAGAAACCAGATTTAATCATTCCTAGAGTTACATTGAAATCTAGATTACTTGTAAACATGCTATCTTAAAAGTTGATGTTGAGACTATATTTCTCTCTCATAAAACTCACTTCTATAAAATTTTGCCAGCTGCTATAGGAAGACCTATAAAACATATATTTTAACTTTAGTAATAGGTATTCTGCTCTCTTCCCTATCTCATTGTTAGCATTTGTAACATTTCTGAGTGGTTTGCTGTGTTTAGTTTTAATATAGCTCATTCTTGTAGATGATTTGCAAATAGCAATAATGCTAAAAAACACCTCATGTTTGTTCTAAATTTACAAACCAGACATGGAAGGAATAATGTTGTGGATGAGCCCTTTAATGTAGGAAGGCAGATTTTATTCCTATCCTGATTCAGCCTTTATAAATACAAAATTGATTCATTCTGATTTTCAACCTAGTACGTATTGCTGTAGCTTTAACCAGAAGTAATTTATCACTACATTTTTCTTATATTTTAAAACCTATAAGATGTCTTGTTTTCCACTAGTTTTGACTCAGAATTATTTTGTTCTTCAGTGCTCTCTATTCCTTGTGGTATATTTTTGTCATACATCAAGGTACAGTTAAAAAACAAACACAAAACAAATTGCAATAATTGGAATAAATTTTCTAATTTATTATAAGTGCATACTAACTTTGACAAAGCTTGTGTGCCTGCAACTCAGTCTTTGTGTTTGCTTCCAGAGGGTGTGTAGGGTGTTTCCTCTGCAAGGCACAGACCATATGTTTCATGTGTCATATCTAATGCTTTTCATATCCGGAAATCATGCTCCATGTTACGTTTTACAAGGCTTCGTAAAAATAAGTGGTCCAAAAAAATTTATGGTTGTTTTTAAAAAAAAAAAAAAAAATCTGTTATAACAAAATTACCTCCTCTTCTTTTTCCTACCCTCGAATGGGATGATCAAGTTTAAATGAATACATACTTCCCAATAGGTCTTAAGTTTTAAAGCTACACCATCAATGGTTATTTAAAAGAAGCGAGTGTTATGCTGGTAAATGCTCTGTAACAGCTCTCTGGATGAAACAACAACCAACCCTTGACTTGCAGTGTTTGCTGAGAACCCCACGGTGGCGGATTTCAGCGCACCAACACACATCACTGAAGTAGGAGTTGGGAAACTGTGTGTGTACTCTCACTCTGTTAACACCACCTCTTCACCAGGCAGACACCAGTGGAAGTACTTCATCTCCAGGGCACAGGTTTTAGTAAAATGTTGCCAGTGGGTTACAAGAGATGAGTCTTGTAGACTGCCTTTTTTTTCCATGATGATTTCTTTCTCTGTAAATTTAATTTTTAATCATGTCTATGTTTAACAACTAGCTTACAGAAATTCCTGAACCTTGAGCCATCATCTCTGGTGGGCTGGTACGAACTGGCTCCCTCACATGCTTGCCACAAGTCATTTCCTGTGATTGGTAGACAGGATAGATAAGCACCGTTGACTCCTACGGTGGGAGAAAGTCTTGTGCCCTGTAATGAAAGGCAGCAACCACTTTGCTGTAAAGTCAAATTCCTAACTATCATCTGGTTACACAAAAGTTGAGGCTTATCCTTACATAAG
>NW_022103922.1:16975329-16989295 GCF_000313985.2 Echinops telfairi | reverse complement strand
GATTTGAAGACTTTTCTTGTAAGAATTTTCCCTCTTCTTTGTTCATGTCTATGTGTCTTGGAGATTGCTTGCATACTTCTCAGTTGAATATTTAAAAAAGAAGCTCCTACCTTGGTTTTCTGTTGACAGATTTTGTAGTCATTATCTCCAAAAGGAAGAATACGTTATACTGTCGATTTTCCAATCAGGATATGTAGATAGTATGTGTTTAACAGGAAGTACTAGATGTGGAATTAGAAAAGAAACTGGAATTCACTTAAAATTGCGAATAGATGCATTACTGTTCAGATAACAAGCTGAACATTGTATATGTTGAGAATCTGATACAACTGATGTCGTAATTTTAACAAGTATTTGTCAAACTGTCCTATGATTTAAAAGAGAGAAGGATGCTTCTTCCTGCTTTGCTATTGGCAGTTTATTGATGGTATTTCTCAAGCAGTCTGAATAAAATTATATGTGAAAAATATAATTAATTTCTCTAGGGGAGTAGTACAAGAGATTTCTCAACAAATTCATGTAGATAGGCTGACAAAATTGTGGGTGTGCATGGTTTAGAAAAAAAAATTGTACATTTGTTGTGTCTGACCCTTTGAGTATGAATTCTGACCAGATCACACTGTAAATAATGTGAACTGTCATAAAATAAACACAGCCGGAGTTTGCACCATATGTTTTATAATTATTTTGCGGCTTCTTCTTTTTGTTTGTTTTTACTGAAATGGAACCTACTGATAGCTCTGTGAAGTTATGTTTACGTAAAAGTAAATTACACTCGTACTTTAACAAACTTGGCTTCACATACTAGTGTCTCTAGGCCGGTTTTGTATTTAAAAAAAAAAGAAAAAGTTTAAGGGAAAGCAAAACTCCCCTCTCCCTCCCTGTCTCGTTTCTCTTCCTGCTCTTCTCTGAGAAATGTCTTGGTCAGGAATCTGCTGCCCAGATTTGGTTCTACTTTTTGCACCTGGGATGGCGCTGCCCATGGACTGGACCTTGTGCCACTCAGAGGTGGCACTCTCCTGACCATGGAAGGCACACAGGGTGCAGCCGTAAGTAGCCCTGGAGTGGCCCTTTCAGACTGAGGCTACTGTGGTCTCCTTGTTTGTTTTTGTTGTGTTTTTTTTACCTTCCTGCGTGCAAGTGTTAAACACTATGTCAGAAGTCCAAACTCCCTTAGAACATTTAGGTAATTTAGAAAACGGTTATTATCTTCATAATCACCATCTCCTCTTGATCTCAGGGGAGGCTGGGCACCCTTGATTGTCTTTAATAAAGCATATGAAACTGATAATGCCAAAGGGAGGTGGGTGGCAAGTATCATAACTTGCCAGCCTCCCCACCACCACCACCCCACTCCTTCCTTAAATGTGTCTCTTGGCAGATCTGACAGTGTCCATAATTACTAAGCACCAGGAACCCAAGGTGTCTAGCTGCTCATGTCGGACCGGGCCCTGGCTCTTATTCTCGGGCGTCTTCTCAAGCCTGGGCTTGCTGGCTCCCCTCAGCCTGAGCCATGTCCTGCCTGTGAACTCACTTCTCTTGTCAAATTCACAGACGCCACAAGTTCTCTTACACAGTATACACCGTATACTCCATGGTTTTCGGTGCAGCCTTCACACAGTAGGCACTTCATAAACTTGTATGGATGAATGAGGAAGATTAATGGGGGCTTTTGTCTTGGCAGTATGCTTTCCAGGCCCCCAGGGAAGTGCTTTTCCGACTCTAAGCAAATTTGCTTAGCATAATGTGTCCTTTTCTCCATAAAAGCTCGTCTTCAGCATTGCCTTTTCTGTTGGACGGATGTGGTTCCATGTTTGTAGAAAGTGTAGGAGAGAGCTGGAGCACTTTCCCAGACCCTCGGGAGCGCGCACTGCCGACGCTGGCTTCCAGAACTGGGGGAATACACTTTTGCTTTCAGTCACTCAATGTCTTGGTCATTTGCTAGGGCAGCCCCAGGACATGTAAAGAGACACCTCTTTCCATATTGGTATATATTATAGGTTCCCAAATTGACTTGGGCTACCGACCCCCTTTTAAGAACAAAAAATTATTTTATGTGGCTCCCCTTGGCAACAGAAAACTTTTGAACAGTAGCTCATAATCCGGGATAAAATGTAGGTAAGTGCTTTTGCAGCCCCCAGGGTCATTCCCCAAGGAGCACTGTCACCCACTTTGGGAAACACTGATAGATAGAGATCTTATCTGGTTTTTGTACCATCACAGAATTTGTTGCTCTATAAGAGCACTGTTGATTAAGTAAGCAAGCCTTTATTGAAGGATACTCGGGCCATAAAGCATCAGAAAGATTCATCTTTCACCCTCGCAGGGCTGGCGGGTTTGAACTGCTGACCTTATGAGTAACCCAGTCAGCCACCAGGGCTCCTACCATGTCAGTATGCATTTCTAAGAGGATTCTAACACGAATTGGTCTTACAGGAAGCTTGCTACCCTGGCCACCCAGCTGCTCAGTTGCCCACCTTGGATGCAATCCTGTGCGTTTGTGTTCTGTGAGTGTATCCTGACAGAGCTATGCCATTCCTTCTTTCCTTCACTCAACCGTCCTGTCATGGAAGGACATTATCAGAGGCTTTATTATTGAGTGTACCCTGTGTATCCTCCGAAACTGTATCCTATCTGTCTACCATTAACTAAACGTGGCTTTTTAAAAAAATGAGACTTAATCTTGGTATCAAACTGAATAGCACGTGTTCTCTTAGCTTCCTTTTTATTATGTTAATATAGCGCATGGCCTTCCTGGAAGAAAAATAGTCATACATGTAGGAATTCTTCATTTTCTGAAAAAGAAAACAGAACTGTGTTGAGGATATTCTTGTCCTGCTAGGGTTTCAGCTGGATGTGTATTGTGCTCCTGAGGCCCTTCTGGACCAGATGAAATTGAGGGAAATGTACACAGTTAATTTGCTTAATCGTAAGACACCTGAGCTAGCTTCCTTGGAATCTTCGTTTGTGGCGTTCATTCATATAGCGTTAATACGAATTCAAATCCAAGTGCTATACTTGATTTCTTTTTTTTTAATGGAAAATGTGGTAAAACTTTTAAGTAATAATTCTTCCAGTACCTTTATTTTCTTTAATAGAACTTCTGTAGTCTCTTTGGCATGTTGTTGGTTTTTTCTTCTCTTTCTGGGAGACCTCCTCAACTCCTGAATCTTTCCTTCGTTCCCAACTCCAGTTCACTTGATAGTACATGATGTATTTGCCATGTGATCTGTTGTCAAAGCTGTTGGAGGGAAAAAAAATTATGAAGCCGTTTGTGCAAATGCATCATGTTTATGAAGAAGTGCAGCTCACCTCCTGGCTCGCTCTATCTTTCTCTACCTCGTACCTGAGCCCCGGGATGACACTCCCTTCCTTGGTGAGGCGGCGTTCGGGCGTCTCATCTCTCCCACCTTAATTTGTAGAGATGCGGTGCGCTTGGGTGACAGGCAGTTGTTCGTGCTTGAATAACTCAGGATTTGAATTCTACCAATTGTGGCATTCATGTAATGCTTAGCAGTAGGTACAGCTGTTAACTATTCGCTTATAAATAATCTTTTTCCCCTCTCAACCTGTCTCCCAGGTAGTGTACCTGTCACCATTAATAACTCCTGGGCAGCTCCCTGATGATTTGCCCGATCAGTTGTCATGCATGGAGGAGAGGAGTTCTGGCCTGCTGTTGAAGCTGACACCAGGTCCCTTCCTTCAGCTGCTCTGTCTCCCCAGCAGTTGCATTTGTGTGAGTCCCTGACTTGTGTGGATGGGCTTCCCAGGCAGGCAGAGGAGCACCCGCTCCAGAGGATTCAAGAAAGGCAGCGTTGTGTTGTGGGTTCTAGATGATGAGACCTCCCACTGAGACCCCACGAAGGGGCCACAGGGTTAGAGGAGGGAGTCTGGGGTGGGCAGTGGATAAGGACCAACAGCGAATTCGTCTTCCTCTCTCTTTGATGCTACACCTGCATGTGTGTACCGATTGTGGAAAACTGTGATGTTTGCCAACTTGGAGCTAGTCTATTTGATCTCATTAGTGTATCCATCAGGTGTGGCGCGCTACTGAGATCTAAAGCTGAAGCACGTGAGTCAGGTTGCTGTAAATTTGGAGAAGGGAAGTTCTTGGGCATTTCTGCAGTTTCTTCGTTTGGACCTGTTTCCAAGAGGATTCCTACCAGCCTGTAGGTCTCAACTTTTTTTTTTTTTTTAATGATTGTTGAATACATTTCAGTGCTCATTGCCCCATGTGTTGTAGGAACTGTGCTCAGTAGGGTTTTCGGAGCTTGGCCTCTTCAGCAGCAGGCTGTAGGGTTTGCTTCTGAGGCATTTGTGGGTGGAGTCAGGTCACCAACCTAGCACGTAACCACACAAATCTCAACTGACCATCACTCTTTCAGAAGATGCCTCTCTTCTCTTCCTGTGTTGGCTCTTCCCCAAATGTCTACGGACCATTTGGGTTTGTATGTGACAATTACCTGTTGACCTGTCTGTTTCTCCGACCAGCGTGTAAGTTTTGTGGTAGATGGTGCCTCGCCTTGATTGCAAACCTCCACATTCCAGATGCACCGTAGAACGTCAGCAAAGTTATGTGCAGAGAATGCAAATCCTGAATTCTGTATAACTCAATACAGTTCTGTTGCTTTTCGATGAGCTGGCTTTCCGCTGGCATAGCGTGGTACATGGGGGAGTCCCTGCATTCCGTTTTAGGTCTGTACTATCTGCCATACGCTCAGCTGACTGACACAACAGGTGCAGATCTGACAATGTGTCCATTGCTGGGTTGCCCATTTCCTGAGTAACTAATGTCCTACATTTCTGTGTCTGTCAAAATTCCATGGCAATCGAGGAATACTTCTGTCTCAGAAAACGGCAGAGTAGGTAGGGTATCACAAGGCAAAACACAAAAGCATTATCCTGAGAATTAACACAGACCATTGGCTTAAAAACCTCCAGTGAAATGAATCAGATACTGCGACAGATTTCCAGACTTTCATTTGGAAAATAATATATCCTTCCATATGAGTGACCTTCGCTGTTCTTAACTCTGCTAAGTATAATTAATTCAAAAGTGATCACATATCTAAAACAGAACATAGCTGTAATACCTTCTGCATACATATACACATGTATGTAGACATACTACATATATATGTAGTTATGCATATTAAATTTTAAACATGAATACTACTCAACGGGCCAAATAAAATGAAAATTTTTAAGGGCGTTCAGAAACAGACAAACAGAGTGGACTCTTGATTTGTCTTTCTAAGGGAAAGGATGACTATGCAGATGGCAACTTATACATCCTGGCTGGTAGGAAAAACAAAAAAACCAAGCTCCTTGCCATCAATCAAGTTGAAGCTAACTCATAGCTATGCCCACGGCACCAGGTAGAACTCACCTGTTGAGTTTCCCAGACTTAACTCTTTACAGGAGTAGAAGCCTGCCTTTCTTCCGCAGAGCAGCTGGGGTTCCAACTGCGAACAGCAGCCCAACGCGTAGCCACTGTGCCACCAGGAGGAGGGAAAATCTTAAGGTAAATTAAAAAAACAGTAGTAATGACATCAAGACTACATAGATTGCTAATTTAGTGGTACATGGCATTTTTAAATAGTGAGTATTATGCATGCCTTTAGTTAAGAAGCCTAATTCCACAAAGGAACTTTAGAGTTGACAGTAAGTCTCTTGCACGGTGATTCTGGAAACAGTGTACACTGCAAAGCACGCATTCTTCCACTGTTTTAAAGGAATGGTGAAGGAGGCTACAAGGAGCACATTCTTGGGTGCTTCTCCTTGTTCACCTCATCTATCTTAGAAACAATTTCACATCAGCACATTACGAACCACCATCTTTCTGAGCAGCTGCATTGAGTGGTAGGCCACACTTTGTGTGCCTGTTCTCTCACGTTGATAGGTTTGACGTTGAAACAGATCTTTGACCGCCTGCATTTGGGCAGGTGGTAGGAATAGATGGTGTGTACCTCGGCATCTTCATTTGCATTTAAGTCTGAGGAAAGCTTGCTATCTTTGTAAGATTATCAGTCACCCCCACTTTTCCCAAGTGTCTTTTTATGTTTTTAATTTGTCTATGTATGTTACAAATACTTGTTCTTAGTTGGGTTTCAGCTCAGCATTTTGCTGTGGCGCTGTGCTAGTTTGGTGGGGGGGGGGTTGCCTATCACCTGGTTTTTATTACGTTCTCATTGGCTTCTGATCCTTGAATGTGCTGAGGAAGGTCTTCCAGGTTTCAAGACAACGGCAAGTTTATTTCATCTACTGCTAATTTTACAGCCCGTTGGTGTTCGTGGAATCGCAGTTTTCCCGAATAAGTCTTTTCAGCAAGGGTTTTTATATTCCTTGAGCAAGTTTTAATACTTGACTTTTGCACCCACCTATTTTTTGCATGCAATGGGATGTTACTTTAAGGACATTTTGTTATTTAAAGTCTGAAAAGAACCTTCAGTAAGCTGTCACACGTGGAAATCACGGAGTGCCAGTTAGTAAACCCATTACTTAATTTCAACTTGAAACCTTTTTAAGTGCAACTGCGAACATATGTTCAGAATAAGAAATGACTTTAAAAACAAAAACTTAACTGGAGTCCTCGAGGTTTCCTATTTGTTTGTTTATCCTTTTAAAATCACCATTGGGAGTTTAGCAGAAATGATGACTTAACATTGTTCCCCCTCTGGGTGAAACCTGGCCTGCCTCCCTCACCGGACATTCTGGCAGTACTAGGGGCCTGGGTGAACGAGGGTCCCGAAGAAGCTCACCTCACCAACTCCCTGGTAGTCGACTTGGGGGTGTCAGGAGGTGGAGTAGAGTACTCATAAGCCATTACAATACTCTCTATAGGTGACACCCCCAGGCCACCAGCCCCAGGAAGAACAGCCTCTGAGGAGTGGCCGTGAGCTCCGTGCCTCCTGTTTCCATGTCGTTTTGCTTCATTTCGCCAAGTGATCCCTTCTCTTACCAGGCACAGGCTTCTGGCCCCAGGGCTTACAAGTGATAAAGAGGAAAGACCACACATAACCGAAGCAGCCTCATTGGTAGCACAACCCCTCAGACGTGACCTTAAAATCTACAGCGGTTAAAAGATGCGTGTAGCCTTTTTGGAGTTTTGGGGGGATAGTATCCTTTTACAATTGATTTAATTTTTATATGTTCTCTTATTTGAAGACTGCTTTATAAGATTCAAGCCAATGGTGGCTTCCCAGAGAGCCTTATAACAAGATCTTGGCTGGCTAGTGTAAATCCTTTCCCCATTGTTTGTCTGGGAGGAGCTGTTCTGTTTGTGACCAGGAGACACCGGTGAAGGGAGCAAAGAGAAGTGACTGCAGGTTCCCTGCCACCACCTCTCCAGCCACGTGCTTTTCCCACTTCAGTCCATCTCTTAATCACAGGAGTCATTGAAGGATCACCTGAGGGTGGGGTGGAAATGAGTTCTTGGGTGGGGTGGGGGTGCATCTTGCTCTCTGGATGAGGTTTAGACTTGCTTTTTATTTCCTCCTTCTAGTTTTCGACTTGATATGGTGACTCAGTACTTCTTCTGGGCAGCTGGGGGTTAAGAGAGAGTGGCGGTTTCAACTTTTGGCATTTTTCAGCTGCTCCTCCGGAGAATATAAAGTGCCTGTGGAGCTGGTCCAAGCCAGTGGATGTTTAAAAAGGAAGAGGGAGGAAAATCAACCAAAGAACATTCTTCTGTGACTTGGTTTCCTTCTGTTGTGTTACATAGATAGGAGGAATCCGTGTTGTTGTTTACAGTATTTTATCTTAAAACTCAACAGCTGCACCTGAAAGTCCCAGACCCTTAAACCAAAACAAACAAACAACAGCAACAACAAAACATAACAGGACGGCCCTCAGGCATATTGGCTCCCCCTGTTTATCAATTCTGCCACACCCACCCTCCCCCACACCCTGTAAAAATCCACAGGGAAGTGTGAAAGCTTCAGAAAGCCTCCTTTATGCCAGTTCAGCCTTTTAGCTGTTTGCCAGCACCTTCATCTCTTCACATGTTTCTAGCTAAGGTCTAACATGGAACAAACGCCCGACAGCAATGGAGACCAGATGCCGGTATTTCTTCTCTGTCACTTGGCTGCTGAGCAGATGGAATTTATATCAATCGGGCATGCTAGGAGGAAGAGGCCGTGGCAGCCAACATGTGGAACTGGGGCTGAGTGACATTTCTGCTAATGTTTTGTCCTTGTAGAACATTATGCTTCCTCTTTGCTTATGAGCTGTGGTTTTCCTGACTCAGACCGAGTCCAGCTCCAGCTGGCATGGCTGTCCTCCTTCCCCTCTCCCTCTGTCCCCCTCTTGGGGAGCGCTGGGAGCTCTGGAGGAGGAGTGGGCTTGCACAATGGAGCTCTTTATTAAAATACCTGACATCTGTATGCAATGTGCCCAGATCTTCCTCGCCCAGGCCGAGGAATGTACCGGGCATTACCAGCCAGTCACTTTTTGTCTCCGGCAGTGTGCTTGTTTGATTTATATAATGAGCGAATGGCTCTAGCAAAAGAGGAGGCTGTGGAGCATGTTATTGAAAGGGGGAGCTTTTCATTTTTTTTTTTCTCCCAAGAAGCATTGTCACAGACAGGCCTAAAATATGAGTGCTTAAAGGCAGTGGCAGCTGTCACATGGATTTCTTGCTGTGGTTTCAAAATCACTGTCCCAAATTTGTTTCCACACACATTAAAAAAAAGGTTTTTTTTAAATGGTCCCATCAGAAAACACAAAAACCCCATTGGCCAAGACACACAGTTATAATATTGGTGACTACTTTGGGTAGAATTAGCACTTTTTAAAAAATCTCAGAAATTTCAAAGACTACCAGAAAAATATAAAATACATTTTAAAAATGTATAAATATACATATATTAAAAAGTACAGTTGGTCAGTCCCTAATTCTAGTCCCCCTTTAGAGAAAAGTACTATATGACTGTATAAATGTGTATATATACAAATTATCTTGTTCGTTACTCTGATGGCATGTGAATCATTCATATTGTACGTATGTAGGGCGTGTACATAAAACACTGCTAGGTTAACACATTCATTCTTAAAACACTAAAGAGATCATGAGATTGCAGCTCACATTGCAAAATTAATAGCTTTCCCCCACTTCCACGTAGTCAAATCCCTTTATTTCTTGGTGGAAATGTGCGGTTTTGATGGGGGTGCCAAAGAACTTGGGAAACATCATCCTGCAAGTGAATGGCCTACTTTCACCTCTTCATTTTAAGAAGCAGCTTTGGCCAGACTTTCCTGGTATGTCCCAAATATATTGGCCATAACTAGAATACCTTGAAGGTTCTAGAAAATTCTAGATTGGCAAGGCCATTTCTTGATTTTCAGGCAACCTGACCCCTGGCATTTTGGTATTTTGTTTGAACCCTTCTCTTACTAAAGGCACTCCTCCTGTGTCTCACTTCTCAGTATGCTTGTGGAACTACCCACGTGTACCCGGGGACTGGAGTCAACCCAGGGAGCTAAGTGGAGCTCTGGTTGAGATACATATATGCTCATAAATCTGCATAGAGTCCTAAGTCTGTCTTGCTTAGAGAAAATTCTTACAGCTAATTCTTTGAAACTCTGTACTCCTGTGCTGGGTTCTTAGCCAGAGCTGCTTGTCCTACTGGGCACAGGATGTTTTAACTACAGAGTCCATTAGCCAGGTATAAGGAAATTCTAGAAACCCAGAATGTATATCTGTAGTTTATACATGGAGCGTGGCATCTGAACCACAGAATCCAGGTATTCCTTAGTATTCAAACTCAAGCTATCTTTCTTAGGAATGAAATAGATCTAATTACTTCGATCAGGCTGCTTAGAAGACAAGGGGTCTTTCTCTCCCTTCCTTTGTCTCTCCTTCTCCCATGTGCTGTTCCGATACTATCCTACCCCTGGCTCTCCAAACTCTCGTCATCTGCACACTCACTGTCCAAGCACAAGAACTAGGTAGATTTGGATAGGAAGACATGTCTGGACACCCAACTGTGCCTGCTTTCCAGAAGAATGGGTGGGGGTAGCGGGGGTGGGGGTGGGGGGGGGTGTCTCTGCTCTCACTGGAGGCTGATCTACCAATTCTTTCATTGTTTAATTTTGTACTTAACCTTGAGCCCATGGCCTTTCATCTTGGTCAAGATTTTTCTTCCAGTCTCTCCTCCTCCTCACAAGATCTGTTCACATAATGAGCACAAGTCTTCGGTGTGTCCTTTCCTGTGCCGTCAGATCTGATCAGGCTTTCTTCAAGCCTGGGGAACTCGGGTCTTTTGGAAGTGGAATTTTGGAGGTAGAATTGAGGAGTCTGGCAGGGTTGTTAGACTCTTGGCTCACTCAAAGTTCCTCCAAGGATCATGGAACCTCCTAGAATCCAACCCGGTGAGCACCTCACACTGAAGGGAGAAGGATCAGAGGTTGTTGTGCAAGAGTGAGTGTAGTAGCCGTGGTCTGTGAGTGTCTGTGTAGATTTCCTCCAGGAAGGCCCTTGAGTGTGATTTGTTTGGTCCAGGAACTTGAGGTGCCAGGCCCAGGTCTGTGCCTGTTGGCTGTGCATAGTCATCTTTCCTTGAACTGTACCCCAGCAAGTCTTTGGGATAATGTGCCAGTGTCTATGTCTGTCTCTTGCCGGTTGTGGGCTTGGTATGCATGTCAACAAATTGTTTAACCTTAGTTGAAGCCCATCTTTCTCATTTTCAAAACAGAAATAATGTTTTGGCTTTTCAACCCCAAAGTCATGATAAGACTAGTTGCTATGGGTGGTGTTTTTCTTGATGGCTGACAAGTCCACTTTTAGGGATCATCTCCTCCATCCCTGGACCTAGGTAGATGTGCTGCGTCATGAGTGTAATCCCTTTAACTAACTTGTGTTGGTACCTACAAAGCAGAATGTCTCCCTGAAGTACCATTCTCCATTCCCATCAGGAAAAAAAAAAAAAAAAAGACAGTCTTCACACTTTTGAAACAAGACATCCCAAGAGAAAATCATATAGTAAATCTGCCACCAAGAGTGGTTTGCCAGGAACGCACCACCTTCAGATTTTCACCCTTTGGAGATAGCAAGCTTCTATCTTTAGGGACTTTACTTCGGAATCTTGAGAATTCATTTCCTTGTTCTTTGACTCCATCATTTATAGCACTCTGCCTCTGGCTCTAGATTAATAACGTCCAGGAGAATCACACGTGGTAGACCACCTATGCTCTCCTCTGGTGGCATCATAGAGCTCTAGGAGACTGAATCCCTGTTCACTCTCTTCTGTGTAGTTCAATGACAGATAAGAGCAGGGCCAGCAAAGAGAAGGCTGAACAGAGCTCTCAGCTTAAAATTAAGCTGAGACATTTGGGCAAGCATGGTTTCTCTTCTCAGTATAAGGACATGCTGATAACGTGTGTCTGTTTTTTTTTTTGTGGCCAACCTGATTAGATGACAGGCACTTGCTTTCTGGTTTCATTGAAATAGGATTTCTGTACCTTCCCGTCTACATTCTCATGTAACAGAGCTCTTAAGAAGGTTAAAAAGTATAGTGGGCTGTTTCCTTTATACAAAAGCTGAAATATTTTTTTATTTTTAAATTTAGTTTTATAACAGTGTTATAAATCTTTCAAACCACATGGAAGTATATATATAGTAGAAATTGAATAGTTATATTATTACTACCCCCTTTCCCAAATTTTATTCTCAATAGGTAACATGTGGGGCCTGCTCCTTCCAGATCTGTAAGTGAAAGGATTGGGTAGAAACTCTTAATGTGAGGGACTTGTACCAAGTGCCATTTGGCATCTGCAGTATCAGAGATGATTGAAAGCCAATGTTGTCCTTATTTAGTACACTAACCCACAAAGACAGAGAGGACGCTCTGGCTCCTCCACCCAGTGTGACATAAATATGCACCTGGTTACAGCAGTTGTACACTGCACTTCTGTTTCTAGAAATATACCCCACCTCTCTTCCCAAAATCAAATAAATGAAATGAATGTTGCCTCCTTCGAGACTTGTAGGAAGAAGTAAACTCATGAACTGCACTGCAACCAAGAGTGAACCGTGCGTTGCTTCACAGACGTAAGGACAGCTGTACACATTTTTTTTCCAAGTCTTTAAAAACAGTTTTTTTGGAGAGAGAGAGAGAGAGAGAGAGAGAGAGATTAATTTGCTAGTTAAAATCCAGAATATAGGACTCTCCCTCCCCTCTTATCTCCTCCTTTTCCTGGCAAGCAGGAAAATTTAAAACATACTCTTGGGCAGATGTAGACTGCACTTTCTGGCAGAGATAATATTTAATATGAGGCACCACAAAATCTCGAATACAGTGGGTAAACATTGCAGTCAGTGCCAGTATCTCGGTGTACAGTAACATATCCTTGCCTTGCATTTTGCTAAGACTGATTAACTTTTAATTGCCTTGCCTATGTTAAAATCAGAAAGAAATGACCTTATAGGGGTATGTTAAACTCTGTCTCACCGTTGGGAGCTGGGAGCCAGGTTGCCCTCCCACCAGTCCCTTTCCTCCTTCACAACACAGATCCTTACACCCAACAGCAAGGAACCCTCCATAAATTTGAATCTTATCTCCATCTGAAGGCACCACCCTCATTGTGGGGGAATGTGGCTAGTCTGCAAAACCTCAGCCCCTTTGGAGCAGCAGAGTGCCCCATCGTTGGCCCTGCCTGGGTATCGTTACTGCATATGTCACCGCTGCATTCCTGGGTGCCGTTTATAGAGTGCCGCCCTGAACATGGATCATGTCACAGTGGAGCTGGCCATCTTACACCAGTTCTGCTGTTGTCCCCTCCGAATCAAAGAAACCAGGAACATCTTGTTATCGTTGCTTTGTTCAGCACTAGAATCACCTGACCTCACTTTTCTGCATTCAGGGCTAAATAGAAGAAGGGTTGTATATTTCACTGGGCGAATGTAGGGTTTTAAACTTAGCTGAGTCGCACAATTTACTTTCCTAGGTTTTTTGTTTGTTTGTTTGTTTGTTTGTTTGTTTTAACAAAAATTCAAATGGAGCTCCAAAGTCTCAACATGATATTTTAAAAGTTACTTTGCCATTAGGATAACAGATGTTGTGTTTGCTTACTGGCATAACAGGAGTGTGTGCGCCAGACAGAGGTGGCTTTTAGAGATCTATCAAGCATCTTGGAGTTCTCATTTGGAGTCCTGAGTTCTCAGTGTGCGTTGTGGACACTAGTGATCAATAAGTAATGCCTGTTTGAGTTTTTGCCAGAAAAGGATGAGGTTTTCTACTGCAGTCTTGGGACAGTTCTTCTCGGTCCTCTATGAAACCAAATTGACTCAATGGCAGTGAGTTTTGGTCTTATCTTAGTTTACATAAGGTCTCATGAGCTATTTTGAGGCCCGCGTAATTGTTACTGATTGTAAAATAGCTTTGGCCCAAAGCAGGGACAAGATGCTCAGAATTTTTATTAATTTCCCTACAGTTGGGAGACATCTGAGCATGTGGCTCTGCAAAAATGGACCTTGCAGAACAGCTTTCCGAGGTGGCCTTGCAAGGACATAACACGCAGTAGCCCAGCATTGGGAGGGTTCAGGGGAAACAGGAAGAAAGAAAACTGCACAAAGAAAACGCATGTTAATGTCACTGAATATTCATAAGGCCCCTGTGGCCTGGGGGCTGGAGGCACAGAGAAGCCGTGTGTTTACCAGGCCACCGGAAAGGCAAGAGGGCATGAGGCACTTATAAACAGTGGCGCTGCACAAGCAGTGTTGTCTTTGAAAAGTTTTCATTTTCCCTTGAATCAGCTACAGTCTCTTACTTAAGGTCACTGCAGTTTGCAATCTTTGGCAGACGGCGTTTTCCTTTTTTGGTAGTGGTAGTCTGACTCTCCACACCCCCACGCCCCCCTTTTGGGAGTGTTTTCCTCTCAAACTGCCATTATCTTCCAAACCTGTTTCATGTTATCATTGTCAGATGCCTCTTCTCTGTGTTTCTTAGAACAAAATGTGATGATGTAT
>NW_022103922.1:16919291-16975229 GCF_000313985.2 Echinops telfairi | reverse complement strand
TTTTGTTAAAGATGTGTTAGAAACGGGATAAATTGTGTACACACGTGCACACACACATACATATACACATAGAACAATGGCACACCACTTGGATGTATCTTTCTATGCAATGCAGTGGTTGCACTACTCAGCTGTTGACGGAAAGGTCCCGGACTTGAACCCAAGAGCTTCTCCACAGGAGGAAGGCGAGGCAGACTCAGTCTGGCCAGATCGCAGCGGTGGAAACCCATGGGGCCACTCTGCCGCCCACTTAGAGGGTCGCTGTGAGCGAGAATCTCTTGATGGCATGACGGCAGTGGGGTGGTTTGGGGATTAGACCACTTTTTAATGGTGATGAATTAGGTGTGCTGCTAAATGAGACGGAGACTATCACTCACGCTGGACGGTATGAAGAGGAATTTAATTTAGCTGTATCTTCTCAGAATAGTCCCAGGGAAAAAAAAAGGAAAATGGAAAGTAGCAGTTCTTGGAGAGACGGAGGTTCAGAACCGGGGAATTAACTCCCTGAGACAGTCGTGAGCACTTAAGCTTCTGTGGGAAGCACAGCAATAAATCACTTGGAGGCCCTGGGAGCTTGCCTTCTGCCGGCCCTTCGGCGCCGCCACACTCACGTGGCCAGCCACCAAGCAGGGCAGGAGACCCACAGAAGTTTGTTTGCGAGGGAGGATTAAGCGGGCTTAACGCTCCTTGAATTGACGTCATGGTGAACTCTTAAGCTCACGATCAGCTTGCTTCCCCAACGTCTCCTGCTGAAGTGTAGTCCTCACCGGCCAGACACACACTGTCGCCGCATGTGGGCTTTCTGGACTCCCGTGATGTGTGCTCCCAGAAGTGTCCATGCACAACCTGAAGCTCTCTCCCCTGGGGGCCCACTCCTGCCTGTTGACTCAGATTCTCTGCCAGGCGGTCTGGGAGCTGGGTGTTCATTCACAAGCTCACTCAGGGGCTCTTCCACACACAGGCACTTGGGGGACAATGAGCTGATGATGCTTCTGAGCTCAGTGTTCCTTCCTTCCCATCAGGGCTTGGCAAGACCTTTGGTCAGAGGTCAGCTAGTCTGTGCCGGGTAAGCATGGTGAGTCTACAGTCAGGGCAGTACCTGCTGTGCTCACTTATCTAGGCTGTTGTCAAGGGAAAAGCAGGCAGAGACAGTGCGCAAGCAAGTGGGACTGGCTGTGTCACAATTAAGTGTTACTTACCAAAACAGGTCAGGGGCCAGACTTAGAGGCTGTAGTTTCCTCTACGGAAAGTCTATGGTCTGTGTTCATTTCAACCTCATTATCATCACCATCATCGTTATCGTCTTCATCACCATCATCACCACCACCACTACATGACCATGACCAAACTCATCACCACCACCACCACCCCCCCCACCACCACCACCACATCATTGCCAGCTGTGGCGTTTATGATTAGAGGCAGGCGCTGCAGACACCTCTGAGTCCTTGCTACCCGTCAGATCTTTAGCGGGACCCATCTCAACTGAGTGACACTGAACAGACAGCCAGAGGGGAGTTGGTGGGATGGACCCAGAGTGGGGGCCGGGGTAAGGGAGGCTTTGGTGCCTGGTGCGCTCGCCAGCCAAACTTTATAACACACTCCGCTAATGCCAGGCCAGGCTGCCCAGAGGCCCTGCAGCATGCCTTTCAGTGCCACTTTCATTAGCCAAGGGATGATGAGAGCCCAGGAAACACAGCCTGATCCGCTTCTCACCCAGCGCAGGGATGCCTCACGGAGGTCTCAGCACAGTCAACTTTGATGGCCGGCGCTGATGGCCGGCCACCTACTGCTGGGTTCCTTGGGCTGACATAGTGCCTATGCTTCCAAAGTGCATGGGCAGAATCCCCCATGGGCGCTTCCCCTGTAATGTTAACACTGTTTACTGGTCCTGTTGATAAAGGGATTCTGCAAATAGTCACCAGGACAGAGAGCAGCCCATGAGACGTTCTTTGACCCCACCTTCCATTTCCCCCCTGGGTGGTCACTGTAGCAGCGGGGCCGCTTTAATAGTTCTACAAATCAAAATAGGATGGCAGGCATGGAGAACCAGTACAGCGGACTTGGGGTTAACTATCTGGGGATGCATACTCTCAGGAGGACAGGGATTGCTTCTGTTATGACCATTAGCAGGAAAGGAGGAAATAGTTGGGTTGACAAGGATGAGTATTTCATTATAAAAGAATGCTTGGTTGGTTGGTTGGTTTTATTTCCCAAATCATCATGAGATGGATGATTTGCTCATGTTCCGTGTGACTATAGAAATTAAGATGCTTCAGAAGAAAACTGTTACTGCAACTGCTAAAAAAAAATGTTGTCTGTGGGAAGGCAGTGAGATTTGTGTACCAACTCGGGCGGTAAGTAAAGAGGAAAGGAAATGTGTGCATTTCATTTCAAAGAGACAGGTAACAGATTGCAAGCACAGAACTGCTTTTAAGAACTTCTCCTTGATTACCGGTCTCCCCCAACCCCCAAGAATTCTCTAAACAGTTAGATGTCAAGGCCAGTTGAAAACCAGATGATGAAAGTATGTATATACGATGCTAGCTTTGGCTTGTTGCGTTCCTCTCCCTGTTCTGTATAGCCCTGTCCGAGTTTCCCCTCGGGGACTCCCAGCTCCTCCGAGCATAGCCTTTGGTGTTTAAGCAGCCGTCCTCCTTGGATGGTCAAAGGCACGGTGGTTCTTTGTGACACTTTGCAACCAAGTAATTCTCAGGCTTTGTGGTTTGGAGGCAATAGAGTTAGCTCATCGCTTAAACATGGGTGATTTGGCCTGGGCAAGGGTATGTGATTGGGTCTGTTGCCTCAGTGGGAACCTCAGTGGTTTCAGGTTTCTGCCAGAAAACTGCTATCTCACAGCTAGGTGATTCTTGCTTACCTCTTGAAAAGCATCATTAGTTTTGGACCTTTGCAGATGCTAATCGTTCATCTCACAAGACTTAAGCACCACTGTGTGGTAGAATAGTAGCCTACCATCTGAACCTTTAAGGGTTCGTTAAGCCTTGGGCCTGTGGAGGACAAGAAACTTGGGCTAGATCTTGGATCTCAGTCTTTCCCAATCACTGACAATCAGGACAGCTTTTTTCTTCTTCTTAAATCACCTACAGTCTTCAGCCTACTGTTCTTTTCCAGCTGCGCCCATTGGACAACTCTAAATAGCATTAGCTCCTTCAGGGAAGAACCTGCTCATTGGGCGGCTCCTTTCAGCCCTCCCCTTTCTCAGCACTTGAGGAATCTCTTCTTAGGGACTTCTTCTCAAGTCTTAACACTCACCTCTTCATAAGACTCCTTTAATAAGGTTCTAAAATGTTCAGGGAAAAGCAGTAATAATCAAATCGCACTCTGTATTACTTATTCACACAAACAAAAATTTCATCATTTTTAAGAAGTATTATCTTATATGGAGAGAGTTAATTATGCTCTAGGCTAGTGCCATCCTTCCCCAGGCAAATATGCCCACTAATTGATGTTTAGGATGGTTTTTCCCCCTTTGATTTAAAAAATAATAATAATGTTATGTTTTCATATAAAACTATTCTTAATAGTTTTTATAGAAACCCTTAAAACATCAAAGTTTTTCAGGATACTTAAGCTATGCTATGTCCCCATACTAGCACTGCGAATAAAGGTATAAAAGCAAAACAACAAAGTGGTTGTGTTTGATGTGCCTTGTCATCCCGCAGCAAGTTGGTTCAGTCCGTTGTTTGTTTAATTGCACAGTTGCCCAGCGAGGTACTGCTTTATTGTTTTCTTGACCTTTGATAGTCGGCCTGGTTGCTCTGTGTCAGCATTGCCCATTTTACAGCTTATGTAACTGAGGCAGAAAAGGGATCTCATCGCTTTGTGAGTCTTTGGCCTGAGGAGGATGACTCATGGATGCTTTTTGTGTCCGAAGTAGCACCTTCTTAAATTACACAGTTTTATTTGCCACAGCTTGAAGTAGCCTACTTTTTAAAGTGCCCAGTTCTCTCCTTTGGAGCCAGCTACACCAGCAGTTAAGAGTCCCAGTGCCCTTTTGAGCATTCCATGTTCCTACCACCTCCAGGAGGTAGACAATGTCTAAATAATGAAGAAGATAATGTTTGTCATTTATTTGTTTCATTTTTGAAAGGTGGGTATGTGCACTCGTGTGTATGTGTAGGTAAAGCTGTAGATTAATTCATGGGCTTAATAAATAAAAGTGTCCCATTAATCTTGACTCTGAATATTTGCATCAGTAATCATAAATAGCGTGGCAACAATGAGGTTTTTAATGAAAGCACAGCTGATGGAATTGAAAGTGTACGTCTTAGTAGGTTTGGAGTTGATGGACACACAGGTACACAGATACATTGATGTAGTTGTCTTATGCTTGTTTAAAATGGTATTTGTGTAATGCAACAATAAATATCTTTGTTTATTCTTGCAGCTATGGGACTTGGGTTATTTGTTGCTTCTGGAGATAAGTCAGAACATACTTACTGATCACCATTTTTAGAATTTCTAAGAAAGTCTTTATGTTAAATAAAAGCTGAGGTTTGCTTTAGCTTCTCCCTGCATGGGTAGAGGAAATGAATGACTCCTGACAGTCCTATAGTACAGCAAATGTGTTTCTCCCCCACCCCCCACCCCTCCCACATTATAGTATGCCTCCCATAACCACTGCCCAGATTAAAATAATGGTGGGCACATGTCGTCAGTGAAATTCCCTGTTCCTTCCATTTAATACCAAGGACCAGCAATGGCCCTGAATTCCTTAGGGATTTTGTCCACCACCATTGATGATACTGATAAATGTGTATCTGACATAATCTGTCTTGGAAGAAGTACAGCCAGGATACTCCTTCAAAGCGAGGAAGGAGAGACTTCATCTCACATACTTTGGACTTGCTGTCAGGAGAGACCATTCCCTGGAAAAGGACATCATGCTTGGGAAAGCAGAGGGCCAGGGAAAAAGAGGCCCTCGGCGAGATGGATGGGCGCAGTGACTGCAACAATGGGCTGAAACATACGAACTGTGAGGAGGGTGCAGGACCCAGCAGTGTCTATTTCTGTTGTACAGAGAGTCGTTTCCACTCACCACCACCACCACCACCACCACCACCATCTGTCAATTGCAGCCAAGTCAGTTCCAACGCATGGCAACACCGTGTGTGTGTCTGTCTGTGTGTGTCTGTCAGAATGAACTCTGTAGCATCGTTCTGATTTTTAAAAGTAGATTGGACTGATTTTTTTGGAAGTGGATTGCCTGGCCTCTCTTCTGAGGCATTTCTGGATGGACTTGAATTGTTAAACGTAATAGCCCTTCGTACTGCCCTGCGACTCTGATAATGCATGGAGGTCAATTCAATTCCCTTGGGACTTCATACACACCCACCCTAGCCTGCCACATTCCATGGATTGAGAGTCAAATAGGATTCAGAAATCATGAATACTTAGCACCTATTTATTTCTGACTTAGCAAATGGTATTAACCAAGTGTCAGACCCTGTATTTGGTGAGCTTTCTGGAATCTGAGTCTCCTAGCCTTACTGACACGAGACTCGGGATCTGAGACTAACAGAACAGGAAAGAAGGTCCCTGGAAGGAGATCTGGGAATGTGTTTGCAACCACCCCATAACGTGCTTCCTGCTCCTTGATTCCCTGATTTCATCACAGTCGTCCCAAGCAGGCCTTGCTTTCCGTTCATAACCAAGTAGGAGTCTCCCCTTTAAGTGTCTGGTTTTGCACCTCTAGGAAAATCACCAGCCAGGCAGAAAGGAAGCCAGGGGGAAGGCCCAGCAGGAGGGTTTCCACCCAATGAGGAAGTTGGGCATTTTCCCCTCAGTAAAGATGATTGATGACCTGTGGAAAAAACAGCGGGCACTCGGGCCAGCCTCTTGAAGACAGCTTGTGTGGCTAGCGCTTCCTTGATTTGCAGAGGTCTCCCTGACCTTGGCAGTGTGGTGTGACTCACAGGCTTGCTGGGATGAATTGTTCCTGAACATTTCCTCCAACATCTGAGGTACAAACAGGTCTTTTGAGTCCTTTGACACCAAAGGGAAGAGACGGTTAATCCACTTAAGACCTCAACGGACATGGCTATTCATAAATGCCTCACACTAGAATTCAGTTTAATTTCAGGACTGTAAGAAAGTTGTCAGCAGGTCATGGCAGGTTAAAAACTCTGCCCAGTCACCCCACATCTTAGAAATGTGTGGAGAGGGCTAAGTAGTTCTCCTTCAA
The DNA here is from genome assembly GCF_000313985.2 of Echinops telfairi. Lineage (NCBI taxonomy): Eukaryota > Metazoa > Chordata > Mammalia > Afrosoricida > Tenrecidae > Echinops > Echinops telfairi. Next base: position 16,969,024 of record NW_022103922.1, on the reverse strand, counting down.
CGAGTGAGTGATACCACTTTGATGTCTGGAGGTTCTTGTGAGAAACCAGAACCAGAACAGTTCTCATCTTTCCCGGATTAGAAATATGGGCATTTTTTTTTAATTCCTCATTCTTTTATTGGAGCCCTTACACATCTGTAAGGACCAAGTTAGGCACTTTGCCCTCTTCTCCCGTGTTGTGCCATCCTGGTTGTCTGTAACTGGGAAGGGCAGTCCCCAAGCAGGCTCTTTCTTCCTGAATAATGTTTCAGGAAATGTTTGAGAGGCTCTGGATTGTCACACCAATGCCATCCGTGAAATGTATTGAGCACCTTAACGTCTGCAGGGTCCTTGCTACTGAAGATGAGAGATAGCGCTGTGCTTGCAGCTCTCAAGGACTGCAGAGCAGCTGTCCCGGGAGAAATGGCTATAGGACTTTTGCCAACATGACACAGCCCCCAAGCCAAGATGTATATGTTAGAATCTGAGGATGTTAGCGGGGAGGTGAGCTAGACCCGCAGCGCCAGGGCCAGATGGCCTCCTTGGGCATGGCTTCTTGGAGGAAGTGTGATCTGTGCTAGATCTCAAGGGTAGGGATGGGAGAGGACTTAGGAAGATGGAGGGTGAGCATGCTAGGTATGGAGAAGAAGGATATGCAAAGCATCTACGATGTTGCTGCTGTTTTTGTTGTCAAGTGCCATTGAGTGGCTTCCGACCCATAAGCACAACGGAATGACACCCTGCTGGTCCTCGGCCATCCTCTCAATTGTTGCTATCCTTGAGCCCATTGTTGCAGCCCCAATATGTAGCTAAACAACAAACTCGCTGTCACTGCGTCAGTGATTCAGCGGGTTTCTGAGACCGCACTGTGTACAAGAATAGAAAGTCCAGTCTTCCTCCCAAGGAGCTGCCGGTGGTTTCGAACTTGTCACCACGACACCACCAGGGCTCTTCCACCACATACAGATAGAAGTAAATTCTTTTCACTCGTAGAAGGCAGAAGCTCTGTGTGGGAGGAAAAGCTACTTTCTGAGAAGTTAGTATTCTGAGGGAGGGCTGGTGCACTGTCTTTAAGATCCAGCCCCTGGGCAGTGAAGAGCCAATGAGACTGTGAAGCTGTGGTCAGAAGGCATGGCTGGGAACTAGTAAGCATGTGTGAAGCTCATTCAGGTGTGGAGAAATTAGAGTGGGGGGTGTGTCTCTCTTTCAGTAATCCAAGCCAAACACGTTCATGGCAGAAATAAAACAGAAAAAGTAGTTGTTTGAAAGACTTGTAGTGAGAGAATAAATAAGAATTCTGGTGGTTTGTAGGGTCACTGGGAAGAGATGTAAGAAGGATGTCTATTTTCCTTTGATTTGCATCATGAATTGCAAGATGTTGATGATTTAGTCTACAGTTTCCCAAATACGTGGTAGGAATACTACAAACTAAAAGCTGTTTAAGACTTGCCTGGTGGGTTGGAAAATGTCTGAAATGACGAGTCCAAGATGTCTTCCACTGGAAGATGGAAAGAGAAGTCAGCGCCCCTCTAGGTTTTATAGCGGAACGTAAACATTGGTTTCTGTGCTGAATTTTGGGCCGAGGAGCAGTGTAAACTTGGGACGGAGCACTTAAATATTAATTGACATTATCAGTCTCCAGTTGTACTTCTTTCAGTAGGTTGTAAACTTCTCAGGGACAGAGAAACTCTCTCATTCATTGTGGTATCTTTTATGCCTGAAAACATACTTGAGTTTTCGTGCTCATTGGTGATGCAGTGTTCTGATAATGAAATGTTATCATGGTTGTTTTAAGAGCCCTAGTTGTGCAGTGGGTAAGTGGCTGGCTACTAAATTCATAGGGCCACGGTTCGATCCTACCAGCTGCTCTGAGGGAGAAAGATGTGGCAGTCTGCTTCCATAAAGCTTTTCCCACTGCCTTCTGGGAAATTCCAAGTCATCGTGACCCCAGGCATGAAGTAGGAATGCTCCGCGGGCTTCCCATATGGAAGCAGCTTGCTGTTCCCTGTGTCCCACAGGGCACAAATGGTGGTTTGAACCGCCCCCCATTCTGTTAGCAGCCAACCTCTTCAGCACTGCTCCACCCGGACTCCTCTAAAGATTCACAGCCTTAGAAACTCTGTGAGCTACAGGCCTACCTGCCCTAGTGCATCCCTCTGAGCCGGAATTAGAGTTGACAACAGTGAGTATGATGTTTTGGGGATTGGTCATGGTTCTTATTATGTAACTCTGATTTGGGGAGCTATGATCAGTTCTGCTTCTTTGCACAAATAAGGAAATATCCTCAATTGTCTTTGGGGCGATCCTGATGCTACGGGTAACTTAAACCTTTTAATTAATTCCATAAGTGTCTATTATAGGCCTGCTGTTATCAAGATGTTGAATAGGAAGAAAACATAACTTGCCACAAGCTTGTAGCCTGAGGGAGAGATGAGATCTCGCTATGAGAGAGGCAAGGCTGGGTTAAAAAAAAAAATACAAGGACAGTGTTGGCTATCTGGATAAGTGCTGTGGAAGTTCTTTTTAGGAGCAAGTTTCCTTCTCCTCCAGAAGATGAGGAGTTTTCTTCAGGAGGCTCTCTTTGTGTCCGGGCTGACACGGGTGGGTGGATTTCTCCTTCCCAGATGGCAGGGGACAGGAAATCATGAGACTCGTATAGCAAAGTGCAGCCATTGAGTTTGGCTTGTGCATGGGACCCTGATTAGTCACAGGGGAAAAAAGTGCGTTTTGTCCAGGACGTTTCTTGATAAATGATGATGTCCTGCTGAAGGTCCTTTGAGATCCCATCCAAGACTTAGTGGGTGGCCTGCACGGCACCTTCTTGTACATACTTCTGACTTTTCCAAAAACTTGTTGCACATGTAAAAGTCTGTGAAATTCAGCATGTATTTTTAAACTTACACTCGACAGTTAAAAAGTTGGTTTTGGGTTTTGTTTTGTTTTGCTGGGGGTGGGGCCAGGGGGCAGTGGATCTTCAGTTTTCTGCCAGGTTTTAATGGGGAAAGTTTGTGATCGATTTTTAAAAGCTTTCATGGACCAGTATCTGTGCCAGTGTTTTCAACCGGCTTTTTTTTTTTCTGTCGGCAGCTTACTAAATCTTTGGAACAGAAGTGAAAAGAGCTAGCAGAAAGCGGCAATTAGATGTTGACTGGGGGAAGTGTTTCTGGTCGCAGCCCTTTGGAATATCTGAAAGATTGCAAATGCGGTTAATGAGACCTTGTGTACCTGTGACCATCCTACAAACCTGCTAAAACCCACACCACGCCTCACAGCCTAAGAAAGGGTTGTTCTGCTTGGGGTGTTAGTACGATTTCAATGCTCAGAGGCCATTTAAAAAGTCTCTGATGGAAATTCATGGTTCTTTGCTTCCAAGGAGAACTTTCAGGAGCTTAGGGAGTGTGGGGGCCATTCTACCCTGCTCTAGCAGGTCCAGGTGAATCAGAATAGACAAGGGGATTTTATCTTCCTTTTTTTGTTTTTTAGGGGAGAAGAGTGTATAACTTTTTTTTTAGGGGAGGGGGTCTAGAGTGTAACTTACAAATATGAGACTTAGAACTTTTCTGATTCTCTTTTGGAGATTCTCTACTGCCTTTTGTGGACGACTTTAAGAATTTCAAGCTTAAAATGGTCTCTCTTTAAATCTTGGCCTGCTTATTCTCCTTCCCGCCCTCCCGACAGTGTTCTGTAGATCTTGGTTGACTCTGAAGCCCAAGAGTTAAGACAGCTTTGCCTCTATAAATCAGGGGACAGCTTCATTATCAGCGTTATGTGTTTCCACCTTAACAGATAGCTCATCCTGGGGTTGGTGCCAGGCCCCGCCTTATCATGTAACCATCAGCACTGCATACTGGAATGTTCTTTGTTTGGATTATTTACTCCTCCTATAAACAAAGATTAGAGTAAAAAATGTCTGCACTGGGGCCCCTACAGTGCTGGCGTTTAGTTGAAAATCACAGTAACATGATGTAGGATAACATTGGCTACTTACAGGCAGAATGGCCTTGACCTGATGTAGGAGTTGCATTCAGTGCCTGGGCCTTTACTTCATTGATATTATCTCATTGGATCTTCACAGTAGCCCTGAAAGGTAAAAATCTGTTCTTGAAGAACCTTATGTAGTTTCCTTTGTGATTTACATGGGTCCTAAATGGTGGCGACAAAAGAGCTCTGGTTGGCATCGTGGTTACATGTTGGACTGCAAGATGAAAGGTCAGCCCTTTGCAACCACCAGCTGCGCCTTAGGAGAGAGACGGGGCATTCTACTCCCATAAAGAGTTAGTCTCAGTAACTCCTGGGGTCAATTCTTCCCTGTCATATGAAGGTCACGATGAGTGGGCGTTGACCTTATGGCAGTGAACGTGTTTGTTTTTGTTTTTGAAATGGTGAAGAATTAGGTTTCAAATGAAAGTTTTTAGCTCCAAGCCCGCCTTTGCTCTCGAGTTGATTCCAACCCACAGTGCCCTCATAGGGCAGAGGGGAATAGGCCCATGGCGTTTCCAAAGCTGTGTGGGTCAGAATTGATTGGATGACAATGAGTTTGATTCGGTTTAATCTTTATGGAAGTTGACCACCACATCGTTCTGTAGAGTAGCCGAGCGCTTTAACCACCATGCCAACAGAGTTCTCATTGTTACGTACTAGTCTTAAAAACAGTTCCCAAGTTGCTACTTTTTAAAGTTACTTTGCCTGGAATTTGAGCTGCTTGTAATCCTTAGATGGTTCTACGGTTTTTCACTGGTGCTTGATGCAGTTGAGAAGGTGCTTAGGATTGACAGATTGATTTTGTCATTCATTGATTCCGACTCTGGGCGACCCACGTGTCAGAGTAGAGCGGTGCCCCATCAGCTCTTCAGGTGCTGCTTCTTAAAACACTCAGGCTTCATGCCTTTCTTCTGAGGCAGCCACCGGACGGATGTGAGCTGCCAGCCTTTTCACCGTTTGTGTAAGTGATCTTGAGATTACCCTATGACTTCAGTAGTTTTGAGGGGCCTCTTAAGAATGTGCTTTGGGGACCTGGGAAGAGGGCACCCAGGTAGAGCCCCCTACCCAAAACTCTTCCCTGCCCAAGCCGGAAACCAACACGAAATAACAACCCTTGCCTATTGATGAAGTGAAAAATGTTCCTATGACACTGTGTCTTTGTAACTCCCGAGAAGGTGGGACTATACAAGTAGAATGTGTGAAACACTAGTATCAGGGATTGGTCAGTTTGGGTTGTCGTTCTCCTGCCTATAAGGATGAGCAGTCTCAGCAGGAGGAGGGAGCAATCCCATGACCATCAAGGAAGAACAGCCACCAGTGGAGCGCATTTGACATCCCTACCTGAAGTGACAGAGCCACAGAGACCATGCTACATTGCACCAGAGGCCGAGACAAAGACACCATCAGACCGAGCAGAGGAACAGCATCAAAACTGTAAGGCTGAGGTAGAGCAGCAGGCTGACTTCCTGTCTCACGGAGGTAGAGGCCCAAAGACCACATGGTGGGGAAGATGAGGACTGGCCGGCCAGAGAGAAACCTGGTGGTTGGCTTAGAAATGGTTGTTGCTGTGAGCCAGTGACTGTACCCTGAATGTCTTCTGGTCAGAACTTGTAGTAAGTCATTAACTTCCCCAATTTAAAGAAAGAATTTGCTTCTCAGGAACTAAAAACTGGGCAAAATTACCATTGGCCCAGCCATCTCGAGATGAAATACATCGCAGAAGCTCTTCAAGCAGCTTGTATTGTTTGGAATTGATGCAATCATGCAATCACGAGGTGTCGAAGGGATCAGGTGTAAGGCATCATCAGAACAAAAAATCTTACCATAGTGAATGATGGGGGGAATGCGGAGTGGAGATCCAAAGCCCATTAGTAGGTCACTGGAGATCCCCTTGCAAAGGGGTCTCGGGGAGGAGACGAGCCAGTCAGGGTGCTATGTAGCAACAATGAAAAATACAACTTTCCTCTAGTTCCTAAATGTTTCCTCCCCGCTCCCACTATTTTGACACAAATTCTACCTTGCAAGTCTGGCTAGACCAGAGGATGTACACTGGTACACATAGGAACTGGAAATACAGGGAATCCAGGGCACATGATCCCTTCAGGACCAGTGGTGTGAGTGGCGATACTGGGAGGGTAGAGGGAGAGTGGGTTGGAAAGAGGGAACCGATGACAAGGATCTACATATAACCTCCTCCCTGGGGACGGACAACAGAAAAGTGGGTGAAGGGAGACTACAGACAGGGCAAGATATGACTATAATAATAATTTATAAATTATCAAGGGCTCATGAGGGAGGGGGGAGCGGGGAGGGAAGGGAAAATGAGGACCTCATGCTGGGGGCTTAAGTGGAGAGGAAATGTTTTGAGAATGATGAGGGCAGTGAATGTACAAATGTGCTTTACACGATTGATGTATGTATGGATTGTGATAAGAGTTGTATGTGCCCCTAAGAAAATGATTTTTAAAAAGTAAGATAATTCTTACATAATATTTAGGATTGATTCATATAACTGAAACGGTTGCTTCTATGACCTCTAAGAAATTTGGTTCTCACGAAATTGCCGAAATTACTGATTTCTTTAGAAAGATAACAATCATGCATCTTTATGTGCATTTTCACATGTAAGACAAGCAAATAGTTCTCATCGATGAGGAAACAAAGACTTAGAATTAAGTGATGTTGCCAAGATGACATTCAATGAATAGCATGTTGTCTTTGGCATATTAACAGCTGTAGACCATGTGTTACCACTTGGGTATTTGCCCCCTGGATTCTAAGACTTGCCTGTACATGCTGGGTTTGTTACCATGGTGTGGGTCTCTTTACTTCCTGACCAGAGGAAGTGTGCTTCCTCAAGTGTTACAAGGTTAGTTTTCTTCTTGAACTATATTTCCTGGACGAAACCCCTTGAACTTCATAATTATCACCATAAATACGCCTAATGGGTTTATTGGCATGTTAAAAATTGTATTCTGTTGGCCCTTGAAGAGTGCCACATAATTGCTAAATAATGGTACTTAAAATATTTATAAAGGGACTATTGATTTGTATTTGTATATATCTATCTATATATTTATAACATTCTGATCACAAATAAAAACGTGGATAAATAATGTCCTGCCTATAGTCACCAGTGATAGTAAATCATTGCCAGGTGTAACCAGATAGACCTTACCTAGCCAAAGTCCCTCGGGTTTTCTGGAATCATGTTGTTGATGATGGACTTCTTGATCCCAGTTTACTCGTCTTTTGGATTTACTTGTTCTCTGACTTGGAAGCTTCATTCTCAGATAAGGCATAGTGAGTATTGACAAATACATAATTTCCCCTTCCCCTCTCCACTGGCTTTGCCCCATGTAGTTCGCGTTTTTAATTTTTTTTTTAAAGACTCCTTTAGTGTGGCAGTTAGATTTTATGCCACCTTGTACTTGTGTAGGGATGAGGGTCTAACTGCCATTTAGGGCACAGCCTGATGATGCCTCTTGGGAGGTGTGGCTTTTTTGTAAAAGAGACACTTGGACCCCTTCCCTCTCTCTCTTATGGAAGCCTTCCTCCTTGCTGGAATTCTGCCTCCAGGGGATGCTCCCTGACCCTCCAGGCTGTTAGCCCTGGAAGCCAACCTGGGAACTTTTGGTACCCTCCTCTGTTCTCGTGAACCCTGGATACAAACCACTCTGCACCAACCACCAGTGATTTCCCTGCTTGCTTCACCTTTCTGAGTCATCAGCCTGCAGCTATGTGCCTCTGTGTGAAGAGGGCTCAGGCAAACATTGGACCCAGGACTTGTGCTGGATGAGGCGTGGATGCTTCTTTGAGATAACATTACTTCTTGATACAAAGGTCATTCTTGTACATGTATGAGTGTCACTGGTTTTGTTTCTCTACACAACCCAGCCTAACACACTCCGAAAACCAAAAAAGAGTACAACATTCTTGGGTGCCTGAATTGAAATTGCAAATTGGCACTGGGTTCTCTTGCGTCTCCTTAGTCCCATTCATAGGGTAGGGGTCAGAGCTGGGTCCTGGGAAAAGGGATATTTTGCCTCCTCTTTTGACTTTCTGGAACATTCATTCTGTACCACACCTAGTGCTGCTAAGAAGTGGCGTTTGTTTTAATGTTTTGCCACAAAACTGTGGGAGGACACTCACATACATTTTAAGAGGCCTTTCTTTGCTCAAGTTTTCCCTTCTTCTGTACCTCCCTGCGCCGTGAGTAGGAAACCATGGGCTCAGTTCTACTTTGGATACAAAAAATTTTATCTTGGGGCAAGAGATAATTCATTAAACTGTCATGACAGTTTTCATCTGTGCTTTTGCAAAGTCCTGTTGGTAAGGCTTCATTGATTCCGTTCCATTCCCATAAATCTAGGGTGTATTAGAACGGGCTTGCCATTGCTCTTACTTTAGGTCAGTTTGTGGGGCCACAGGAAACCACCTTAGGATATTTATGCGTTTGTTTTGCCCTCTGTGGGATTCACCCCACCTCACTGTTGTTAAGTGAGGGCCTGGATTCCGGTGTGCAGCAGCCTTCCCTTTCAGCAGCATGGCTCTCTTACTGTGGATGAGAATCTTAGGAGAGCTTATGAAATGGAACAGGCACACAGTGGCAAGTGTGTGTCTCCTACGGTTCGGGCTCAGGCTTTGTCTCAAGCTTCCTAGTTGATTCTGTGGACTCTCAGACCCGTGGAAGGAACTGGTTCTAAGTCTTAGCAGACAGCTGAATATCAGAATGGCATTCTTCAAGTGGGATGTTACCCCAGAGAAGAGGAAGGAAAAACTCAAAGCATGGTGGGAAAAGGTACACCTCAACCAGTGTTCCTCCAGGTGTCCCACAAAGCATTCGGTCAACGGGCGGTTGGTAAAGGCAGTGCTCTCTAAGGGTCCAATGGTTGGATGCACTTGGGAAAAGCTTGGGTTAAAAACAGCTGCCTCCAATTCCCTTTAAAATTTAATTAAAGAGCCCTTGAGCTTTAAAAATCCTAATAAGCATTGTATATTACCAAAAGTTCTCAAACTCACTGGTCCATAGGGGTCTTTCCTGGGACTGAACTGTTATAAAATGCATTCTAGGAACTGTAGAGTCAAAACAATTCCCTTACAAATACAAATACAAGTAAGACATGTATGAGGGGGCTTCAGAGTTTATAGAAAGTTCCATTATCTCTTACTTACATTTTTTAACAAGTGTTTTAAAGCAACCCCTGGTATTTTCAGTATATAAGAAAATGGCAAAGTCTCTTCATATCCCTCAGTGTTACCTCATTTATTCTCTGCCCTCTAGCAATTCAACCCACAAACGAGTGGCTTTAGTTTTCAAGGGTAGTAGCCCCGGAGGGTTGCCAGGCCCCTCTGAGCAGCTGGTCATTCATCTCTTGTGTTGATTCTCTTCAGCACAGAGAAAGGGGGCTAAACCCACTTAGCCATTCACAGTGGGATCAACTTCTTCATTCAAGCAAATAGGGAGAAAGGATTTATAAGGCTCCATTGTGCTTCAGGAGCCCTGGTGGTACAGTGGGTTAAGTGTTGGACTGCTAACCATAAGGTCAGTGGTTCAAACTGACCAGCAGTTCCACAGAGGAAAGGTGAGGCTGTCTGCTCCCATAAAGATTGCTGCCCTGACAAACCCTGTGGAACATACTTGGCTCTATGGGATCACTATGCTTCGGAATCTACTAGATCAGCGGTTCTCAACCTGTGGGTCGAATGACCCTTTCACAGGGGTCCCCCAATTCATAACAGTAGCAAAATTTCAGTTAGGAAGTAGCAACAAAAATAATTTTATGGTTGGGGGGTCACCACAGCGTAAGGAGGAAACGTATTAAAGGGTCGCGGCATGGGGAAGGTTGAGAACCACTGTACTAGATGGTAGTGAGTTTGCCTTGGGCTTATTGTGTGAAGCATTGGTGAGTCAGTGGTAGGATTCTCACCTTCCATTGCTGGGATCCAGATTCAATTCCCAGTGGTGCATCTCATGTCCAGCGACCATCCCTCTGTCAAGGGAAGTTAACACCTCTTTTGGATGGTAAATAGGTTTCAGTGCAGCTTGAAGATTGGATGGATTGGCAAGAAAGGCCTGGTTGGTGATCTACTTTTGAAAACTAGCCAAGGAAAACCCAAGGAGTACAATATAGGTCGTGGCTAAGAAAATGGGCCTTCATTTTGGGGGGACCCTGGTGCTCCTAAAGATTGAAAATGGAAGCATGACATCCAGAAGCCTGTGTTCGGAAAACCTCGGTGTCATAGGTGGTAATCAGGTGGGTGGTCTTGAGAATGAAGATATTGTAGACAGGGAAACTGCTTACATAAAAGCAAAGGCTTTTAATGTAAGATAATTCAGGAGGAGCTGCAGGCCACAGAAGTGTCAAAGGAAGGAGAGATGGGCTTGATAGGTGGACACCTGATGGGGCGTTGTGTGATAAACAAAACATTGGGTCATTGAGACACTACTATAATTAATTAGCAGTTAATTAATGCAATTAATAATACCCAAGTACAGTCTACAGAGTCAGACTGCCTGATAGAGCACTAACATTTGTAATGTGAGAATATTAATAACAGTCACCTTAGGTGGTACATGAGGATTAAATTCACTCACATGTAAGAGTTTAGCATAATACCCAGCGTGGAACTGCAGTAACGTTTAGATTACAAGGAGGTACCCCCTAAAACCCAAATTGCGCTGAGCAGAGTGGAGCTTTCGAAATACCCATTCTTCCCACTAGACAAGCATTGAACAACTCGCTCTGAGTCAGTGCACCCTGGGAAGTGGCATCACCTGGGAAGCTTCTCTGTTCACAGTGAGTTTTTTTGCATTTTGCTCAAACCTCATTGTTTTGATGGCCAATTTAAGAGAACAGTGTGTGGCTGTTTTGTTTTTGTTTCCTGCTTGGGAAAAATGCCACTGGGGTAAAACCTCAAGTGTATGAGCGGTTTTCTGTTTTAGAAAAAGGCGAAATGTCAATTGATGACAACCTGGTTCTATGTGCCCGTCAACTTCTCAAACAGGAAAAAATGTCAACCCCTTAGTGCATTTGGAGTTTATTCCACCAGGTCAGACTATTAATCTACTTAGAGGTTCTTAAAATATTGTGTGACAGACGGTAGACTGGTTTCTCCACCACGACTATATACCTGCTCATGCAGCCATCTCAGTGTGCAAGTTTCTGGTAAAAACAGCATGCCTCTCTTGCCCCACACACTTTACTCACATGACCTCACTCCGTGCAATGTCTTTTTGTTTCCACAAATGAAGAGGGACATGAAAAGACTGCGATTTGACAATGTAGGATAGGTGAAGAAAAAAAACAGGGAGGTGCTGTCAGCCATCCAAACAGATGAGTTTGAAAAATGTTCCCAAGAATAGAATCGCAGCTTTGACAAATATATTAAGTGTAATGGAGAGTACTTTGAAAATGATAAGCTTGTTTTGTAAGAAAATATAAATACATGGAGGGGGGGGGATCCTCACTGTATGTTTATTATTATCATCTGTTTTATAGTATTTGAATTTGTTTGCATGATGATTTTTAGAGATATGAACGTGCTTTGGTTCCTCTTCCGGCAGGAAAAGTGGTTTCATTTAGTAATAAATTGTTGCTAATACTGTCTTACTTACAGGTTGTACAGTGTGTCCACAGGCATTTCGCATTTGACATCCATTAACCGTAGCCAGATGGTTGGACTCCCATTTATAGAGCATCTTCCTGCCACAGAGGGGCCAAAGGGGGCATAGGACAGGATTTCTCACTGTTTGTCATTGACATTCTGATTCCCAGTAACAGGCACTGTGGTTCAAGACAGGAGAGAATTTTTGAAACTCTGTTTGCAAATTCATAGCCCATGACTGGTGAGCTGTTTTCCAAGTGTATAACAGCTTTCCAGCTTCTCCAGTACGTATCCCAGACTCTTCCCCTGGAAAATCATTGCTTGGTTTTCAGCTTAAATGCCATCCTTAAGCTCACTGCCTACTTTCAATTCTGACTCGTATTAACTCTGTACTGCCCCTGTGGGTTTCCGAGGCTGTAACCCTTTTTAATGGGAGCAGAAAGTTTCATCTTTCCCCTGAGGAGTAGCTGATGGTTTCCAACTTTTGACCTGCCAGTTAGTAGCCCAGTGTGTAACCCACTGCATACGTGGCTCCCTTCTCCTTCATGTACCAGTCTAACTGAGGCTGCCTCCTTCTCTCTCTCAGAACCCTCCTGTAGTTCCTCTCTGACACCTTCTACACTTGGCAAATGTAGAACTGCAGGTCTGTTTCTATAAGAGCCAGGTCTCCCACTAAACTCAGCTGCAGAAGAGCAGAGATCCTTTCATTTATATTCATTAGATCCTGCCTGCATATTTAGATTCCAGGACCCGGCGTGGCATCTAAAGACCATCAATAAGTAGTTCCCTAGTGAGTTGGAAAATCCATTTTCTGTGGTAGAAGTCCAAGGACGTGGTCTTTAATTCCCATTGATAAACGCTGGCTGTGTTGTAGCTCCTGTTCTCAGGTTGATTCTGGGTCCCCAGGTGTTACAGAGCCAAACACTGTCCAGTGTCTGTCATTTCATGGTGCTTAGTACGCTCAAGTCGCTGTTGTTATCACTGATAATAGCACTGCTGTGTGGTCTTATTTAGTGTTCTCTGTTTGTCCCCGCTGGGTTCTAATATCTATTGCAGTGGCCACAGGGAACCCACAGACGAAACCCATGATTACAGGGTTTATTAAGGAAGTTAAGTTGTAATGCCAGTGTGAAATGTTCAGGGGTGAGTTGTTAGCAGGACATGTCACCAAGTTCTTTCAGATCTGCTAATTGATGCCCAGAGAGGCATATCACTCCACTGTGTGCTTCAAATCGCAGGCATTCAGCTCAAGCTCAGTGGGTCAACACATTTCCCTGAATTAAGTCCCCCCTAGGCACCACATTCCCACAAGCCTCAGCATAAAGGCATGAGCTGGACTTCCATGGGTCAGCAAATGCAATTTCCCCAATTAGTGTCCAGAGCCATTCTCCTATACAAAAGTACTCAACTCGACCTACTCCGTGGGTTGGGAAGTTCATCACGTTGTGGCATGCTCTGGTTCCCGGTTCTGCTGTTGCTCCTCTCTCATGTTATGGCTCTCTTCTGGATCCAGGGGGTTCACATACTCCACTCCTGGTTCTTGCAGGAGAAAGAGAGAGACAGAGACAGAGAGAGAGAGACCCATACCCGTGCTTCTGAGAGCTCATCTTATGCACAGCAGGATGGCATGGCTGGGGGTCCTGTTTGAAATCACTCACACGGCCTGTACCTTCCCCTGCCTTTTTAACCAGACCCACGCAGGGAAAGGGCCTTTGGTGGGAGTTAGAGATTTGGGCTAGAAGAGCCACAATAAATAACTCACTGCACCTGCAGCTGCTTTTCAACCTAGGGGCTTTATCTTTCAGCACCTTAGCGGACCTTCTGAAGCTCGGTTTTCATTGGCTCATTTTGAGACGTCGATTGCCAGGCTCTTCGCCTCGACCTAGACCGCTGGAGGCATGACTTGCAACACCGCAGCAGCATGCAAGCCACCGCGTTATGACGCACTGGCAGGTGAAGAGCGTTGCCAGTGGCTGACGCCGTTAAACTCTGAGTGCTACACTGTGGCCCTCTTTCAAATGGACAGAATAGCGGCTGTCTGCATCTGCTCGCCTGGGAGATATGCAGTGCACATGAGACGTTGACGATTATGCGATGACTAACAATTAGGCCGGGTTCTCAGCTGGGCACTCAGGAAGCTAGCTGCTCTCTCACTCTTTGAAACCTTTCTCCAAAGAGTTGGACATGTCGTCCCAAAGAGTTCTGCTCCCAGCCTGCCCTTGGACAGTTGCCCGAGTGGTTTGTCACGGTCAACACAGGTGAGCAGAGTTCCCTGGACACCCTGCTTCACCATTAGAGGATGCTGGGCTCTGAGCAGCACTGGGCCACGACCTCATCTGTATAGGTATCATTCTATTTCCAGAGCAAGTATCATGGCAGTCTAGACCACACTCAGTGAAGGCAGTGCTCACAACAGGGTGATGCAAATGCAGTCCATTAAGTGGGGAGGCGTCGATGGTTTTGTTGTCCAGTCTATTTTGACACATAACAAACGCCTGTAACAGCAGAACTGTGCCATAGCACTCGCTAGGCTGTAATCATCCGTGTGGGAGCAGACAGCCAGATCTTTCTCCCACGGAGCTCATGCGGGGTTCACATTACACAGTTAACAGCCAACCTGAGCCCTGAAAATTTACCATTCAAGGTAGTGGCTTCTCTGGGCTTCTGGGAAGCATTTGTTTGAATGACCATCAATTTCTTTGATTCGTAAGTGCTTGGTAAGATTCCCTCCCCACCCCACCCCCCTGCTCCAGTGGAAGTAGCCCCCTCCCCATCTGTGTAAAGGACCTCCTACTCCTGATAACAGAAGGGAGAAAAATCACACACCTGGCAGTGTTGTTACCATAAAGATTTAGATGATGAAAATTCTCTTAAATATTTAAAGAAACTGCTGAGCCTAGCTTAATCATCTTATTGAGAAGCTTAGATTTAAAACGGGAATGTCTGTTCTTAGGGATGAGGCAGGTTAAACTGCCTTAGAAATAAAGTGCTTCACAGTTGTATCGTAAAATCTCAACTGACATTAAGGTAATTGTGCCTAAGCACAATTTAGAGCCCTTTTGAATGTTTGTTGTAGACACAATAATGATGCTATTTTTAATAGTCAAATGCTCGTTCTCCAGAAATAAGCCTGCGTTTCATTCATTCATTTATTTGTTTGTTTGTTTGTTTGTTTATTTAGGTGTGTGTCCTAAACACATTCATGTGGGGGGATATGCGGTCTCAGAATACTTTTCTCAGCACCAGGAACATGGCAGATAATGGGCCCAGCACCATCACATCTTTAAGAAAGACGGCACAGGAAGGGGACACGGTGTGGCGGGAGCTGGTGGGCCCAGGGAAGTATAATCCTACAGGACTCAAAGCTGTGTGCAGTGAAAGCTGTTCAGGCCTTCCAGGCTTCTAGGGAGTGTTTTAGAAGCAAATTTCCAGGCCGCCACCCACTGGGCCCTAGCTGGTCTATTTGGGTCTTTTTTGGAAATTTTCAAAGGTTGGGGAGCAGATGGATCCCAAAGGAGAGCAGGGCTGAACTCTAGCGATTCAGATCTGAGCCAGAATCAGAGCCCTTGGCCACCAGGGTTGGGCACTATTGGGCAGGACACACACTCAGCACCCTGCCTCCCAGCATTTGGTGACTCTGAATCCCCAAGCAAGGTGCCACTGGTACTGCTAACAGGTACCTGGGGAACGCCCAAGCCACATTTTGCATATGGGGTCTAGCTAAATCCAGAATGAGCTGAAGGTATGCCCCTGATGGAAGGTGGGGGCTTACTGTCTGGGGCAGAAAAGCAATTTCTCTTGATCTTGAATTTCAGCAGAATTCAGGAACCTGTGCTGCCGATAGTTCCCTTTGTGTAGCTCTCTATCTGTCCAGGTCAGGGGAGCAACATTGATTTAAGCCAGCTCATCCTCTTTTATAGTATCTGCTAATAGTTTAGATAAGAGTTGATGTTCCATCCCCGCCTTACTCAGCCCCTAATCGTTTCCCTGCCTAGGGATCTCTCTGCAATGGAATTGTCGCCTCTAGCCCGCCCTGCAGGACTTCATGCAGGTAACGGTGCTTCTGTGGCCAGCTCCTGCTTGAGGGTAAACCCCTCCTGGCCCTCATGGGGTACCAACCTTGACCACACTGGGATCTTGGGAGTGAACGCCAGGGCCTCCGGGCAGCGCTTCCCCCTGTTTCTCCCTCCCTCTCTCATCCTACCTTAGGCTCGCTGGCTTGCTCATTGCTCACTAGAAATTGGAAATCCCCCCACCGCCATCTCATTTCTCAACTCCTCTTCAAGGAGCCTGGTCTTGGCTAGTAGGTGTGAAGTTTAGAGGCCTCCAGCTAACATTTCACATCCTCGGCCCCCTAAGTTCCTCCACCCCCACCCCCGCTTGAACATATTACTGTCTCATTTACCCCGGGATCCACAATCCATGCCCCTGGAAACAGCCTCCAAGAAGTTAAATGACGCATTGTGTTGACCAAATCTGCTGCAAGAGAGTCTGTAAAACCCTAAAAACCAAAGAGGTCATTTTGAAGACTTGAGATGCAACCTGACCAAGCGAGGACAGTTTCCATCGCTTCATAAACATTCAAAAGCTGGGCAGTGAGTAATGAAGACTGAAGATCGGATGACTTTGGATTATGTTAATAATGAATACATCGAGGACTTCCAGGAGAAGGAACCAACCTGTCTTGGAAGAAGTACAGCCAGAATACTCCTTAGACGGAATAATGGCAGTAGTTCATTTTACATACTTTAGACGTGTGAACGGGAGGGCCCATTCGTTGGAGAAGGACAGAATGCTTGGTAAAGAAGAGGGTCAGTAGAAAAGAAAGACTTCATGAGACGGATTGGTACAGTGGCTACCACAGTGGGCTCAAGCATCAGGACTGTGACAACAGCATGCAGCCGGCAGCATTTCATTTTGCTCTAAGTAGAGCCACGGAGACAGAGCAGACTTGATGGTGCATGTTTTATGCCATGTCTCTTTTGTGGGCTCTCCCGCCAGCGTCGAAGCTCCAGGAGGACAGACACGTGTGTGCGTCATTCACTGTTATAGCCCCTGTGCCTCGAATAGCCCAGCATGCCACGTGCAGCCAGCCAGTCACACTGCGTGAAGCTGTAAGGAAAGGTGGGCTTGCTGCCTGCCTCTGCAGCTGCATTTCTGAGCACACCTCTCCATGTCTGTGCCCTCGCTCTCGACACCCTGTGTTTCCCACAGCATCTTTTGCCCTTTCCCTTGCTGCTGCCCCTCCCTAGATCTCCATCTCTACCTGCTCATCCATCCAGTCTTAGCTCAGAAATCACCACTGGGGCCCTCCTCAGTACAGGCCCTGATACCCTGTACCAGTGGTACCCATCACACGCACTGCCTGTTTCTGCCTCACTGTCGGACGCTTCAGTTAAGTGCTTTAAGCTCCACCATTGTGGCTCATTTTCATAAGCCCTGGCTCTGGATCTGAGTGAGGATTGGCTCGATGGCAGTATGTTTTTTGGTTTTGGAGCACAATATGGATATGAGTGGTGTTTTACCGACTGAAGAAAGGAGGGGTAGAGGCTACTGCAGAGCTAGAAAAGAATATTTTACTCTTTATAGTCCTACCAATCACAGCAGCTGACCTAGAGGTGTGGCAGTTCAAACGCACCCAGCTGCTTCATGAAAGAAAGACCTGGCAAAGTGCTGCTATAGAAAGTGGTGGTGGTAGGTGGTGCTCTGGGTTGGTCCCGATTGAGAGTGATTGTATATGAGAGCAGAGCCACCCCCATAAGGGTTCTTCTGAGGTTGATGTCTTCACGGGATGCAGTCTGTAGGGTTTCTTTCTCCCATGAAGCTAATGGGGGAGGGAGAGAACCATTGAACTTAGCACCATTGCATTACCATGGCTTCTATAGCCAAGAAAATCCTAGGGAGCCGTTCTGCCATGCGGCACTTGGGATCAACAGTCTTGCTGATGGTGGGTGCAGTGGTGATAATGTCTTTGAGGATAATTTATACCAAACAAATCCCAAGGAGTTGGAGACCAAAGACATCCCAAATGTCTAACTCTTGAGCTGCTGTTCTGCTTCCCCACCCTCATTTCTCCTTTGAATACAGTCCCTCATGCCCCTGGGCTCTATGATTCACTGCAGTGTTCCACAGAAATCACCAAAGTTGAAGGAAATGTCTCATATGGTGCTAGTCAGCCCCACTTCTGAAGGTCCGGCAGAGACGAGTCTCTGCAGGTCTGTTTGCTTCTACTGAAGCTAGTTAGGAAATAGAGATCTAGCTTTCCAGGTGAGCTGAGCTGTATCAGAGCTATATGGTGCTATCAGGAGCTATGCCTCATCCAAGGGAAACAAAGGATGGTGTCACGTCACACCCTCTACTAAGGTAGAGTCAAAGAAGCCCCCAAAGAAACAAAGGGTGTGATGGGTTTCCAATCTCTACTGAGATCAGGTCTTAATCCCATCCTAAATCCTGTCGATCACTATAGTAGAGAATGCCTCCAAAATGGGACTCTAGTCACGTGTACACACACACACACACACACACACACACACACCATCACATAAGGAATTATGCTTTGAATTAATGGGCAGTATGCTCCCTCTTGCATGTCTTCAAGGCTACTTAGAATTCAAATAGCCTTGTTTTCACATTGCACCTTGAAGAGGTGTTGGCCACAACTGGAGATGGTCGGTTAAAGCAGGCAGAACCCTTTCATGATCGTAAACTTTATGCATTGCTTAGGAAAAGGGGGTCCAGAGGGTGCAAGTTTGTGCGCCATTTTCTGAGGAACACAGACCAAAGGCTTTGCGCCGTCAGTCTTTCTCTGCACGTCTGCTTCATGTCCTTAAGCCTGAATTTATATAAAGAAGTGGTTTAATCACTCAATTGCCATTTTCCCCATGAATTTCTTTTAGCTAGTAGAAAATGTCTCCTGTGAGCAGCGTCCTCTTATTTTTATTAACTTAAAAAATTTCATAAGTAATTTGAAATTTTAAAATAAAAATGAATTTGGAATAAAATTAAGGGAGCTCTAAATCTCTTTCCTACCCTTTAGGAGAGAGGTGCTTCCTGGGGTGTCAACATCAGACATGGCTAGTGAAGCAAAATCTAAATGGACCTGAATTTATAAAATTTGGGGGAACCAGAACAACAGAAACAGGAGACATTCCAGGTCAGCACCCTGCTACAAACTGCACTCTCGTGGAAAACAAGGGAAAGTTGGAAACAACACTGTGCTGCTCCAAGATGCGGCCAGCCACGCTGCTTGGAACGTGTGTTTTGCTCTCTATAGGCCTGCCAATGATCCAGTCTCCCGCGTGGGCGCCTGAAAGGACTGGGTGCTGCTGAGCCTCCCTTCCAGGCTTCTACCCTTCGTTTTCCCAGCTCTGGTCATCATTTTGCTTCCCCCAAATCTTAACACAATCAGTTCTGCCCCAATTTTGACTCGTTGGCCATGACTGAACCAGTTGGAAGCCCTGCTTAGACAGAGCTTCAGGTTACCCAGGAAAATGTTAGTAGCAGTTTGCTGCAACTGATTTGGAATGATGCTTACACGAAGTCAACTTTATAGGAGAGAGATATTAGGACTTTGCCACCCACAAATGGTGGAGATTTTTTGCTATTTATTGGATGCCTGGCACATATTCCTCAAAGATTAGAAGCCTATGTCGTGGTTTCTCTGTGGACCCTAACCTCTCAGCAGGATCGCTTTCACAACTTACTAGGTAAATACATACAACTGGGGTCTTCAGATTGTGTTTTCGTTGCTTTGAGGAAATCAGATGCAATACCAACCCCCTCTTAATCTTTCACAAGTCAGAACCAGTAGTTAGCCATTTAATTGGCTCAAATGGGCAATCCTTACCATTCAACAAGCAAATAGATCCCATGTCTTAAGCATCTTTAAGTATATAAATGTCTAGACTTTTGAGGTTAGGTTTTTTACCTTTGATAGGTTTCAAGATAATGATAGAGGGACCTTTGATAGATTTGAAGGTACTGCAGCATTGGGTAGCTCAGTGGTAGAATTCTCACCTTCATAGCAGAGACCCAGGATGGATTGCTGTCCAATGCAGGTCATTCAATACCACCTCTGTTGGTGGAAGTTTGCATATTGCTCAGGAGGCGCTGGAGTGGTGTAATGGATTACACATTGGGCTCCAAACCGCAAGGTCAGTAGTTTGAAAACTACCAGCTGCTTCTCAGGAGAGAGGTGAGACTTTTACTCCTATGAAGTTTGACAGAGTCGGAAATGCCTGGATGGCAGTCAGCTAGGAGGATTTTTGGTTTTGGCGTGATGATGACCAGGTTTCAGTGGACTTTCCAGAGGAAGACAAACTAAGGGCAAAGGCACGGTGATCTACTTCTAAGCTCAGCCAGGGAAATCCCTAAGGACTGCAGTGGTTTCTTCCACAGCCTATCCTGGGATGGCACCGGGCAGTAGTCCGTTCCACTGTCTATGGGCTGCTGTGAGTCAGGGACTGGATGGATGTCCACGAACGGCAGCCTCAGAGACAAGTGAGCTTGGGTGGTGTCGGAACGCTGCCCCGGCTGCTCTGCCCACAGCAGTGTCAGAGCAAGGTTGTCTTTTGTTTCTGTTTTTAAGGGATTCGTCTTTCATCAAGACTTCTGAAAACATTCAAGTTAGTTTTAGTTGATTTAACTTACTTCTTTTACAATCATATTCCATGTGTTTTTTTTTATAGTATTTTGTGAAGTTGTGAAACTGTCGTAAGGAGGCCTACGAACAAGAAACTGGCCCTTGGTAGAAGTTCAAGTGCACAGGCCTCCTTGAGCCCGGTTTACTCCTTCTGTCTATTTAGTGTGATGTGAACATCAATATATTTTATAGAGGGAATAAAGATTTTGCTTAATCTTGCAGCATAACTCACTTGTAATCATTTTTCTTTAGTCTTGTTTTCCTATAACTTAAAAAAAGATTTAAACTTCAGTGCAAATGGTCCTGTGAGAATGTCTTTGTTTGTTTGTTTTACCTCCAGCACAAACATACTCCCTGATATATTGTAAGTCGAGGTTACAAGTTGTTCTTAGTTAGAGACATGCATTATGTTCAGGTGACAGTTTTAGGAAAGGTTAGATTTGCTCTCACAATGGGAAGAGATCTTCTGATTTAGAGAGGGTGGTTTTTTAATTAGCTATTAAGTCACATGTATCAATTTGACTGCCATTGGAGGGATTGAG
Source organism: Echinops telfairi (assembly GCF_000313985.2). NCBI lineage: Eukaryota > Metazoa > Chordata > Mammalia > Afrosoricida > Tenrecidae > Echinops > Echinops telfairi. The sequence goes on along the minus strand of NW_022103922.1, from coordinate 16,948,273 downwards.
CATATGCCTATATTTTTATTCCTTGCACAACATTTTTTTCAAGAGGAAGAGAAATGATCCTGGTTAATGAAGTAGGCATTAATTAGGCCAGCTAACACCTCGATGAGTCTCACCCAGCCCATTAGGGGCAGAAGTTCCAGGACACTGGTTCCTGCTGCCTCCTCAACTTCCCTTAACCTTCTTTTGAGCCACGGGCACATCTAGCGTCTTCTGAGGTTTTTGAGGGTGAGAAACTTTTCCAGCCTCCTTTTGCACCCCTCAAATCATTCGAGAATGTTTCCTCTTGAAAGTGCTTCAAACCTGCTATGGAGTTAGCCTTTGGAGAGGAAAAAGGTGGTTAACGTAAAATACCAGCAGAGAGCCTTTGAAGACGGATGACGTGTTTTCCCTCCTTAGGATGCTCAGTCACACACCACCACACATGTGCACGGAGAGGGGAAATGTTAGAAGTGCATTTACGTAAACTGTGCATCATCTCTGCGTATACAACTTTTCGGCTTGGCTCTCATGTGCCCAGACCAGTAACAAGGAGTGATTTATGCGCTGCCTTCTGGAGGTTTTTGTAGCCCTAGCCTGTTTTGAGTTCGTCCCTCCACACACAGTGAATTGGTAGTAGTATGCCGGGCCATTCAGGGAGCCACTAGCCAGATGTGTCTGCTGAAATAGAAGTAAAATTACGAATTGATTCCCTAGTTGCATAGCCACATTTCAAGGATTCGGTGTGTGATAAAAAATAAGCACACGTTTGGACAAGTGGGGAGCTAACAGCAGGGAGTACAAGCCACGAGGGTGCCTAGAATTGAGGGTGGTGACCATTGCACAGCTCTGTTACTGTGACTGAACTACTGAATTGTATGACACGTGAAGTCTGTGTGACAGTGAAACGGTTTAAACATGTTTAAGGTAAACACAAGATTTCAAACATCAAAACAAAACTCAGATGTTGTGAATGTTTCCTGTCAGTTAAATAATGCACTGGAAATATCTCACGACATTTCGGTTTCAATGTATTATTAAAATTTAATTTTACGTTGTTTTACATTAAAAACATAAAATTACTTCTGTAGGTCACATTATGCTTTTCCTGGGCAGCACCACCTTAGAAAACCCCATATGGTTGTTTGAAATCTCTTTGTTTTAGTGCGAAGGTTATACCAAATGAGCTTACCTCGAAGTGATGGAGAATTGGATGATTAGTAATAACTCACACAGCATGTCAGTGGTTTGGGGACTGCAAACATGCATCTAATTTTGACTCTGTCTACCAATTGGTATTATTTATTTATTTAGTTGACATCATTATTTTTTAATGCTTATAAAGGTGTCGGCCATCCCGAGCTAGTGAAGATTTTACTCTCTGCCCTTTGATCGGCATGGGACCATGGCTGACTGAAGGACAGGGATTAGGCTTCACGTGTTTCATACATGCTTCCAGTACAGGAATGTGTAGCCCCGGTGGCACTGCGACTTAAGCATTGGCCTACTCACCACAAAATCGGCCATTCAGTCCCACCAGCTGCTCAGTGGGAGAAGGGTGCTGGCTGTTGGCATATTAAAGATTTGCATTCTAAGAAACCTTGTATCGGGTCCCTCACGGTGTCCGCACCAACCCGATGGCAGTGGACTTACAGGCCATACAGAGCCCTGCTGGCACATTGGCTGAAACGCACAGCAGGTAACTGACAGGTGGCGCTTTCAGCCCACCGACCCGCCCTGGGAACAAGATGTGACAGTCTGTTCCTGTGAAGCTCCACACCCTTGAACTCCATATGGGGTCGGTCCCCTTGGTCGCCCTGATGGCAGTGGGCTTTGAGTGCAGCCGAAAGTAAAAGGAAAGTAATACTTAACCTGCAGTATTGGCAGCCGAAAACCCAGGTCAGGAATTTCAGGGCATGAAACCATGTCCAGCCAGAACCATTCACTTGACAAAAGAACTTGTGCTGCCCTCGAAAGCATTTAACTTTTGTGTAGCACCGCCGTAGCTGCTCCTACGAAGTTGCTTAATTTATTTATGTGAGTTCAAACTGGGTTCAGTGTAATTTTTCAGTTAGGCTAAATGCAGGCCCGTTAGTGTTATGTAAACCTTGTTTAATGCTGTTGTCATTCATTTGATTATTTAAAAAGAGTTATCTAGGGCAGAAAGCGAGTTTCCAGACTTAAGGGTTGTTTATGTCATGTTTTGTTTTTGTTGTTTTATTTGGATCATCAAGATATAGTAAGCTAGAGGGGAAACCCTTGTGGATTTGCGAAAAATTCAGAACTCTCTTTTTAAAGGCAAGGCCGTTGCTTTGGCTGTGGACTCTCCTTGCAGAACTCGTAATGATGCACACTGAAATAGCAAGTGATGGAGAACAAAACCTTTGTGCTGTCTGCTGTGGTTTGGTGGTGCTAAGGGGAAGGCAAGGAATGTCCCTGGGCTGCCTTGACTCAAGCTGATGCCTGACTGTTTTCCAGGACTAACTCTTCCGTGGTGAACTGAAACCATGCCCCTTTTGGCCCCAAAGCCTGGTTTGCTGGTACTTCCCCCTTGGTTCCTTCCTGATGTGTCAGGAGAGACTGATTCTGGACCCCTGCTTTCCTCAGTAAGGGGACCCTGAGAAATGACTGTTTCTGAAAGCTGGCCCAGGCCCCATGCCGCTGTACAGATAGATGTTAACTGGCATCTTAGGGGTGACAAGGAAGTACTGTTTCTGAAGCTAACACATCACTTTTCTGGCAGGGCTTGGGGTTCAGTGCTCTCTCTGGTCGTCTTTGAATGGTGTTTTATCAGTCAGACAAAATAATATTCTACTATTAATATCGTTCTGCTAAAACAGTGTGGAATAAAGATTTAATGTTCTTTTCTCAGGCAAGTGCTGGTGCCCACCGGGTAGGACTGTAATAAACGAGAAACAAATGAGGCAGCTCAAAGTTATGACTCTCCATGGCTTTTAGGTCTCTCATACATTTTTATAAAACATATATCAGAACTTCTGGATTGTTAAATTAGGTTATTTTTTTTAATGCAATTGTATTCAAATACGAGCCCGGGAGTAACACTGCTCATCCCGTTAGGTCTCAGTTCGCAGAACTGACTTTCCTGGCTCCCAGGTTTTTTGCTGTGATGATGTCCACGGGTCCATAACGGGCACAAGACAGGTGACCCCGAGGCTGGGCTCCTTGTTGATCTTCAAGTAAAGCACTGGGCCCCTCAAGCTCAGCCCCGGGCTCCTCCTTTTGCCGACAGGCAGGCAAACAGGTGACCAGGGATCCCTTCTGCATTTCCCAGCTGACTTTAAAGGTAAAGATAGTAGCAGTGTCACATGAATCTGCCATGTCGCTACTGCTTAATAATGTGTACTCCCCAAAGAAACCCAGGAGTGCCTTAGAGACCAGAATGTAAGCTTGAGCTCAGATGTGCACTAGTCCGACGTGTCATTAAATATTGGTGCCAATGAGCACGTGGCACAGAGCTGATCATTAGGCTTAGAATGAGTAAGCCTCACTCGGAATAAGCCACGACAAGGCTCTTTGAGATGACAGTGGACAGTGGTAGGGCTGGGAGGGTAATAAGATGGGCGGGGTTTCATAGTAATGTGTCCAACTCTCTCCCGATGTGTGGGTGGTGTGCTTTAGCAGAAATGCTTCGTGCCCCTACCTGCAATGTTACCCCTGCCTGTAAGTGCCGGAGGGTCCTTGGGTTCTCCAAAACCAGGGATGGTCTCACAAGAGTAACTCAGAAAGTATTGCTACAAAGCATAGAAGTAATAAAATGAAAAGCTGTTGTTTTTCAACATCTCCTCCCTCTAGGTCTCACACCCTGCTGAAGACGGTGTGTCCATCTGTCCCTCCAACCCTTTTCCCAACGAATTCCGCACTGCCATTCACGCTGTCAGAGTGCCGTGTACGCCTGCTCAGGGGACTCAAATCATGTCCCCTTTCCAGGCGCTTTTAGCTCAGACAACAAAAAGAAGTCTGATGCAGGAGCAAGTTCACGAGTGTTGGGTGGGTGGGGTGAGGCTCCCCCATGGAGTCCTCCTAGACCAGCCCTGCTACCCTCAATAATGTGCATGTGCATTGTCATGTGTGAAAGAGGCAGGTGACTTGGCACCACCCTCCTGGCCCTTTTCTCACCATGACGGTTTTCCATTTTCTTAAAACGTTTTCCTAATAAACTCCCATGATCATCATGTCCTTTGGGGAAAAATCTGTCAAGATTACCCCTGTGGAATGCCGAAACACAGTCACTGTAACCTTCCGAGCTGACCTCCTATCTTAAATTGAACTGGCTCGCCGGGTGCCCGAGAAAGCCACTGCTCTGATTGGGCCTTTGCTGTTCAGGGTGTCCTAGTGAGACTCAGACCGTGTGGTACGGAAAGAACTTCTCTAGCCATCTTGAGATAGGCCTCGAGTAAACACATTCTGTCAGTAACAAACCTCTGTCTGTGTGAACTCGAATCACAGAATCACCTCAAGCTGCCTCACAGTCTTCTTGGCTCTGAACAGCAGCTATAACACCCAGATCTTTCCTTTGAGCCACTTCCGGTCAGGGTGATACAGCAGGCTTGGGAGTGGGGACCTTTGAGTCATTGAGGTAGAAAGATGAATTGCTCTGACAGGTCTCCACTCCGGAGTCATCCCAGGTTATGAAAGAGATTTGTTCCTCCTAGGTCAGTTGGACTAGATGCATACAGTTCTTAAGTAACCTTATTTAGTGCATATGTTCCCAAACGTATTTGGTCCACCACCTCTTTTCGACAAAATCAATTAACCCAATGCCACATACACCACCAGCAATCAACATACCCCAGCAATTAACAAATGTTTGTACCATGGCCCAGAAACCAGGATAAAGTGTACGTATCTGCTTTTGCAGCCCCCTTGAGTTGTTTCCGAACCCACTTGGGGAAACAATGCTTTAGTGCAATGAGCCCTGGGCTACTAACCACAGAGTTGGTGGTTCAAAAGCCCACCAGGCACTCTGAGGGAGAAAATGAAGTTTAGTCTGATGTGATAAAGATATGCAGTCCTGGAAACGATATGGAGCAGTTAGCTTTGTCTTGTAAGGTCAGTATGAGTTGGAATCAGCTTGACAGCAATGGGTGATGGTCAGCGCAGAGCATTTTCAATCATTTAAAAGCTGTGTGTGCAGCAAGTGAAGATGATGTTAATGAAGAATTTGTTGAAAGTAGGAATTGGTTTAATCCTTCCAAAGTGAAGGTAAATTTGTATTAACACACTGATAACCTGCATCAGAGGTGGTGACTGACCATCCCTTTGAATGTGCGTGGCTGTGCGCAGTCCTGCAAAGACTCCAATCTTCTGCTTCAAGCTCCTGACAGAGCTCTCTCTGCCTCTTCCTAACAACAAGCCCAAGGCCATCCTGGCCTCTCAGGAGCTTCCTGGCTGTACTTCTTTTAAGACAGATCTGTTTGCTCTTTTGGAAGTCCATGATACTTCAAAATTCTTCACCAACACCATAGTTAAAATGTTTCAAAATTTCTGTCAGTCTTCCTTATTCAGTGTCCAATTTTCACATGCCTATGAGACAATTTAAAATTCCATGGCTTGGGTCTGGTGCACCCTAGTTCTCAAAGTAACACCCTTGCTTTTCAGCACTCTAAGGAGTACTTGTACAGCAGATGTAGATAATGTAGTAATGCATATGACTTCTTCCATGATCATTGGTTATAGATCCAAGAAAGATTAAATCCTTGACAACTTCAATCTTTTTGTCCATTTATCATGAAGTTACCTATTGATCCACTTGTGAGGATTTTAGTTTTGTTTACATTGAGTTTAATACATAAAGCTGCAATCTTTGATCTTTGTCAGCAAGTGCTTCATGTTCTCCTTATCCTAAGCAAACAAGACTGTGTCATCTGCATTTCATAGGCTGTGGATAAGCCTTCCTCCAATCCTGATGCCATTTTCTTCTTGCTATATTCCAGTTACTCAGATGATTTGCTCAGTATACAATTTGAATAAATACGAGAGAATAGAACCCTAATGCACACCTTTCCTGATTTTAAATTACACCGTGTAATAGTCTAGGTTCTTTGGAGAAACAAATCCACAGCGACTCATGTATAAGAGAGAGTTTTATGTAAAGAAAAGGTGCATCACGAAAACATCCCAACCCAATGCTGCCCAAACCCACAAGTCCAACATTAACCCAACACCAGTCCACAAAGTCTTCCACCTCACAAAACAGAGACAATGATGCCAACTGCAGGAGGAAAGCTAAGTCAGTGAACGAACAAGCATCTCAGCACTAGCAGGGGTCTCCACACGGCTGCTCCAGCACCCAGGGCTGCATCGGGATAGGTCCATGTAGCTTCTCCTTGGGGATGTCTCACAGGAAGTCAATCTTGCAAGCTGAAGCAGGGAGCTGCTAAGGCAGCTGCATCCTGGTGCGACCATCACAAAGCAAGAGACCTAAGAACTAGAAAGGCGAGGCTCACCACCCATTTATCCCTCTGCTTTTCAATTAGCCCCACATGTGATTATGGGCCAGGCTGGCACAATTAACTAACTCACACCGTTAGTAATTGCTTGTTCTCTTTGTACAACTGCCTCTTGATCCATGTACAGTTTCTGAAGGAGCACAGTGAAATGTTTTGGAATTCCCATTCTTCTTAAGGCTATCCACAGTTTGTTATAGTCCACACAGGTAAATGCGATTGCACAGTTAATGAAGCACAAGTAAGCATATTTCTGGTATTCTCTGTTTTGAGGCCACAGCATCTGACATCAGCAGTAATATATCTTTGTTCTATGTTCTCTTCGGAATCCAGCCTGAACCTCTGTCAGCTTCCTGTCAATGTACTGATGCAACCCATGTGGAATGCTCTTCAACAAAATATTACTTGAAGGTGATAATGATTTGTAATTGTGCATTCTGTTGGGTCACCGTTCTGTGGGGTGGGCACAAATAAGGATCTCTTCTAGTCCCATTGGCCAGATAGCTCTCTTCTAAATTTACTGGCATAGACAAGTGCGTTCAGCGCTTCATCAACCGATTAAAACATTTCAGTTGGTATTCCCTCAATTTCGGGAGTCTTGTTTTTGAGTAATTCTTTCAGTGCAGCTTGAACTTCTTCCTTTAGTGCCGTTGGCTCTTGCCTCTATACTGTCACTTGAAATCGTTGAATATCCTCTAGTTCTTTTTGGTGCAGTGACTCTTCTTTTGCTGTTCCCTTCATCATTCAATGTTTTGCCCCTAGAATCTTTCAACATTGAAATTTGAGGCTTGAATTTTTTATTGTGTTCTTTGAGCTTAAGATATGCTGAGCATGTTCTTCCCTTTTAGTTTTCTAACTCCAAGTTTTTGCACATTTTAGTATTATATTTAACGTAGTCTTCTTGAGCTGCCCTTTGAAATTTTCTATTCAGCTCTTTGACTTTATCATTTCTCCTATTTGTGTTAGCTACTCTATGATTAGGAGCAAGCTTCAGAGTCTCCTGTGACATCCATAAGTTAATTTAGTGTATTTCTTTTCAGAGATATTGAACTAGATGAGAGCAAGAGAAGATGGGAACATTCAGTCTGATGGGGAGGCAAAGTTATTGACTCCTTTTCTCCATTAAATGACCTCCCTTCAATACCATCCCAAGTAAATGTTTTATTCTACTTTTATTTGGGAGTAAGGCTTTGGACCGCCTCTTCTAAGCCCCAGAAACAGGAGTTAAGCCCTCTGAGTGAGGACTTGCCCTAAGAGACCCTCTAGGAAGTCTTATCTCAGCCTATACAAAGGTGGTTTCTCAGCAAACTAAGTAGAAATTCCACAAGGATGGTGACTTGAGGTAGACGTGGTCTCCAAACGTAGAATGAGTCACAAACTGGGTTCTTTAGTAATAGAGACAATGTATACAGCCAATTCAAGTTTCTAGTAATGCTAACTGGGTTAGAAAAAAATTTACCAAAGCAGGCACTGAGCCTACCTTAGAAATGTACAGAGGTCTTGGGCACCATACTTGGAATTGGCTTTGTTCTCCCCCCCCCCCCCACCCCAGACAATGCTACTAGATTCTGTTTATCAACTGCTTGGTCTTTAGACAAGCACTAAGCTCCCCACAGACTCTCTCATTGAAAAGGAAATGGTCCCACAGGTACAGAGAAACAGGAATTCAGAAACACTATTAGTGTGTGTGTAATTTTTCAGGAAGCAGTGGAGTGCCGTGTTCCTCTTTGTGAAGGGTCATTACGAGACCACCGCGGCCCTCGTTTTTAGAGTCGGCTGTAATTATAACCACAGGGATAGTGTGTTCTCAAACATCCTTCAAGCTCCCTGATACCAGGTTGCCCGAAGCCAAGCTTCACATATGGATGTGTATAACAATGCCTCGTAGTAATAGCTCCCATCACTTGTCATCGGCCTTTCCCTTAGACCAGGAAATCTCTTTATAGTCTCTGCCTGGCATCTTGCTTTTGTTCACCTTTGGTTCGTCGTGTCTATTTTAAACAACGAGTGCCCGTGAGCCCTTACAGAGTGAGGTGTAGCACCTGAAACTTCAGGGGCCAGTAGGCTTGTGCCTATGTGGATATTCGTGCTCTCTCGTGGAAATTCCTTCACGATGCTGATGCATGCCATGGGGAGAATTGGGGGAAAGGGAAAACCGATCCCCTTGCATGCCAGCCAGCTTTCTCTTAGACACATGATTATTTTATTGGGGTGTACATCAATTAATCCTGAAATCAGATCTTTTGTGACATTCAAAGTTGTGTTGAGTAGCTCGGAGTTTAAATATTTTAGTTTTACAACTCCGTTGTGCTGGCAGCCAACAGTGGTGTCTCGGTGAAGTCAGCATATGAGCCCTGCGTGTGATGACATCTGGAAGGCTTGTTTTATCTATAAGCACGGTCGTAGACAAATGAAAGCAGACAGATGTAAGGCTGGGGTGGCATCTTCGCCTCCAGCACTCTCCGGCTGTACAGCTTCCAGTGTGCCAGAAGCAGGGATGGAATGAAAACATTCTGTCACCCCCGTGCAGCAGCTCCTGTGCTGCTGTGCCCCCCTGAGTTGAGGTGTAAAACGGCATATATTGTTCAAAACGTAACAGGGCGGCAGTGGGAGGCGCTGGAGTGTTCAGGACTTGACCCCAGGGCAGGAGGCTTGGTGCCCTTTTAAGAGTCCACTTCTTTCTCCCGGGGCAGCTGAGAGGATAAAGCACTTTGGAGTTCTGGCCATGCGCTTTTCTGCCTTGATCGTCCCGAGGCAGAATTTAGTAAGTGTCGGAGTGTATAGGAGGCGCAGTGATTAAAGCGTGCAGCTGCTGACTGAAGGGTGGCCCTTGGGAATCCACCGAGAGAGGACGATGTGGCAGCTGCTTCCGAGTTGTTAGTGCCCAAAGTTGCTTCTGACCCTGAACATCCCTGTGTCTGAACAGAATGCAGCACCACCGGGTCCTGAGGTGTCTTCACCGCCGATGTAGTTGAGACCATTGTTGCAGCCACGGTGCCAATCCATCTTATTGAGGCTCCCCCTCTTTGTTCGCTGGCCCACTCCTGTACCTTGGAGTCCCTTTGAGGCTTTATGAGTCCGAATCAATCGAGTGCACAGCAGTGGGGTTGGGGTTGGGTTGTGGGTGGGAACTCTACCTGACAGTCTGGCGGACGGAGCAGAAAGAGCTGTAGGACAGGGCTGCGCGTCTAGAGATGAACACTTAGTCTGAAAGTCGCTGACCGGTTCCTGGGTGACGCTCAAGGCCGATTTCTTTGGGTCCATTTTCAGGCTATTTTGTACAAGGGCAGCTTAGCTGCCTTTGAACCTCCCCCATTTCTAATTGTAGAAATGAGTTATACACAACACACACACACACACACACACACATAAATCTTTTCATCCATGTGTATTTCTGAGACTCGGGTTAAGGCAGAGACTCTTCAAAGTTCTTGACACCGCAGTAGCAATAGAATTAACTACACCTCCTGTGGAATTCTTAGTTGCATCTCTGGGGATTTTTGGCAGTGTTGCATGGTGCACACACCACGTATCCCATTTCTAATTCCTGTTAAATGTGCTTAACTGGACATTAAAACACCCCAGGTATGGTCTAGTTTAGCGTCTGTTTAAGGAGTGGACTGACTGCTCATATGTATCCTGTATTAGTCTGGGTACTTTGGAGAAACAAATCCACGGCGACTCACGTATAAGAGAGAGTTTTATGTAAAGAAAAGGTGCATCATGAAAACATCCCAACCCAATGCTGCCCAAGCCCACAAGTCCAACATTAACCCATTAACCCAACACCAGTCCACAAAGTCCTCCACCTCACAAAACAGAGGCAATGATGCCGACTGCAGGAGGAAAGCTGAGTCCATGAACATGTAAGCATCTCAGCACTGGCAGGGGTCTCCACACGGCTGTTCCAGCACCCAGGGCTGCATCGGGATAGATCCATGTGGCTTCTCCTTGGGGATGTCTTGGAGGAAGTCAGTCTTGCAAGCTGAAGCAGGGAACTGCTAAGGCAGCTGCTCTCGATACAACCATCACAAAACAAGGGACCCGAGAACTAGAAAGGCGAGGCTTCACCACCCATTTATCCCTCCGCCTTTCAACCAGACCCACATGTGATTATCGGCCAGGCTGGCACAATTAACTAACTCATATCCCAAAGACAAAACTTTAGATATTGAAGTCTCTCATATCCAAAGAAACCACTCAAATGCACATAATTTGAGAGCAGTGAAATAACAGGAATGGGGTGAAGGGAATGGCATTGTCGACGGATGAACTACCCCACACAAGTATTACATCGTTTGCCTGTGAGAGGAGAGAGGAGAATGAGGATGAGTTTCCTCCTGGTTTCTGACGGTGGTCTCAAGCACTCCCTGTCTTTTTTTAGCAAGAAAATTGCCCCATGCTCTTAAAACACAGCTGTCCATTTCCTGCCCCATTCCCACCACCGGGTCATCCACCCTTGAGCATGCAGGTGTGATGAGCGCCTGAGCCCCTCCTACGTGTCGCTGTGTGTACAGAATGGCACTGTGTGTTCCACATGCTGTTTGGCACTGTGGGGAAAATGTATGGGCTGACAATGAAAATGTACAGCAGATTGCCATTTGTACCTGCAAAGTCTAAATGGCCCAGCCAGCTGGGCCGTTGAGGTTTTAGTAATAGCTGAGCAAACTGACGGGCTGGCGAAGGACAGCCCCGGACCGCCGCGTGGCTTTTCACTGAGGGCTTCTTAGGGCTCTAGTGACCAGGCCTTTTTCCTAAGACCCCATTCTGGCCCCAAGAGTCCAAGGGCCGAAAGTTCTTAATGTGTAGGCGTTGGCCTCTGTGGGTTTATTCCGTGTTAGTGGGAAATATAGGGGGGCGGGGGGGGACCTTTGATGCTAGTGACTCCGTTCTTGCTGCTCTAATAAATGCCACAAGTGAGTGGCTTTGACAGCAGCCTGCCTTGTTCTCTCCCAGGGTTGAAAGCTGGACGTGTGAACCCAGGAATGGCTTTGTCTCTCTTGTCAGTTCTGGAGGGAGGTCCTTGTCTCTTTCCTACCTTGGCCCTTAGTTCCTCTGAGACGTCATATTTCTATCTCTGTGCCTGATCATTCCCGTGATCTTGCGAAGGTGATTGATTCACTTAAGACACATCCTGCATGGACATGTCCTCATTAACACAGCAAAGAGAACCCTGTTCCCGAGTGGGATTACAGCCACAGGTACAGAGGTTTAGGTGGGCGAGGGAGATGCAGTTCTATCCTTAAGCCATGCTAACATTGCCGATCAGGGACAGAAATATTCGGTAAATTATCTGCAGGCTGGGGAGTTTAGCAGCCATGACCGTGGCATGTCTCATCGCCCATCTTCTCTATTGAATGACTGAGAACGGAGTCCAAGGCCTGGCCATGTCCCACCTGAGCTGTTGAGAAAGAGAGCATTGTTTCTTCTCGTGCCCTTCAACGCATCCAGAGAGTTTCTGGCCTCACGACTTGGGCTTCAGCAGTTGACCATTGAGAGCATTTTCAAACTTTGGGCAGTGCTGTTGGGTTGTCACAGTGGATATGATAGGTAGCAGGGACTTCTTGCTGATTCTCTTTGATTTACTTTATAATTTAATGGTTCTGCTAAATATTGTTGTAGTATGTAGTCTTCTTGATTCAATTAGAAATGTGAGTCACCATGAGTCAGAACTGGCTCGAGGACAGTGAGTTTTGAGTTTTTGTTTCTGTGATGCTATGCCCCAGAGGGCCACTAGTGACCAAGATTAAAAATATCACTCTTTTGTTAACACAAAGAAATAGGGCTCTCTTGGTTCTGACTCATAGTGGCCTTGTAAGACAGAGAACTGCCTCTGAGGGTTTCAGAGGCTGTACCACTTAACTGCAGTAGAAAACCTCATCTTTCTCCCACGGAATGGCTGGTGGTTTCAAACTTCTGACCTTGCGGTTAGCAGTGCAACATGTAACCCCAATGCCACAAGGGCACCGCTGTCACCCCATAGTGCCAGTACAAACTAATTCTCTTTGACACACATGGTTTTATCTTACATGACTGTCATTACTATTATTCTGAGTGTCCCTGTTATGCCAGATGCTATGCTGTGTGCTTAAATGTGTTTGTAGATAGCGTGTATTGATAGCTATTATAGTGCTTGCACTTTAGGTCTTAGATGATCTTTTAGCATCGTCACCATGCTCACAATGACATGAAAAGCCCATTTTGTCAGTGAGTCTGCAGGATGAGAGAAGGTGAGTAATTGGTCCAAGATCACACATCTTGTTTCCCATAATGGACAGTGTTGTGTGTGCATATATGCACTAGTTTCTTTTTCAGCATATATACATTGTCTTCCAAATATATTATAATGAAACTATACCTTTTATATGTATTTTAAAGACTCTCTCCAAGTAGGACGCTGAAGCACTCAGCAGCATCTTGCATGAGACCTACGTGACGGTGTGTTTCCATACAGACTGACAGCCTTGTTTCTGCTCTGTCCTACAGGGTCATTCTGAGCTGGAATCAACTTACTGGCAATGAATTACATGTGCGTTTTTAATAAAACCAAACGAATCAGTTATTTTCCTTTTTTTAAGGAATGGATGCATTAAATTGAACATTACTTCCAAGATGAAAATAACCTATTGACAAGTTTGAAGTAATGTGTTTACTAGACAGGTGGTGCAGTTTCATTACTGGTCAGCTGTGGTTGGTAAACGTTTAGGCTGCTCACTATAAGGTTGGTGGTTCAAACTTACCCGCTGCTCCATTTGAGCAAGAAGGCTCTCTGCCTTTGTAAAGATTTTCCGTCTCAGAAACTGTGAGGTGCAGTGTTAGTGCTGCTGTGCCCTGGAGAGTTGCCCTCAGTCAGAAATGGCAATGGCTTTGGGCTTGGAGTCTACCCCTCACTAGCTCTGACCCTTTGGCTTCGTGTTTTTTACCCTTAGTCTTATTCTTTAGAATGGAAGCCTTTATACTAATCGACCTCTGTCCTCTCACTGCTGTTGAATCAAGTCTGATCCGTCTAGAGCAGGACAGAACTGTCCCTGTGGGTGTCTGAGCCTGCATCTCTTTAGGAGAGCAGAAAGCCTCATGGTTCTCTCCATGAGCAGCTGGTGAATTTAAACTGCCGACCTCGTGGTTAGCAGCTCAACGCGTATCCACTACACCACCAGGGCCCCTACTACGAATACTAATAGGAGCTATTTAATAAAGATGCTACTTGGATTAAATGACTTAAAATATGTAATTACATAGAATGGCATTTGCGGCACAGTAAATACTACTTTAGTAGTAGCTGTGGTAGTTATTTTAGGGTTGTTATTGTTATAATAACTTCCGTTGACATATGAGGAAATTATAAGTGGCTTGAAAATAATTTTAGAAACATTCGGAGACTGTCAAAGGTGGTAAATATCCCTCCAGAGTTTAAGTTATTACAGATAACATTTTACAATGTTTGTGCTGAGCTGTTAAAATCAACAGATAAAATAATCCTGGCCAATATCCCACCCAGAAGCCTAAAGAAAGAATTCCGACCTCATGCAAACTAGAGTATAGTAGCCGAAATCAAACATTCGAAAGAGTTATATCAATACCTAAAAATACATATATCTATATACTCGAATATAAGCTGACCTGAATATCAGCCGAGGCATCTAATTTTACCACAAAAACTGCATTAAAAATGTGCTGAAAAAAACTCGGCTTATACACGAGTATATACAGTAAATGTACTGACTCAATACCAGAACACCCCCCCCCAAAGTATAAATTTTGTGACTTTTTTCTGGTACTGATCGATAAAACATAAAAAGACCTTCACAATCAAAAACAATAAGATGCTAATGACAAAGTATACATGGTATTCACGGGACACTTACTTAAACATTTTTGTGTGTTTGAAGTTTTAATAGTAAAATATGAGGAGGCTTCAAAAAATTTGTGGAAGAAATCCATTCTTTTTTCGTTCCATTTTCCCATGAACTTCTGGAAGCCCCCATAGTATTAGCAAGGGTGACCCATTCAGCATTTCCCTTACATATGACTAAAGGGAAAATAAACATCTTTGAAACTTGAAAATATTTCCTTAGCATTGTATTCTTTGGCATGTTAGATTGCAGTCAAAATCCCTTGACATTCACACAAACATACCTCTGAAATCCTATTTCCATCTAACACGGGGGACACATTTCCAAACAACCATGAGAAGCTGCTCTGTTTCTCTGTGTGTGTGTGTGTGTGTGTGTGTTTGTGTTTGCGTGTTTATCTGTCTCCCCCCCCCCCCAATGTCTGTCTCTCTTTTGCTCCCTTGCGCAGTCATTTCTGGCGATGCCACTTGAATCCCCATTTCCGTGTTGGTCATCTGCTTCATATCAGTGTCACACCTCTTTTCTTCAGTATGATCCTGGAAGGTGACTGAGAAAGCCCGGAGTGCAGGGAACCACAAGGTGGTTATTTCCGTTTAATGACACTGTTACACAATGGCATTCCTTTGTGACCTAGGGAAGTTTTTGCCAGGAGTTATATGGTTAATGACGAGCCCAGTTTCTGAAGCTAATAAACATCTGTACATTAGATGATCCATCCTTATTACATCTAACAGTCCTTTCATCTTATAATTCCTGTTAAAAGAGGGTTTAAAGCTGCATATTCTGTGTTACATTAGCACTGTTCACTGAAGAAGAAGATCAGAAATTAGGTTATAGATGGCTGTCTAAGAAAAAGGCAGCATTTTGTAGAATGAAGGTTACTTTGAAAACCCTTTGTATTCGGTGCCATTTATGTCATGTTTCTTCTGAATGATAAGCCCGTTTGCTCATTAACTACAGTTATGATAAAGTTTAAAAAATGAAAACGAAAGAACGCTTGTCCTTCTTCGTGCTGCTCTGACCGCATTTGGACGCAGGCATTGAATTTTGGGTTTCAGGGCGCACGAAGGGCGCTGAGCAGCAGTAATTGTCCCAGGTGAGACCCGGGTGAGTAAGGGTCTTCAGACAGATCATGTGGGGATCATGAAGACCGAGAAGGTTGTGTCTTTGGCCTAGAATGAAAACCTGCCAGAGTGGTCCCTCTGCTTCCCCAACAGGGGCTTCCACAAAGACCAGGGATGCCTCCAAAGCTGGCACTTTACAGGAAGACAGGCTTCAGCTCCAGGGAAGGAAAAATGTACAGCAGTTAGGGCCGTGAAGCAATGGCATGCTCGACCTCATCATGGAAGGAGCTCGATGCACCTGGGGAGCTTTTCTGCTAAAGTCCTCCTGCCATCTGTCTATCGGACACTGAAGGATGCAGGGACCCACACAGGCCTTTCCCTAAGTAGACCCGAGACATGGCAGCTCCTGAGCGCCGTAAAAAGACGTCTGGTGAAGTTCAAGTGGAGAGCAGAGTGTCTGCTCTGTTCTGGGAGCTTTCAAGAGGAGAGCTGTAATGATTGTCTTCCCCAGGGCATGCCTGTCTTTTCCTCAGTGCTCAGGGGAACACCTTTTATTTCAAGACTTTGATGCAAAGAAACACAGGCGTTAGTCACTTGATATGGAACAGAAAGTTCTCTTATGTTATTGGTGAGCAAGGATCCTAGGTGGCACAGTGGGTTAGGCTGGTCACAGTAAGGTTGGTGATTCCAACCGACCAGCTGCTTGGCAGGAGAAAGATGAAGCTGCCTGATCCCATAAAGTCCTGGAAATCCTAAGGAGCAGTTCTGCTCTGACTTAGAAGGCCATTCACTCTCAACTCACTGCCATTGAGTCAGTGCCGACTCCTAGTGACCCCTGGGGTTTCTGAGACTGGAACTGTTTATGGGAGTAGAAAGCCCAGTCTTTGTCACGTAGAGCTGCTAATGGTTTTGAACTGCGCACCATTTGGATTGCCGCCCAACTTGTAACCACTGCGCCGCCAGGGCTCCATTAGGAGTTGGAATTGGCTTGATGGCAGTGGGTTTGAGGTGGTGGTGGTGGTTGTATATATTAGTAGCTGATAATAATCAAATACTAGAAACCTAAGATAATCGAGGAACATGTAAACGTGGACAGTTCTTAAGCTGCTTTTCCTAGCCTACCGCCGTGGAATAGAATAGAAGGGTTTGGGACATCCGTGTGTTTATGCCAAGTTGAGTAGGGAGTCACTCTAGAGGGTTTGTGCTCTTTCTTCAGAATCATCTATCACCGTGAACAGTCCCCAGTCCATTCTAATCCCATTACAGAAACCTGTAAAACCCTACTGGAAAGTTTTGTAAAACCATTGCTTCAGTTGATACCATGGGCTCAAATAGAATGTAAATGTTTAGAAAAAAATGAGGGCAACATATGTACAAATATGCTTGATACAATTGAGGTGTGGATTTTTATAAGAGCTCTAAGATCCCCCAATAAAATGATCTTTAAAAAAATTTTTTTTCAGAATAAACTAGAAATATAAAAAATACTTGAAAAGAAAAAAAATAATTGCTTCATTGTAATTTCCTTTATTATATTCTTTTTTAAAAAATAAGCTTTCAAAATAAATAAGATTTCAAGGACCATCACCTGTTAACACCTATATGATCCACCATGAATCTTTTGGATGCCCTCAGCTATAGAAAATGACCTGAACTGGGCAGTTTGGACAGAATGCTTGGTGGTTGTGGCCCATTTATGTAGCAGTCTGTCATTTCACAATTTTGGTTTAATCTGCTAAGTGCCAGACATAGAAAACCCTTAGATACTAGATCCAAGGAGCTAAACTGGTGCACAAGACAGACACATTTCTTTTTTAAAAACTATTTTATTGGGAGCTTATACAATTCTTATCACAATCCATACATACATCCATTGTGTCAAACACATTTGTATATTTGTTGCCATCATCATTCTCAAAACATTTGCATTCTACTTGAGCCCTTAATATCAGCTCCTCATTCTACTCTTCCCTCCCCACTCCTCCCTCCCTCATGAACCCTTCATAATTCATAAATTATTATTATTTTGTCATGTCTTACACTGTCCAACATCTCCCTTCACCCACTTTTCTGTTGTCCGTCCCCTAGGGAGGAGGTTATACGTAGATTCTTGTAATCGGTTCCCCCTTTCTACCCTACGTTCCCTCCACCCTCCAGGCATTGCCACTCTCACCACTGGTCCTGAAGGAGTCATCTGTTCTGGATTCCCTGTGTTTCCAGTTGCTATGTGTACCAATGTACATCCTCTGGTCTAGCCAGATTTGTAAGGTAGAATTAGGATCATGATAGTGGGGGGTATAGTGGGGGGAGGAAGCATTTAAGAACTAGAGGAAAGTTATATATTTCATCCTTGCTACCCTGCACCCTGACTGTCTCATCTCCTCCCCACAACCTTTCAGTAAGGGGGTGTCCAGTTGTCTACAGATGGGCTTTGAGTCTCCACTCAGCACTCACCCTCATTTACAATGATATGATTTTTTGTTCTTTGATGCCTGATACTTGATCCCTTCAACACCTCGTGGTCACACAGGCTAGAGTGCTTCTTCCATGTGGGCTTTGTTGCTTCTGAGCTAGATGGCCGCTTGTTTATCTTCAAGCCTTTAAGACCCCAGACGCTATATCTTTTGACAGCTGGGCACCATGAGCTTTCTTCACCACATTTGCTTATGTACACATTTGTCTTCAGTGATCATATTGGGAAGGTAGGCACCCACTGATACGGTTTTTTGTTCTTTAATGTCTGATACCTGGTCCCTTCTACACCTCGTGGTCAGACAGGCTGGTGTGCTTCTTCCATGTGGGTTTTGTTGCTTCTGAGCTAGATGGCTGCTTGTTTATCTGCAAGCCTTTAAGACCCTAGATGCTATATCTTTTGATAGCCGGGCACCATCAGCTTTCTTCACCACGTTTGCTTATGCACACATTTGTCTTCAGCGATCATGTCTGGAAGGTGTGCATCATGGAAAGCCAATTTAATAGAACAACGTGTTCTTGTACTGAGTTAGTACTTGAGTGAGGTCCAATGTCCATCTGCTGCCTTAATGCTAAACTTATAAATATCTGCACGTAGATCTATTTCCCCATCAGCCTTTATAAATATATTCACATATGTATGTGTCTATATTCAGACCTCTATAAATGCCCTTTGTCTCCTAGTTCTTTCCTCTGTGTCTTTTGACTTTCCTCTTGTCCCACCATCATGTTCAGCCTTCATTTGGGTTTCAGTAATTCCTCTTGGTTACATTGCCCTTGCCAAATCCCTACCAGGCCTCTCACACTCTCCTTGCCACTAATTTTGGATCACTTGTTGCTCCCCTGTCCCTGGGTTGGTGAACACCACCTCCTTACCTCCGCCTCCCCCTATCCCATGTCCTCTTGGAACTATTGGTCCCGTTGTTTTCTCCTCCAGACTGTTCATCCAGACTACCTTATGTAGATAGATCTGTAGAGATAATAATTTGCACCAACAAATAAGGCATAACAAGACAGGCAACGAATGAGAACACAGCGATGACAACAAAAAAGAAAACCAATGACCCATAAAAGAATAAATTAGTTAAAAGAAAAAGA
Organism: Echinops telfairi; assembly: GCF_000313985.2. Lineage (NCBI taxonomy): Eukaryota > Metazoa > Chordata > Mammalia > Afrosoricida > Tenrecidae > Echinops > Echinops telfairi. The sequence goes on along the minus strand of NW_022103922.1, from coordinate 16,929,343 downwards.
AAAAAATTTTAAAAAGAAAGAAAAACCTGTAAATAGATCAAGGTCTGATGTTTGAACTCTAGGCGTGTCCTCCAGTCACGTCCGATGGGGTGCCACGCTCTGGCCCCAGAGCCTGTCCTTTGTACTCCCTCAGGAGCTCCCTGCTCTGCTCCCCCGGTTGCTGTGCCGCATGCCTTTAGTGTTTTGCCTCGGTGTCGCAGGGTCAGTCCGGGCCAGTCCCAGCACTGAGTCTCCAGTGTTGTCCCCCGTAGGGCCCTGGTCCAGCGAGGGACGGCGGACATACACAGTTCTTGGCCTCATGAAGTTAGCAGACTAGTAGAAGGAAACCGTGTCAGCTAACCACTTATGGACACAATTAAAAAACGACTATACAGTCATTACCAGTCAACACCCATGGAAGCCACAGTTAAGAAGTCAAATGACATATTACTTAGACAAATCTAAAAAAAATCCTGAAAAGCCAGGATGTCCCTTTGATCATTGGAAGTGTTCCTGACCCACCCATTGCCATTGAGCTGACTCCACCTCAGAGCAGCCCTCTTTTGAGTTTCTAAGACTGTAGGTCCCTTGTCTTTCTCCCGAGGACTGACTGTTGAGTTTGACTTATGACCTTGCCAGTAACAGACCGATGCATAAACCATATCTCCATCTGGGCTCCTTGTGTCTGACCCAAGCAATGGTATTTTTAATTGCCTCATATGCAGACAAAAACTGAGCGATTAAAAGGAAGGCCGAAGAAGAGTTCAGGCCTTTGAATGACAGTGTTTGTGAAGCTTATTGAATTTATACCATGAACTGTGGAAGAACCCATTGATCTTGGAGGAAGGACAGCTGGACCGTGCCTAAGAAGGGAGGGTGATGGTAGTTCAGCGTGCTTGCTTTGGCCACATGTTATCAGGAGGGACCGATCCTGGAAGAAGAGCCTGATGCTTGGGAAGCGAAAGCAGCTCAATGAGATGGACTGACCCAGTGGCTGCAGCAAAGGGCTCAGCCGTCCCTACCCATGTGAGCATGGCATGGGACCACCCAATGTTTCCGTCTGTTACATATGTAAGGTAGGTTCTAGGATTGCTTCGCGGATAAAGTGACCTTTGGACAGGGGTGTGAAGGATGAATTGATATTAAAGAGGGAGATGGGGATGTACAAACAGAAGGAAGAGATCCCCACTGGAAGAAAGGGCAGCAGACACCTAGCTGGGGGGTGGAATCTCAGGTGTACAGGGAAGCTCCAGGCCACGGCAGGGTGAATCTCCATGTACAGACACCTTTTGCCTTGCCTACTCTGCTGCTGTCTGTGCAGTTCTCCCAGAATTGCCTCATGATAATCACCACAGGGGGAGAAATGCTGTTATTGTAATGAGCCATAATCATGTAGTCTTTCAGGTGATGAAGGCTGCTGGTAGCAATACACCCAGAAAGGGTGTCAGTGTCTCCGCCCGTGATGGCAGATCCGGAGGGTGAAGTGAAGCCTTTTCAGGTTTTCAGAGTGAAGAAAGCAAAACTCTTGCTAGTCAGCTTCCACCACCACCCCCTCACCCCCAGGCTACCTTGCAGAGGGAGCCGATAGGTTTTGGGGACATGGGAATTGCTTCGCTGTTGACAGAGAGACATGGTGCATTTGATTAAATTAAATTAGGAGCATGTGTATGCTTGACAAAGTGAGCTAATGAAGGAAAATGCATCAAAAGGATTTATGGTGAATTGATTAAAATTTTTCTTTGCAGAAAGCGTTTCCGGCTTAATGCTTGGAATTCTAAGGCTGTCGGTGCTGCGAGGCCCTCCAGGCTCTCCTGGCCCCACGGCCGGCAGCTTGAGGACTCCTCTCGCCTCTGAGCAGTCGTTCCGTCTGTAGCACAGTCTGGTGCTCGCAAGAGTATTCCCAACCTGCGAGCTGAATTGCAGGGAGGAAAGAGGATAAAAGACACTATTTGATTTACTAATTTCTAGTAGATTAGAACTACAAATGTTTGCTATGTTTTTAATTTGAGAAGGAGAGAGAATCACAGCAGCTTTTAATTATGCATTTTGTGTAATGCAGCTCTGAATAGAGCAGAACAAAATTAAAATTGTGGATCAAATACTAAATCTGAGTGGATGCTAAAGTGAGCTATAGTGTAATGCTAATGGTTTTGCATCTTCCTGGCATTATGTCAATAATGGCTCTAATCACATTAAGTAGAGAGCCCATTAGCTTTTTCCTTGCAGCAGAATGCACCCAAGCAACAGACTGAGTTCTGGAACAACTTTTGAGGGTCTCTGAAAGCATCGGCATGCTCAGGCTAAGAGGCAAGTGTCCAACATGCTCACGTGTGAACACAAGTATGTTCCCATGCTTCTGGGAGCAACGCTCCCCCCGTCCTTAGGACAGGCAGGGGAGCCAGAGCTACCATCCAGCCAGAGAAAATTCAGTTCAGTGCGCTTCTCGTCATTCATTTAACAGAGACTCTACTTTGTTCACGAGGCCATGGTGTTCCTGGAATTCTCCGCGGTGTGAAATCAGACCTGCTTGTGGAGGATTGCACTTAGAGGGGTCAAAGGCCTGCAGCTGCCACTCTGTTCTCAACCGGCTTGGCATTTCCTAACTCTGGCTCCGCTTCCTTCTGTTTCTGTGTTGCATCGGAACAGAGAAGTCTGATTGCATTGCTTTAGTGCCATTTGGCGTTCATAGAGTGTGTGAGCTTGCTGTGTTGCTTTTTTTGTGGGTTTCCTTAGGAACTGGGGAGGCTAGATTGTTGCAGTGGGCAACTGTTTCTTCTTCTAGTAGTGTGGTCTTGGGTGAAATACTCAACGACCATTTGAAACACATTCTACCAACTTTTACACAAGGCCAGAGAGAGCTTCAGTTGTAAATCAAGGCCTTGAATTTATCAATCAATGTGAAGACGTAAACAAAGTAGTCCGTGAAGACAAGACGTGTGCTCACTGACAGTGTTACAGAAGTCCTTTAGTCTCAACGTGACAGTGCTTCAAAATGCTGTGGCAAAGAGGAGTCAAATGATCATGGGATTTCCCCCAAAAGTTGTTTTAGAGACTCTTGGCACGTTATCCTCCAACCTCCTCCAGGCCGACATACACCCAGTCCAGCAAACTTGAGCATTGAGAGGTCCATCTTTAATGCTGTCTTCTTTCTTCCTTTTTATCCAATTGTCTCTCTCCCCACACCCCCACAAAGACAGAGTTAACTTACCTCTCCAGCCTTCTAAATAGCCTTCAAGCCATCCCTCCTCTTTCATTTAGCACCACGTTGTCTCTTATCTGTTTCCACGCCTCTAGGTCCCCACTAAGTCAGTTCTGATCGTTGATGGCCTGTGTGTGCGCAGGAGAACTGCATTCTGTGTGCTTGTGGCTGTGAGCTTTCGGAAGCAGCTCTCCCGTGATTCTTCAAGGTGCCTGTGTAATGATTTGAACCTCTGAATCTCTCTGTTAATGGCTGACTGCTTAACTCTTTGCACCTTTCGATAAATTCCTGTATTCCTCATATCCCAAATGTTCCCTTTTCTGTACCACTCGGTCTGGTTTTTCAAAAGCAATATCAAATGGTGCATACATAAAGGTAAATGCTTTGCCTAAGAAGTATTCTTTTAAGATAAAATGAGTAATCCTAACTTGCATCCAGGTTGCATAAGCCAGGGTAGTGACCTGCATAATATTTGCCACTGATCAGTGTGCATTGTGGAATTGTGGTTACAAAGACAGTTTTCTTATGAACTTGTTCCGTCAAGACTTGGATATCTTACCTGTTTGATATCAAAGACCCAGAGAATTTGGAAAAACATCACACAACTTTTAAAATTATTCAGATGTTATAATATCACATGACTGTTCCCCAACTGGAAAGTCATTACCCAATGGATCTTAAAACACTTTAAGTACTTAATCATCCTAATACCTTAATGAGATCGTCAAGAACGGAATTTAAATTGGGGCCTGGAAAGGTGAAGCGCGTGCCCAAGTTTGCTTTGATAGTGGCTCAGTTAGAATCACCTCCACACGGAGTTGCCCTTTTAGTTTGCATAATTCCAAGTTATACTTCTTAGCCTTTTCATTCAGAAGACTCAGCTCAAGTTCTCTAATAGAATTCATAAATCCATGAAATCCCTGGATGGTGCCAGTAGTTAATGCACATGGCTGCTCCCCGAAAGGTTGAGGGTTAGCACCTACCTGCAGGCAGGCGCTTTGGAAGGAGATCTGGGGATGGTGTCTGAAAACCAGACATCGGAAGCCCTGTGACCTGCACTGGTGCTCCGCCACCCAGGGGCTGCCATGAAACAGAAGCAGCCGGGCAGCAACTGAGGGAGGGGAAAGCTGCCTGTAGATTAACGAGGCAGGTCAGGGACTATTGCTACTAGGATTCTACTTTGTACAGGTAGAGTCTCATTCCAAAAGAAACGAGTGAAACACATCTTTGTGATTACTGGATAACTGCAGACAAGTCCGCTCAACAATACTTACGCTTGTCTTCGCCTCATTAGAGTGCTTTCTGTTGTTGTTTTGTTTTTTAAGTCAAACCATAACAGTGGCATCTAAGGGCATCTGCTGGGCCACTTCAGTTCAAGGCAGAGAAATGAGCTCAGGAAGTTCTGGTGACCATTTTTTCAGGATACCAAGGGAGGGTGGTAATCTTTTTTTTTTCTTTTCTTTTTTCCCTTTTTTTAAAAAACATTTTATTAGGGGCTCATACAACTGTTATCCCAATCCATACACACATCAATTGTGTAAAGCGCATTTGTACATCATTTCTCAAAACATTTTCTCTCCATTTAAACCCCCGACATTAGGTCCTCATTTTTTCCCTCCCTCCCCGCTCCCCCCTCCCGCATGAGCCCTTGATAGTTTATAAATGGGTATTTTGTCATATCTTGCCCTGTCTGACGTCTCCCTTCATCCACTTTTCGGTTGTCTGTCCCCTAGGGAGGAGGTCACACACAGTTCCATGTAATCGGTTCCCTCTTTCCTACCCATTCTCCCTTTACCCTCCCTGTTTTGCCACTCACACCACTGGTCCTGTAGGGCTCATCCGCCTTGGATTCCCTGTATTTTCAGTTCCTATCTGTACCAGTGTAGGGAAGGTGGTAATCTTGATAAGAGTTTATCAAAGGCTGCAGGAGGACTTCTTAGGAAGAAGTTGTAAGAAACTCGAAAACTGCAGTGGTAAGAAAAATGCCTGGAAAGTTCTGGTGAGGGGATTTTTCCTTCCCCATCATGACAGTGGACCTGCTCATTCTCCAAGGGTAGCAAGGTTGTCGTATGAGAATTGCATTGGGAAACTTGGCCTCTTCCACCCTCCTGCCCTGATCTTGCCCCTTCAGGCTTGTTTTTGTTTCCAGACTTTAAAAAACATGTCACAGGAACACAGTGAGAGGATGCTGTTTCGACAGACAGACGGTGAACTGAAGTGCATAGAATTCGTCACAGAAAGGTTAGAGAGGTGGAGACACTGCCTTCAGTGGTGCATAAGCCCAGATAGAGAATATGTCAAGAAACGTTAGCACCACATTTTGATACTTTTGTTCAATAAAGATCTCCAGGGTTTTGTAACATTACTTTTTCACTTGGTGACATCTGTCAGAGTTCGAGCTTTTCAAGCACTTTATTTATTTACTTTCAGAACCCAATAATGGAAAAAGAAGTGGGATCCCCTTCTAAAAATGAGAAAACAGAAGCATGGGCGATAACGACTCTTAGCCTAGGTTCTCGTCTTTGTTGCCAGTAAGGCGGCCTCGTGTCAGGTGATGTTCATCCAGATGTTTTGTTCCCTAAACCCTTCCTTGGGAGACCAGCTCACTGGGAAGGAGATAGGAGCATCCAGTTCATCTGCCCTCCTTGTTTACTGAGCTCTGATGAGGTCTCCTGCACATCTGTGCTATGCTACCAACAGCATCTTGTTCTAGATAGCTGACTAGAGAAACAAATTAATTGACATTAATATGTGTATAAAAACACTTTTATGGGTCTCCACTCCGCACTCCCCCCGTCATTCACTATGGTAATATTTTTTGTTCTGATGATGCCGTATACCTGGTCCCTTCGACACCTCGTGATCACATAGGCTGGTGTGCTTCTTCTATGTGGGCTTTGTTGCTTCTGAGCTTGATGGCCGCTTGTTTATCTTCAAGCTTTTAAGACCCGAGACGCTATATCTTTTGATAGCCGGGCACCATCAGCTTTCTTCACCACATTTGCTTATTCACCCGCTTTGTCTTCAGCGGTTGTGTTGGAAGGTGAGCATCATAGAATGCCAATTTTAATAGAAGAAAGTATTCTTGCATTGAGGGAGTACTTGAGTGGAGGCCCAATGTCCTTCTGCTACCTTAATAGTGAATGATGGGGGGAGTGCAGAGTGGAAACCCAAAGCCCATTAGTAGGCCACTGGAGATCCCCTTGCAGAGGGGTCTCTCGGGGAGGAGACGAGCCAGTCAGGGTGCAATGTAGCAACGATGAAAAATAAAACTTTCCTCTAATTCCTAAATGCTTCCTCCCTGCCCCCACTATCATGATATGAATTCTACCTTGCAAGTCTGGCTAGACCAGAGGATGTACACTGGTACAGATAGGAACTGGAAATCCAGGGAATTCAGGGCGGATGATCCCTACAGGACCAGTGGTGTGAGTGGTGATACTGGGAGGGTAGAGGGAGAGTGGGTTGGAAAGAGGGAACCGATGACAAGGATCTATATGTGACCTCCTCCCTGGGGGACGAACAACAGAAAAGTGGTTGAAGGGTGATGTCAGACAGGGCAAGATATGACAAAATAATAATTTATAAATTATTAAGGGCTCACGAGGGGTGGGGAGCGGGGAGGGAGGGGAAAAATGAGGATCTAATGCCAGGGGCTTAAGTGGAGAGGAAATTTTTTGAGAATGATGAGGGCAATAAATGTACAAATGCGCTTTACACAATTGAAGTATGTGTAGATTGTGATAAGAGTTGTATGAGCCCCTAATAAAATGATTTAAAAAGAAAAAAGAAAAAAAAAACCACTTTTATATCAAAGAGTAATTATGTATTAAGAAAACATATCAACCCAGTCCAGATCAAGTCCATAGACCTATATTAGCACATAAGTCTGATACTGGTCCATAAATCCTTCTTCAGACTCACACACTCCCATGCAGTGATTCAGAATGCAGGAAGATCATGGGCCAGTGAGTGTAAAGTCTTGTGGATCCAATGCTGGTGGAAGCATCTCAGTGTGGGAATAGGTTTCCATGTGGCTCCTCCAGCACTGTGTGTCTCCTCAACAGAGAGAGAGGAAGTTTCCAGAATCCTCATGAGAAGGCCATGCCCACAAGGAGGCATCATCAGACTGTGGCCTGGTTGACAGGCTAGACTCCACCACTACACCTATTTACCAAGTTGACATGAGATTTTGTAGCTACCCCATCAGCCTTGAAAATCTCAGGTACAGCCTCCACCTCTCCATAGATGACCCACATTTAATGTCCGCACCCACACCTTGGTTTTGAACCACTGTGCAGGTTTTCAAGTTCCCACAGCCTTTAATGCATCACACACTATCAGAAAACACAAATCAACTAAAAATCAACTATTATCTCGCTGTGTCTTGTAACTCCCTCCTTCATCCTTTGATTTAATATGTGTGAGTGCTCCCAAAGGTGTTGCCGTGTGTCCCCTGCCAGTGTTAACGTTTGATAAAACATAGTCTTTGCCTCCATAAGATTGTAAGCAAAGTAAGAATATAAGATGTGGATCATAATGGTATTTAAGAAGATTCGCTGTGTTGGAAGGCTGGAGGCTGGACCGGGGCTCAGGGGATTGAAGAGCCATGCTTTGAGGGCAGTGACTCTGTTGTCAGTGAATTTTTGTCAAAAACTCACAGTCTAATAAAAGAGAGTAGATAGCTGGGCAAGAATCTACAGGATAAAGCTACGTGGCGGCCTGATTTAGAAAGTTTAGCTCTCAGACCACCCCCCCCCCCTTTCCATCATTCTCTCCTATTAGACAAATGTAGACTAGCATGTTGTAGAGAACTGCTATCATCTACCCCCATCCAATAATTCCCAAGTTTACATCCCTCCCTCTCTCGCTATCTGTCTCGGTCTGTCTCCCCCTGGGTAAGAAACGAGTGAGGTCTTACTACTGTGCCTGTGGCCTTTCTCCTTACAGGACAGGGTGGTTTTCATAGTCGTTTTTGTAGGACTTTAGGACTTACCCCTGGAGATCTTGAGAAAGCCATTTGTCAGGTTTGAACATCTTTTATTTTTTGAGCTTCCTATTGCTCTTAAGTTGAAAGTAAGGTAGACTCCTTATGAGCTATAATTTAATCATGTTTTAGACCTATTTTGTCAAAAAGTACTTAAAATTTTAAAGATCCTACAGTTGTAAAATGTCATATATATATATAGTGCAATAGGCTGAGTAGCTCAAAATTAATGTTAAAATCTGAGATTTTATCATGTGCTTGCCGTGTGCGAAGAGCTTTGTTCTAGAAGTGATAAGGTACTGTCTCTCTTGTCATGCAAACCCCCAGCTGCAGTCTTCTATAATTTGTGTGGCATTAACAAATCCAACTGCTATCTCAGTGATTCCTCCTCTGAGGGACCCTGTAAGAGTAGAACTGCCCACTGGGGTCTACATCACAGTACACTTTTATTGAAGCCGATTGCCCCACCTTTCTTTCTAGGAGCGGCTAGTGGGTTTGAACTGCTCACCTGTTGGTTAGCAACTGATTGCTCTTCACCACCACATTTGGGCCTAGTATCTCCACTCCTTTCTATGAGCTGATTCACCATGGACAAAATGTTTAGATTTTTAAGCTCAGTTTAGCAACAACCATAGTATTCATCTTCACATTAATTACAGGATTTACTTGTGGTTGTTGAGCAAATTATCTAAGGTAGTGCAGGTAAATTGCCTAGCCTAGTATGTGGTCTAAAGCAGATGTCTAATACACTGTAACTGTTGCTAACTGCTCTTCAAACTCAAATTCACTGCCATCAAGTCATGCCCATCCATAGTGACCCTATAGGACGGGTAGAACTGTCTCGGTAAGTTTGCAAGGCTGTAATCTTCATGGGGGATAGAAAGCCCTGTCTCTTTTCCTCAGAGCGGGCTGATGGTTTTGAACTGGTAACCTTTCGGTTAGCAACGCAGCATGTAACCACTACTACTAGCCTATCCTCTAACTATTCTTAGTATGACATTGAAAGGGAAGGGAGCCTCTACAGGTAAGCCGTCTTGGACTATCAGGGTGTCAGGGTGGCTTCCCCAAGGCAATGGGTAGCTTTTGAAATGACACTTGACAGATGAGCATGAGACTTTTCTTAGGACTAGACTTTTGTCCAGGCTAACAATACAGCCTCTGCTCAAATAGAAGTGTGAGAAGGAATTGTACATTCTAGAGCTTTCTGAGTCAATCCTACTGAAGGATGGACAGCCAAAGGGTGACTTTCACAGGAGATTCCTAGGACGTAGGGTCCAGGTGAGAAAAGGACATTTTCCTCTGTCCTGCAGGATCACTAGAGTCAGAGAAACTGGCTCAGCTAGAAAAGTTGCTAGCTATAATTAGCCTCTATTACATTACATGTAACCACTTTTAAACCATTCTCTTTATCTTCTTGAGTTTTACATTGTATACTTAGAAGAAGAATTAAGAAATAATCTCTCATCAATGTTGATATGTAACCCTCATTTTTCAGTGTCTGGAAATTTAAGTATTATTTTGTCAATACCATAAAATTGTATTGAGAACACTTATTTGTGTAAATGAATCAAGAGAGCCAGTAGATATTCTTCGACTCAGCGACAAAATTTCAGTGTCAGTTTTCTTTGTTTTCCAAGAGGGCTTCAGAACCTCTTATTTGCCGTGGCTTGGCCTTTAGAAAGTTAGCTTTATTTAATTCACCATCGGTTTCTGGGGGAACAGCGTGTTGTCAGTTGTCACCAGTCTACCTGCACACTTTCCACAGTAACCTGCCCCCCCCTTTTTTTCCAGGTCTAATCTCTCTTTTTTTTAATCATTTTATTAGGGGCTCATACAACTCTTATCACAATCCATACATACATCAATTGTGTAAAGCACATTTGTACA
>NW_022103922.1:16907498-16917555 GCF_000313985.2 Echinops telfairi | reverse complement strand
TAGGGTCTTAAAGGCTTGAAGGTAAACAAGCGGCCATCTAGCTCAGAAGCAACAAAGCTCACATGGAAGAAGCACATCAGCCTGTGTGACCATGAGGTAACAAAGTGATCAGTTATCAGGCATCAAAGAACAAAAAAATCATATCAGTGTGTGCTTCGCCTTTTAGCACTTAAGAAGACATCCGTTGTAGTAGAATTGCCCCTTGCAACATGCCATTTGATGGACTGCTGATTGCATGGCATTGGTTGTGGAAATTAAATCCATTCCCATGCCCATCTCTTCTCTGTTCATCATAATTGTGTTTATTGGTCCACTTGTGAAGGTGTTCATTGTATTTATGTTGTGATAGCCACAGGGAAGGCTATAGTCCTTGATACTTATCAGCGAGAGCTTCACGTCTTGTTTGCTTTCTCTAGACCAGGTCATGTGATCTGCAGAGCTCAAGTTGTTTAGGGGATTTCCTTCAGTTCCTAGGCCTCATTCTTCTTCAGATTATTTGCTCAAGCTACAGATTACATAAATTAAATAAAAGGATACAACCCTGTCACCAACTTTTCTCATTTGCAAACACATTTTACTCTTGTTCTTTTTGAATGGTGCCTCTTATTCTATGTGTAGATCCCACATGAGCTCCATTAAGTATTCTGCGAGTCGCATTTTCCATGTTGTCATCCATACATGTTGGGCTCCTCAGTACACAGTCAGACACCTTTTCCTAGTCAGTGAAACTCAGGTGGCAATCTGTTCAGTGTCTTCTGATTTCAGTCAAAAGATGTCGACGTCAGTAATGACATCCCTGTTCCCTGCCATCTACTGTGTCTGCTTGAGCCTCTGGCAGTTCCTTGTCAATGTTCTCCTCCAACAATTTTGACTATTTTCAGTAAGTTCTTAATTTGACTCTGCTATTAATGATACTGGTTTATAATTTCTGCATCTGTTGGGGAGCCATTCTTTGGAATAGGCGCAGGCATGGATCTCTTCCAGTCAGTCAGTCAGCTGTCTCTTCCAAATATCTTGGTAGAGGTGAGTGAGCAATTCCACCATTGTATCCATCTCTTGAAATATCTGAGTTGGTATTCTCTCACTTTCTGGAGCCTGCTTGTCACCAGTGCCTTCAGTGTAGCTTACACGTTTTTTAAAGATATATATTTTTTTAATTGTATGCTACCTCCTGAAATAATTGAACATCAACCAACTATTTGTGATATAGTGATTTTTGAATCTTTCTTCCATCTTTTTTACGCTTTCTCCATAGTTCAATAGTAGGCTCCTAATCATATGGTAGAGGAGCCTTGGTGGTGTAGTGGCCTTCGAACCACAAGGTCAGAGGTTCAAACCCACTGGTGGCTCCACAGGAGAATTGACAAGGCTGTCTATTCTTGTAAAGGTTTAAAATCTCAAATCTAAAAAATGGCAGTTCTACTGTGTTCCATAGCGTCTCTGTGAGTTGAAATTGACTCACAGTGAGTTTTTAAAGTTTTCTTTAACCACAAGGTTGGTAGTTCAGACTCACCAGCTGCTCCATGGAAGAAATGCAAGGCTTTTTGCTCCCACCTGTATGGTTGCAACAAGTCATAATCAACTCAACAGCAGCAAGGCTTTATTTTAATCCTCCAGTATTGTAACTTGAAGTTTAACTGTTTTTCTGCAGTGTCTTCAGCTTGACCTCTGCTGAACATGTTCTCCTTTTTGGTTTTCTGAGTCTATGTCTTTGAACATTTTGTTATAATGCTTTAGTTGATCTTGCTGGGCCACCCCTTAGAATTATCTGTGTAGTTCTTGTAGAAATCTGGGAGGAATATAGGGAATTCAGCTGAAGGGAAGAAACGCCAGATAGGGTCTTTGGGATCTGAAGTACATGAGAAAACCTGTTGTCATCAAGTCGATTCCAACTCACGATGACCCTGTATGATCGAGTATAACAGCTGCCTCACTGGTTTTCCATGGCTGCAAGTCTTTCTGGAAACGAACTGCTACATGATTCCCCCACCAAGTAGCTGGTGGGTTTGAACTGCTAACATTTTGATTAGCAGCTGAGCACTTTAACTGCTGCACCACTAGGGCTCCTAAGCGAAAGAACCTTCACTAACTTGAACATCACAGATGGAAACAAAGACCAGAGAATGGGAGGGGCCTTTTTGAGTTGGCAAAGGAGGAGGATGTGCAGACCAAGAACCAGCAGTAATGGAGTAAGTGACCTTTTCTTCGAATCCCCATCCCCCTTGCAGATTGATGGCATGTTCTCGCTCCTTCTCATTTCCACTGTGAAAGAGGGAGGAGCAGAGCCTGGAGACAGACCATTGCCTTCCTGTTCCGTGACTAAAGCCTGTGGCCTGTGAGTTTGGACCCCAGCAACTCGGGTGCTAGGGCTGTCTTTCATTGTTATGTTTTTCCAGTCTTTTTACTCTTGGCGTCAATTCATTTGACCACGTTTAAGCGCACCACATGGTCTTAGTTCTTACTAGTTTGTGCTTTAGGGCAAAAATTTAATTCAAAGTTTAGAGAAAGTAAACGGCATAGGATGAATGCTGCTTGGCGTGTGGGTTACAGGCTGGGCTGCTAACTGTGAGACCGGAAATTTGAATCCACCAACTGCTCTGAGGGAGAAAGAGGATGCTTTCCACTCCCACGAACACTTACAATTTCGGCGCCCACAGGGGCAGGTCTGTCCTCTCTGGGATCACTGTGAATCATAATCCACTCGATGACAGGAAGTAGAGTACAGTGTGTAGGTGTAGGGGCCTCTGCTGCTCCTCCTTTGCCGAAACTTCATCAGGTTGCTCTTGAGATTTTCCTTAGGTAGGTGACTAGAAATTTTTATAATAAAGCCATCTAGTTTACAGTGGCATGGCATGGTCCAATTAGCATGATTTCATTTCTTTGGTTGGTTTGTGGAGATGGTTTTGACTTTAAAAAAAAAAAGTTACGAGTGAATGAAGAAACCCAGGTTAGCTGAGAGAAGGCAGGAGGAATTCTGAGCGAGGGAGTGGAGAAGCAGTGCGTGGATTTGCCTGTGGACACTCATGAAATGTTAATAGCAACTGCATGTGATGGAAGGCAAGCAGCTCTGAGTTTATCTTGTAACTCTTTGTCTACCACTGGAGGTAGGTGAATGAAATCAAGGCTAGGTGATCCGGACCTTCTCTATTAGGAAGCAGAAGTAAGAATTTGTCTACCTGCATACTTTGAGTAAGACTCTACTAGTATCTGTGCACGGCAAGTCCAAGAGAAGTGAATGGACTTCCATCTCACTGGTCAGTGGAAGATGCTGTTAGAGAAGGAATAGAAAATCCCAAGAAGGGTGAGAGTCTTAGTGGGTGTGTAGGTGTGTAAACCTTGTAGCTGCTGCACTTTGTAACCTCCTTGAATGGCTAGATTTGAGGTGTCCCTGGAGAGGGACTGTGTTGTTGGGTTTGGTGTCTTTAACAGAGAATTGCACCTCGGATACCCCAATCTTCACTGGAATGCAGGCGATGGATAGAAAGGTTTATTCTTAGCAGATTAAGAATATAAGTATCTGGGAGGCCTCACTTAGCGGGCTCTTAGAGGATTAATAAAATATTTACAAAATAACCTATATGATTGCTTCATTTTTGAGGTATTTGGCTCTAATCACATCATAAATCCTCATTCAAGTGGCTGTTCTGTTCTGTGAAGGATACGCATCACTTCTGTGGAGCAGAAATGGATTCCTGCCATACTTGTCTTAAGCACAAAGATGCTCCCGGATCCTCTGCCACGCATACTGCTGCTTACGCACACACCGAGCAAGCACATACACAGAAGGACGAAATGATCCTGCTCTGAAAGTTATCACTGAACCACGTGAATGGCATTTGTATGTGAAATGTCCAGAAAGCACCTCTTATTGAGGGAGGTTACAAAATCGCATCTCTGCATGTTTATTTAGCACCAATAGCCAAGGGAATTTTTAAGCTCATCAAATAACTTTGTCGTCTGGAGGCAAGAAAACTTAGCAGGTTTTCACAGATACACAGTCCAGGTTACACTCCCCACCCCTACCCCCTGCAAATGGTGCCATTCCCTGGTGCGTTTGTTTTTATGAATGCCGCCCGCATTGTCTATGTGTGTTTTCGTCCCCTGACATCCAGTCCCTTCGGCCTCCTCTCAACTGTGCAGGACGGAGGACAACTGCTCCGAGATGTCCCAGACTACAGATCTTTCAGGGAGCAGACAGCCTCCCCTTCTCCTGAACCACCGGCACCTGTCAGCTTGCAGCCCACCGGCTCACCCCTGCACCCCGGGCTCCTTGTCATGAGCACATGAGATACAAACCAGACAATAACTACATGTAGATGGAATCATTAACCTCTGTCCCTAAACGTTTGTCTTGTCCTTTATTGTTTTACTAGGTCTTATGCTGTGTAAGTAGATCATACAATAAAATCAGAATTCTAGACTCAACGTAGAGGTATTAGTTAACCTTCAGATTTATGCTGACATGTCAGCAGCTGTTTACTGAATGCCTGCTATGGGCTTGAAATCTGTGAAGCCTCGGGTATGGATTATTACCTCTTTTCATCCAATTCTAATAAGAGCCTTAAATGGCACCACAGCCTGGCAACTGAGACGCGGCAGTAAACACAGGAAGCCTCCACAGTACTGTGGGCTGAGTGGCAGGTCTGTAGGTCCCTGCCTTAGGCTGGGTTGGGTCAGATTGGTTTGGGTTTTTATTTGATTTGATTTTTCTTAGCATTCTATTCAGCATCCTCTTACTTCTATCAGTAGTTCAGGAATTAGAGCCAAAGATTCCCCCCCCACCCCCACCCCCACCCCAGTAGTCAGTGCTTAGTAATCACATTGCTCTTTTTTGACCTTTTCCCCCAGTGGTCAGTGCTTAGTAATCACTTTGCTCATTTAATAGAAGTTCCCTTTAATTGTTCATGTTATATTATTATCTTTTTAATCTGTCATACATTTTCTATATTGTAACTTAGATTTGGGCTCTTGATATGTGCTCTCAGTTCTAATATGTACTTGTTAGATGTCTTTAGAATTTTCCAGATAATCATGTTAAACAGTCTCTAAGGATAAACTTATTTATCAGAGTGGATATATTTGTATCCTATTTCTTTCTGTTTT
Source organism: Echinops telfairi (assembly GCF_000313985.2). Classification (NCBI taxonomy): domain Eukaryota; kingdom Metazoa; phylum Chordata; class Mammalia; order Afrosoricida; family Tenrecidae; genus Echinops; species Echinops telfairi. The sequence continues at coordinate 16,912,452 of NW_022103922.1, read as the reverse complement.
CTCTCTTAAGAGTCCTATAGAAGAATATAATGGTGCTGGCCGCTGTGACCTTAGAGATTCTGTATACTGTGTAGTTCTGCCGATGTTGTAGGGGGAGACCTCACATTCAAATATTTTTTATAGAGATCCTTTTTAGTAGGTCTTAGACGGGACAGAGGCAAATCAACCAGATGAGGGAGACCATATGAATGAGGCCATAATGGTGGCCAAAGGATTTGTGGCCCCATTGCTAATTACAGAAAGAGGCAACTAAAGAAAGTCATCACAGAATCACGCCTAGTGGCAGATCAGTTCATCACTGTTGCTATGGCGATGGGAAAGGGACTGTGATTGGGATAAGCTCATTACTGCAGTGAGGAAAGTTTGCAGAATTGGTCCTGGGACCCTCATACTACCTTGTTCTGTATATGATTCATGAGCTGCAGCTCTGGTACCCCACTTTTCATTAAGAGCACACCCGGCCAAGTTCCTGAGGGGGAGACTGTTGGCTGAGAGCAGTGGTAGCAATCCACTTTCAAACACATTCTGTCTTATTCTCTGTCTGGTTAATCCTAAACCTAACTCATTACCATGGAGTCAGTGCTGACTCATAGCAACCCCCCTCTCCCTTACGGGTTTCTGAGACTATCACTGTGTACAGGAGTAGAAAGCCCAGTCTTTCTCCCATGGAGCTGCTGGTGGTTTCAAACTGCTGACCGTGTGTATCGCAGCCCAACACATACCCACTACACCACCAGGGCTCCCTGTCTTTTTAATGGTCAGCGCAAACTCATTGGAGGCCAAATTGATGTCAAGTCTCCTGCGCACCATGTGCTTAGGACGGAAGCTCTGACGCCCCCACCTGGAAACAGAGGGCAACGCATATGTATTTGTCACGATTTTTCACGAATTTTTGATAGATGCATAAGCCCCGAGTTTCCACTTGAGTTTCTTGTGATGAATCAGGGCGTCCTTGTGCTGTGCCCGTGTGCATTCTGAGACCCAGCTCAGCCCTCTCTGTGTCAGTGCAGCTGCTGTTGGCATGCTGTTTGCTTTGTTGCGGTGCTTGTGGGGCCTCGGGCCCAGGGCCTCCGTCCCCATCCTCGTGCTGTGCCGAGTCTGAGTTTCTTTGGGGAATGGTTATGTTCTTGGATCAGGGGCTTTTATAAAACAGGCGTGTTCTTCCTGGTCGGTTTGTGAGGATCAAAGACCACCAGGTTTCACTTGGCCCAGAGCTTTCTGCCCTCACAACTCTCAATAAAGCCCATGGCGGTGCGCTTTACCCTGAAGACACAGAACACAGATCCAACACCTGTGACCTGCAAGCCCTGCCGACAAAGGCCTGGAAACTCCCGGCGGGTGGTTCATAAAGTCGCCTGGTGGAAAACCATCCCGGGATCCATAGAGGCTGCTGGGTCTCCCGTTCTCTGACTGCACGCCAGCACCACAGACATTTTTGTAGTGGGAGAGGGGCGGCAGGCCCTGTTAGAGGAGGGCACAAGTTAGAACACGACACTCACTGCAGACACTCCGAGTTCTGACTCATCCACCTCTTTCAAAGAATATCTGACTTGATCAGTGGTCCTGTTCCCACGAGACTGGGGTTTCCTGCCCAGGGTTTACTGGTAAGAGGTACAGGACGTGTTTTCTTTTGCCCTGCCCCTACTCAACAGGTCTGCTCTTGGGAAAACCGGGAAACCGAACAGGGCAGCGCAGGTGGTGGCTCCTTGTTCGCCTTCCCTGGAGACATGAGTGCAGGTCCCTTTGTTCCTGGCACAGGAGCCCTGGGGCTGTAGTGCTTACTTGTTGGGCTGCTAACTGCAGTCAGCACTTTGAAACTACCAGCCACTCATTCTGTGGGAGAAAGATGGGGCTGTCTGTCCCCGTAAAGAGTTGCAGCCTCAGAACCCCACAGGGCAGTTCTGCACTGTCCTATAGGGTCGCTAGGAGTCAGCCTTGACTCGAAGGCAGTGCATTAATGGCGAGAACCCTTTCCATTAGGGCCGCCGGTAGTTTCTACTTTGCCAAAGGGCTTTACGGAATGTGGACTTGAAATGGGAACTTGGTGCTGCGTGTCTTTAGATAGACTAGGGGGCTTGCTTTGAAAGCAAAGTGCTAACCTTGATTTCCTCTTCATCAATGAGCTCGGGGTTCTGGCCCAGGGCCCTAAATAAACCAGAGGTAAAGTATTTGTGGGGCAAAGATGGACAAGCCAGTTTCAACCAACAACGACATTTTCTTTCATCTTATTCAAATATAAACACAAAATCAAGAAGTTTCTAAACACCCCTTGTTGATTTTCATTATTAGAAATGATTGTTCAGTGGGATCATAAAAGCTGCTTTTCCAGTAACTTCTGGGCAGGAGGACTCTGGGCAGCCAATAGTTGCATCTTCCAATGAACGGCGTCTGATGTATTAATCTGATCAACTTGGAAAGTAGAAGGCAGGGAAGCTAGCTAGCATCACCTTGTGTGCTGCTGACAACAGTAGGATCCCCCACCCCCAGACCCCTCAGGCTGTTTTCAGCATTGTTGTTAAACTATACGGAACTTGATGTGGTAAAGGGCCCTAAGAAGTCATACCTACCCAGGCTCAGATAACCACCGGTATCTCTTTGTCACGCGTGACCCGCCCATTTCTAGGTGGAATGTCAGTACTGAGCCTCTGCCCAAGCTTAAATGCAGAGTCTGCTTTTGTGTTACGTGGCAGGGGGTGAGGGGTGAGGGCCAGTGGGAGTTAGGTGTTCAAGAAAGAGGTAATGTAGCATGCAGGAGACTGCTGTCCTTAGACATAAAAGCTTGCAAAGTTGGCCCTATTCAGGTATCTGGAAACTTGGATTTGGGGAATATTTCCATTGGAAATGTTCCCACCGCAGCTTAACTGGTGAGAGTGACTCATGTGCCAAACAGCATGGCAAACACTGGGGTTAGGTTTACCTTGAGCCCAGTAGGTTAGGTGCCCTAAGCAGATGGCACCTGTGGAACCATAACACCAAACCTGTCACTGCAGTGGCCCTGCAGAGTAGAACTGTCCTGCACAGTTTCCAAGGCTGTAAATCTTTATAGGAGCAGGTTGCCACACCTTTCTCCTGAGCTGTGGCTGATTGGTTCAAATCACCTTTGGTTAGTAGCTGAGCACTTTCACCACTGCACCACCAAGCATAGCTTTTGCTCTAGTAGTCTCCGATGAGCTTCCTTGGTAGGCCACACCACACACAGATTGTAACTCTTACATACTACGTGGCTTCCCTGGTGAGAAGACTCCTCTTGGAAGTGCTCCCTATTTCATCCGCACTCTGGCCTCGGCCATTTCCTCTGCTGATATCGCTGTGTCCTTAGTAGTAATCACTCGTCACCATGGGTGCTATCCATCCTGAGACCTGTGGGCTTGGGGCTGGTCTTTGGGATGCAACCAGTGGTGGAAAAAGCCCAGCCTATGTAGCATTGCCAATGAGGAAACAGGACCAGGCTCTCGAAGGTGTGTGCCTGAAGAGTTACACTCCTGTCCCCTGGCCTCTTCACCCTAAGCAATGTCTCATTTCTGTCTTACATCTATAAACTATGTACAGAACAGACTGCATGGCAGAGGGCACCTTCAGAGATCTCTGTTCACCTCTTTTTCTCCACTCAGTTTGAAACTGAACACTAGAGGAGAGGAAGGCTGAGCCAGGCGGTTCCTGGCCTCCGTGAGTCTGCACACATGCACACGCAGACACGTGTTCTCCGTGGTAATGGAGGCGGTGGTTCTGGATGCTCAGTGATGGCTGCAAAATAGCCTAGCACCTGAAAACACATCATGGTTTAGAAACATACGGACAAAACATTACCTTAGAGCCAAAACATTTCAGTAATGCATCTCGGCCCAGTCCAACTGAAGTCCCTAAGTCTGATACTAGTCCACAAGTCCTCCTCAGACTCACACAACCCCATGCAGAATGCAGGCAGATCACAGACTAGTGGGTGCAGAGCTGTGTGGATCCAATGGCGTTGGCTGTATCACAGGTCTTAGGGTGACTTGTCAACAGGAAGGTGAGGGCAGAAAGGCGGGGAGGTTTCCAGGGCCCTCCTTATGAGAGGGCCACGCCCACAAGAAGGCGCCATCAGGCAGTGACTTGATTGACAGGCTAGACTCCAACCCTACACTTGAGTATCTTCAAGTTGACATGGAATTCTATAACTACCACACGATGGAGTATGCCTTTCCTTATACCCATTGGAGATTGGCCAGCATTTTAAATGTCTCCATTGATCTCCTTTTGCAAGGACACTTGCTTCCTGGCTGGGAAAGAACCTGCAGCGCAAGTGCTGTGGAGATATGCCATCTCGGAGGACGTAGGGAGAAAGGAGATGACTGACGGGTCCCAGATGGACCAGTGGTGACCGCTGGCCACCTTCACCTCATCTCCTGCTTTTTGACCCTGAGTGTCTCTGCCCATCTGTCTACAGAAGTTCATGTCACACTCTGAATTGTGGACAAAAACAGTGGCCTGCAATCTTGTGAGACACAAGAGCCAGTCCTGTCCCTCACAACAACTTAAAAATTATCCGAGAGCCATAAGTATATTCTTACAAAGGAAATCACAATTACGTGAATAATATTCTTTACATGTTTGTCAATTTTACTTCAGAATCACAGGTACGTACAGAAGGAGCTGCATAGCTCGAGAGCCACAGTTTGCTGACCCATCTGTGGTCTAGAAGGATAGGCTTCATAAGGTGCTTTGCCCCTCCTTCCTGAGAAAGTTTAAAATAGAGATAAGAGAGCATGCAAGTTCACAGGCTAGGTCTACTGTTATACTTTATCAAAATAGACTCCAAAAGAGAAAACCAGGTGGATACCAAGAATATTGCATTCTTTCTTGATGTATCAGAAGAAAGATCAGGCTGTTTGCTCCTGGGAAGATTCACAGCCCCCAGAACTCTATCCAGTGTTGCAGTGAATCGGAGTTGACTCAATGGTAGTTAGGGAAGGGC
>NW_022103922.1:16903699-16907398 GCF_000313985.2 Echinops telfairi | reverse complement strand
GGGGGGGGTTGTTAGGGAGGTCTTGATAGATGATTTTTTTTAAGTACAAAAGGAAACATTATTATTTCTCCCTGTTAATATGTTCTTCAAATAAACAATGAGTAAAGAACAAATATTCCTCTTGGTGATTCTGAAAATCCAATAGTTGATCTTTTAAAAATCATTTTATTGAGGGCTTGTACAACTCTTATCACAATCCATACATACTCCATGTGTCAAGCACATGTGTACGTTGTTGACATCATCATTCTCAAAACATTTTCTTTCTACATGAGCCCTTGGTATCAGCTCCTTGTTTTTCCCCCTCCCTCCCTGCCACCCCCCCCCTCCATTAACCCGTGATAATTTATAACTTATTATTATTTTGTCGTGGCTTGAGCTGTTTGTAAGTTCTGGTTCGTGTGAAGAGACACTTCATGAGTTGTGAAAGACAGCTATGTTGGCCTTAGGGTCCATGGAACCCGTAGTCACTGTTTCAGAAGTAGCAGATTGTAAGGGGGTATGGAAACTAAAAGAAATAAAAACCTTGTATTTTTTTAACCTAAACTGTCCTGTAAAGCCCTTAGGATTTTCTTTCCAATAGCAACGCACAAGTAAACTCACTGCCACCGAGCCAGTTCCAACTCACAGCGACCCCATAAGACAGGGCAGAACTGGCCCGGTGGGTTCCCGAGACTAGCTTTTTACAGGAGTCGAAAGCCCCTCCTTTCTCCTGTCTCTTCAATACATTTCACATGAAAGCATCAGGACGCCTCCATGTTCTATGGGGTTATGGGTTTGTTTGTTTTTTGGCCTCTGTTCTAAAATGTCCTTGTACACAACTAGAACTTCATTTTCTGGCTACTTGTCAGGAGCCATCAAGTTGGTTCAGAATCACATTGACCGCAGAAGAAAACCCTGCCTGGCACTGGCCCAGCCTCACACCACTGCTGGGCTTCAACTCCCGTGACAGCCACTGGCCACCTCCGTGTGGAGCTCTGGAGTAAGGGAGACTCCGAATTGACTCACCTAGTCTCTACTTCCAAACACCTGTGGGTTATTTTTCCTTTCACATTTCATTTTTACCAAATCTGCGATAAAAGAAAACGTTCCACCATGCTTGTCTCTGCCTCTCTGATGATCCTGTGATGACACCCAACTCTGCCTGTACTTGAGTACTTAATGCTTCAGCTAAACCTTCAAAACATGTTCCAGTTGTCTCTTTTGCCATCGAGTTCAATTCAGTGTAGTGCCAATGCGGGCATTTAAAAAATAGTAGTTTATTACTCTTGTAATCTGTCCTCGTTTCCCACGTTTGTGATATTTGTTTCCCTTTTTCCTGCTCAGAACCCTGGTGGCATGGTGGTTACACCTTGGGGGGCTCACCACAAGGTCAGCAGTTCAAAACCCCTGCCACTCCACGGGAGAAAGACAACGCTTTCTCCTGGAAAGAGTTACCGTCTCGGAAACTCGGGGGCAGTACTGCCCAGTCCTGCAGGGCTGCTGTCGGTCGGCTTGGACGCGAGGGCAGCGAGCTTGTTTTTCATCATCAGCTGCGCATCTCTGAGTTTGTTTTTGGGCCTCCTTTCCTGTGACTGTCACCTTTTCCTTCTTTTTAAAAAAAAATCATTTTATTGGGGCTCATGCTATTCATCACAATACACAGATCAATTGTGGAAAGCACACCCGTGCACCTGCTGCCCTCATCATTCTCAACATTCACTTTCCTCTTAAGGAAAATGAGCTGATTCTTTCCTTTTTCCACTCCCCCTCCTTTCCCCCTCCCCCTCCCTCATAACACTTAATAATTTATACGTTATTATTATATCTTATACTGCCCGGTGTCTCCCTTCACCCACCCCTCTGCTGCCCATCCCCCAGAGAGGAGGTTATATGTAGATCCTTGTGATCAATTCCTCCTTTCCACCACCACCACCCCTTCCCTCCCAGTATCGCCACTGTCACCTCTGGTCCTGAGGGGTTCATCTGCCCTAGATTCCCTGCGTTTCCAGTTCCCATCTGTACCGCTGTGCATCCTCTGGTCTAACCAGGTTTGCAAGGTAGAATTGGGGTCATGGTAGTTGGGGGGGAGGAAGCGTTTAAGAACTAGAGGAAGATTGTGGGTTTCATTATTGCTATACTGAACCCTAAGTGACTCATCTCCTCCCCACTACCCCTCTTCAGGGTATATCCAGTTGTCTAGAGATGGGCATTGGGTCCCCATCACCCGCCACCCTCATTCATGATGATATGATCCCCCCCCCTCCTCCCCTGCCTTTGGTGTTTGAACCCTGGTCCCTTTGGCCCTGCATGATCACACATGGTGTGCTGCTTCCATGTGGGCTTTGTTGCTTCTGGGCTAGATGGCCACTTGTTTACTTTCAAGCCTTTAAGTCCCCAGATGCTATAGGTCTCCATAGCCGGGTACCATCAGCCTTCTTCACCACACTTACTTATGCACACATTCACCTTCAGCATTTATGTGGGGAAGGTGATAACACAATGATGTTTTTTTGTTCTTTGGTGTCTGCTGCCTGTTCCCTTCAACACCTCGTGTTCGCACAGGTTCGTGTGCTTCTTCTCTGTGGGCTTTGTTGTTTCTGAACTAGATGGCCGCTTGTTTGCCTACAAGCCTTTAAGACCCCACACACTATATCTTTTGATAGCTGGGCACCAGAGACACAGTGGGGGATGTGCGACTGAGCTGACCCCACCACACTGAGGCAAAACACTGGGGGTGTGCAATGGAGCGGCAGGGAAGCAGAGCAAGGAGGTCCCAAGGGAATACAAACGATGGACTCTGGGGTCAGGACGTGGCACCCCATTAGACTCGTCTGGAAAACGCTCCTAAAGGTCAACAAACAGACCTTGAACTACTAACAGGCTTTTTTTTTTTCTTTATCTTTTTTTTCAGCCTATTTGTTTTGTTTTTTCCCCGTTTTTCTCTTCTTTTAAATTTTGTATGTCAGTGGCTTTTTGTTTGTTAGCTTGTCTGTGCTGCTGCCATCGTCGCCATGTTCTTATGTGCCACTTTGGTGCTGTGCTGTCACAGCCATCCCCAATTTTATTCACCTTTTCCTTATACTGCCATTTTATTTTCACATCTTAGAACCATTAAATTTGCATCCCTAACACTGTTGACAGTTTTGTGACATTCTAAACCCTCGGACAGAGGCCCAAACAAGGTCTTAAACCAGCAATAGACAAATGGGTTTTTCCTTGCATCATAAAATATTCACATGTTTGTGTTTTAGGTTTGTAAGGTAAAATTTTTAGATAATCGATCTGAACAGACTATAAATCTTAGAATGTGAGCCCACACTGTCTATTTCCTTACAAATCTGGCGAGTCAGTCTCTCTAGAGAAGAGAGTTGACTTAGAGAAATGACAAGGGGTCAGTTTAACAGCAGTGATTTCAGGATTAAAGCCAGCACAGTTTGCCATAGGGGCAGGAAGATTAGTGTCTAGGCCTGCTCTTTGCAAGGGGTTTGTTTACACCGCAAGGGGTTAACTTAGATTGTATCTGCTGACACAAATATAACATGGAGTGTGGTAGATACTGCGGCAAAATAAAACGGGCATTCTGAACAATTCTCAGGACTCCCAGCAAAGGTGGCATTTGAGACAGGGATAGCAGATAATGTTTGATGGTGGCATTCCAAGTGGAAGGGACAGGATCATAAAAATTATGGTGCACCCCCGCACTGACCCATGGCCCTG
>NW_022103922.1:16844164-16902119 GCF_000313985.2 Echinops telfairi | reverse complement strand
AATGATGTACAAATGTGCTTTACACAATTGATGTGTGTATGGATTGCGATAACAGTTGTATGAGCCCCTAATAAAATGTTTTAAAAAATTATGGTGCACAAGTACAGTGTGTGCACCGCACCTTAAATTCTAGATTATCTGAAAGGTAGGAGTGCGTGTACAAGGAGGAAGACTTAAAAAAATGAGAGTACGGACAGTCCTTGCGTGCCCGAGGAAATCTGTGCTTAAAATCACTTGGCAAAGCTGATGAAGTTTACTTTGGAGGCAAGCGTCATAGTGTCATCAGAGGTGCACTGTAGAAAACAGCAATTGGCTTCAAAGTAGAGTCGAAATACGAGTGGGGTGAAAGGGATGAATGAGCAACCTGAAGGCAATCCAGTTAGGAAGAAATGTGGGTTCATACTGAGCTTGGGACAGTGAGAATAGATTTAAAGAGACAGGCACAGGGGACAGGTGTGCTATGGGCCTGGACAGCTGGCTTAAGGTAGGGGTAGAAGGGTCACAGGCGACTCAGGTGTTCTGGCTTCAAGGAGAATGAATGAGGTTTCCATGAAGGGAAATAGGGCCAGAGAGGAGCAGGAGGCCTCGGCTTGATGTCATTTCCGTACAGCTGTAGTGTCAGGCTGCTGGTTTAAATCTTGACACCAGAAGAACCGGCTTTACGACTAGAGGGAAAGGCTTAACTTGGTGGGACCTCAATTTCCTCATCTGTAAAGTGGGTTTAGTAATAGTATCCCCGGCCTCCTTCAGGGAGTAAATTAGCCTAACACACAGCCTCTAGAGTTGTGCCTGGCTCAAGGGAGGGCTCCACGCAGTCTAACTCTCATTTTCCTGCAGTCCACGTGCATCTAGGAGCGAGCCTCTCTGCAGTTTCTCTCCACATAGATAGGAAGCCAAGACACAGAGAGTAAGTACATTATTCCAAGTAGTCCTCTATCATGAAAATAGCATTTCTGGAAGTGAGATCTGACAGATCTCTCGGGCCTTTGTGTTTGGGTTTCATTTTGTTGTTGTTTAGAATCAAGGTTGTGGATCTTTTTGAACAGTTGGGTCGTTACTTTGACCTGCAGGCGAGTCCCTGAAGAAAGCCTCGGGGTTGACGTTTTTCCTCCTTCAGGTGACTTGAGCAGGTGCCGGGAAGCAGTGAGTAAATGGTCAGATAGTGGGGAAGGGCGGATCGGGAGTCAGGGGTTGATATATATATATATAAATCGATTTGTGAAAGATAACATAAGTGCATACTTTTATCTATGTAACCGTATTTTGTGGTTTCATATTTCTGCATCTGATATTAAACTGGTTGTCTGATTTCTTTATTCATATCACAGATAATTATAGAATGCTTTCTATGGAAGAGACTCTGTAGTATTTTGTTCTCTAGTTCTTTGTACACTGCGGTTTAATTTCAAGCAAGAAAGTGTCCAACGTGAATGTATTATCATTTCCTCAAAGTGTTTTCCAAGAAACTATAGTTTCTTCCTTTCTCACCAGTATCTCATATATGTGAATGTGCTGCACACGGTTTCGTACAAATATGCTTCCTCCTGTGGCCTGAGGGCTTGACTGGACGTTTATGTTAGACCCATTCGTGTGGGTCAGAGAACAGTGCAGCACAGGGACAGGCCTGTGTGGGGAGGGGAAGGGCCCCAACTCTAGTCATCTACCCTGACCTGGCTGTGAGACGAAATGGAACAAACTGCCAGGAGAAAAGACTGGTGGTACACAGTCTGGGAAAATCACACGAGAGGTCAGCAAGGTTAGGTGTTTGTCACAAGCCTCTACCTCAAAACGTATTCTATGCTCCTGAGCAAACTACTCTTTGTAAAGTCCCCATCTGCGAAGTTGTGGGGTAGCACGAGAAGAGACGCTGCCTTCAGTTCTTACATTCTGCGACTCATCGTATTTGACGACTTCAGGCCACAGTGATTGATCCTGGCAGTAGGCCTAAAAAGTGCAATGCGACTGTAGAAAAGAAGCCGATCAAAATGATTGATGTATGGTCCCCCTCCCAAGGGGACAGTCAGCAGAAAAGTGGGTGAAAGGAGACAGCGGGGTGGGGGGGGATAATTTGTAAATTATCAAGGGGACATGGGGGAGGGAGGGAGGGGAAACTTGAGGAACTCATGCCGGGGGCTTAAGTAGAAAGAAAATGTTTTGAAAAAGATGGTGACACTATATTTACAGATGTGTTTGATGCAATGGATGTATGTATGGATTGTGATAAGAGCAGTGCGCCTCCAATAAAATGAAATGTAAAAAGCATCGCAGACAAAGAAACCTAAGCACTTCACTGAGGGTGCAGGCAGTGCCGAGGGTAAGACAAGGGCGGAGGCGGGAAAGATCAGAAAGGCTTCACAGAGAGGTTTCCTTGGAGCGTGCCACTCGAGGAGGAGAATGATGTTCTGAGAAAGAGTCAACACCTAAAAGCTACACATTTCGTGTGGAGCTGTTGTTTTCTTGGCTTCTTTCCCAATGTTTTCTTCCTTAGTACATGGAAGTCGGATTGGGTTTTGTATGGTAATCTTGGATCCTGCCACATTACCAGAAAAAAATTGATGATGAAATGTAAACCCCACTGAATTGAAAATTTTAAATGTTTGAAGAAATATTTGGGGGAATTTAAATTTATCTAAAGAGGATGTGACTATATAATTACTTTCCAATATAATTGCATTGATACTAGTGAGCTGATTCTTTTGTCTTTTGATAAAGTTTTAATTTCCTATGATACCGGTATACAAATGAATGCAGAAGATTGCAAGCTAATGGTATGACAATCATTTAAAAGAAATAACAAGGCCACTTGTTTCACTATATAAATATAAATCAATATGGAAGTGACAAGTAGATTTGAAAATATATCTAGCATACATGAACTGGCTGTGAAGTGAATCTTTCAAAGTTAAATAATAGATTTCTGCCAGTAGGAAGATTGAAAAAAGAAGAAAATGCTGAACCCGCTACTGGATTGGCACGATGGCTGTAGCGAGGGCCCCAGTGAAATAAAAGGGGAAGATGCACAGGACCGGACAGGGTTCAGTCTGGTGTGCACAGGTCGCTGTGAGTTGGAAACAACTTCATGGCATCTAGTAGCAGTCCCACACACCCACTGGCGTCAAGTCGATTCTAACTGATGGCTACCTCCAGGCCAGAGTAGGGTTTCCAGGGCTATACGTTTTTATAGGAGGAGAACGCCTTACCTTTCTCCAGCAGAGTCACTGGTGGGGTTGAAGTGCTGACTCCCTGGGGGCTCGAAACCAGTAGGATTTTGCTGTACTTGGAGCCACGGATGGATGGCGTTAGCTCTTGTCCGGCGGAGCACAATGTTGGAAACATAGGTAGGTTGATATGGAAGGAAGCCGGGATGCCAGGCAAGGGACTTTGACCCAGTTTCTATGGGCATGATCCATCTAGTGTCTCCCTCCTCTCTGTAGTCCCCTCAGAGCTTAGATTGGCCAAACTCAGCCAGATACTTTGTATTTCCTCCTTCTGTTGAGGTGATAGAGAGAATTCTGTCTCCCATAGTCATCTACACAGTGCTTCGGACAGGTTCATTCCCATTGGACCCCTGCCGAGATTTTGCATCTCCTCCGCAGATATCAAAACATCCCTGGAAAAATGCCATTATTGTTTAGGCCCATGTCCTCACCCACTCTCCGAACCCCCCTCTTCGATTCGCATTCAGTATATCTGAGATAGAAAAGTTGTTTCTCAGCAGGGGGTTAGAACTGGAATGAACCAGTTTGTAGCCCCACAGCTGAGGCAATGAACCAGTGAAACCACAAGCCAAAGTCGCTGCCATTGGGGTTGCTCCTGGCTCCGGGTAACCCTGTATCGCCCACTCATGCGCTGTGGGGCTTCCAGGGTTGTACGTCTTTATGAAGACAGCTGGCCGTGTCTTCTACAGTCAATGGTTGATGGGCTTGAACTGCCAACCTTTCTGTTAGCAGCCCATGCTTTAGCCTCTGTGCCACCAAGGCTTCTTTAAGACTAGAGGCCAACATTCAGGGGCAAAAATAAAATCTGTGATTTAGAAATTAACTCTTCCTATATCCATGATAGCCTAAACACAGGCATGCCATGGAGACCTTAGGGGTTCGGTGCCAGCTAGCTCGACAAAGTGCACCTCGCAATAAACTTGAGTCGCCCCATTTTTGTTGCGATTCCAGTGCCTAAGAGCTAGGTTGACACTATGTTGCAGGCTGTTAGTGTGCAGTCACATTATTAACATTTGAAAGCCTGGTCCAAACGGGACACACCCACACAGAGTGAGCTCATGCTGTTGGGAAAATGGTGATCGACTTGCCTGATGCAGGCTGGTTTCAAACGTTCTGTTTGTTTCATTGGTTTTTGTTGGTGTTTGAAGGCAAGTTCCGCAATAAAACAAGGGGTGCCTCCAGTTGGAAAGCCAGGAAGAGATCTCAGCTCCTCTGTGTCACAGTGATGTCAGTCTTACCTGAGGGTCTCTTTCCTTTCGCCTTAAGAGATTCACTCATAAGGGAACGCTCAGTCTACGGAGCTTTCAATTTTGCTGGCAGCACCTGCTCTGACGGAAGGCAGGACAGACACTCAGAGCGTCTCTGGGGAGCCGAGCCCTGGGGCTTGTGCTTAGACTCCATCAGGCCCCTGAGCTACCTGTCAGCAGGGCCTTTCATGTCTTCCTTGCCTTTTGCAGCAGCAGCAGCCTCTGTTTCCAGCCTGTGGATCAAGTGCACCAAGAGATACTGTATGTGCAGGCCTGCATGCTGCTGCCGAAGGCTTCATCCACGGGCCACCAGCCCCGCCCTTCAAACCCGTGGCTGTCAGAGGACGGCCTCATCTGAGCTTTCTGCACACCCAGCTAATTGAGAGTTGAAAGCCAGGCTGTAGTTGGTATGGCCCCTTAAGTTTGCCGATTATTAACCACCTTGGTGTCATTTAAATGGAGTCTCTTTGAATGCTCTCATCAAATGGCAGTGCTCTCTAGGAAGCCAGATGTTTCCACATGCTGTCCTGCAAACATTAATTTACCTGATCCTCTGCGGAATCATAGATTGCAGACTAAAGACAAATTCCTGCAGGTGACGTCTTCATTGGCGTTGTAGAAAGATGCTCCTGTTATAGCAGAGCAACGAGTCCTGGTGGTGCCGCAGTGCGCTAAGCCAGCCTCAGTGTTAAACAGTGTCTAATGCAACTTTGGACATGGTGTTTCTGAACCTGTTGAATAATGCTTAAAAATGCATCAGTGAAATTGGCTCAGCCTGTGGCCTTTATTACATTATCTGTTCCCAATTACATAGATTTTGTGTTTTATGTCTGGACTGTTTATAAGTAACTGGAAAAAATTGTCCCAGCTGAAGAGGGTGGCTTACCCTTAGCCCACTTAATTTGACTTAGATTTGATAAACCTTGGAAAATACTTCCAAAATCAGCTATTAAAATAATATGAAATCCATTCTGGAGTTCAGATGAACATTATTATATCAGCTCTTTCCTGCCCTCCCCCCAATTTTAGTTTTACCCCATTCCTTTTCTCCCCCATTCATGTTGTGGATCCACTGTGAGGTTTCAAACTCTTGGCCCTGAAATGTAACTGAGAACTTTCAATCTGTGTTTGCTGGTTATGACCCGGTAAATTTAAGCCCTGTGCCTCTGCATATTTTTCCCCTAATTTCAGAAGGAGTATTTAAGCGATGACATGCAGTAATGTGTTCATTCTCCTGTAGTGTAATTTACAAGGCAGCAGCAGATAAACATAGCAATACAAGATTCATTTACGGTGACCCAATGGCAGATACACAGAGCAGAACCCTGCCTATGAGATAAAGTGGACTGAGTGACTTATGCAGTAATTAGGGTATAATTGTCATTAACCTCACAAACAGTAGTTTACCCATATTGTTTAAAAGGCTCCAGGATGCGTAATGACAAGGTAATCTGTCAAAGCGCTAGGGGGAAATATTAATAAGATTTGTGCAAGCCTAGATAGAAAATATGCAGAAAGCGGCCACATTAAGCTAATTGGTGGATGAATATACACTTGTAAAAGTGCTTCTAATGGCACGTTTGCTGCTCTCCAAATGACTAGCATTAATGTGGAGAAGTGGGCTGCTCAGAAAGTCAGGACTGCTGGGACAGGGGGTATTAAGGCATGCAGACGTGCTTATTACCTTGTGCTCTGTAATGCACGCACCCCCTCTGATCCTTGGGTTTGAATTTCTGGGATTTTTGTTACAGTAACACATAGCAATCATTCATCCTGATTTTTCTGCTTCTGCTCTTCTCTGGGTGCCCAGCCTACTGCCAACCCCAAACCACCTCTATTTTGTGGTCAAATAAGATGGATAATGTCTGTATTGATCGCTACTTATAAGTGCACACACACACACACACACACATGCGTGCGCGCACACACTACAAACTGTTAATGTGCATGTGGATTTATCATAATTCACACATGTATATGAGTGGGTGCCTGTTAGAGGAACACGGGTAATCTGAGCAATCAAAGGAAAATATATCCATCAACAGCCTTGTGTATGTGTTGCCAGTAATAATCGGCCGTTCCCTGATGAATGCTAAAGCAGGAAATTAATCTTTGTGTCACACTGCTGTTCTTATACCCAGAGAAGAACAAAGGTAAGTCTCCCGATACATCGTTCTGCTCAGTCACATTCTTCGTGCTCACTGCGTTTCGTGGCATGCTCCGTCGGCTCGGGGTCCGTGTCCCTTTCTCCCCCGCTCCCTGGCTTCCTAGTGAATATGTCCAGGCTCCTCAGGGCTGTTCAATCTTCTCCAGGCGTCGTACAGGAAGTAGAATCACCCATTTGAGCTGGAAAACGCACCCGTGTTAAGAATGTAGTTTGCACAGAGAGAAAAGAACCAAGATGTGGCCTTGGGTTGTTCCAAAATTTTGACCTTTACTCGATGTGAGAGATAATCTTGAATTTGTGTGCCTGCGTGTGTGTGTGTGTGTGTGTGTGTGTGTGTGTGTGTACGTGCATGCACATGCTTATTACTGCTGTTAATCAGACACGAGGTGAAATCACATCAGGAAAAGTTAGGCTTGCTGGCATTTACCGTTGAAACAGGAAACCTGGACACAGACTTGAGGGTTTCTACAGACTCAATGGCCGAAGACGGGTTGTGGCAGGAGAGGCAGGTTAGAACATGTAGCCCTCAAAGCAAGCATGGGCATCGTGCGTGGTAAAGTAGAAGACCAGGAAACAGAGTAAGACCCTCAGCAAAATAGATGAAATAAATGCAGCAACAGCTGGTTCAAACATAGCAGCAATCTTAGGGGAGGGGTCTTGTGAAGCAAAACGGAATCCACTGGATCGATTTTGAGAACCCTATGTAGGGTTTCTGGAGTTGTAAAAATCTTCGTGAGAACACACAGCCTCATCTTTGTCTCCTGGAATGACTGGTGGGTTTGAACCACTGACCTTAAGGTGAGCAGTCCAGGGCCTCTGCAGCAGTGCCCCCGGGCTCCTGGTTTTGCAAAGCAAGCAGATTCATAGCCTTCCTAGAACTCTCGGCTTTATCTTTGTCTTTAGTAGAGAAGGAAACGAACACTGACAGGGGCTGTTATCTCCCTCCCGTTTCTAGAATGTTCTCTGATCGTTTCAAACTCGCCTTTGCTGTCTTGAAACATAAAGTAACTTACTCCAGGAGAGGGGCTGAAACCTGTCAGCTGTTAGGAGGGTCAAAGATGACGAGGTCTGCTCCGGTAAGGGTTTGCAGACTCAGAAACCCCAGGGAGGACTTCTGCCCAGCCCACGGGTCACTAAGGGTCGGCATTGACTCACTGCCCCTGGGTTTGCTTGTTTTTGTCTGTTGTTGTTTAACATGCCAAACAAACAAGTCTGTCGTGGCAGAAGGAGAGCCTGAGTGCTCCCTAGAAGTGAGGATGGTGACAGGAAAGGGACCAGTCCCTGGAAATGACATCCTAAGAGGCAGACTCTCAGAAAAATGTCTTAACACCGTCACAGGGAGAGCTGGCTAAAACACAGCAACAGTTGTGAGCATGATGTCGGGCCCAGCGGCCTTATGGTCACCTGTGTCATCTAACCATGGCAGCTTCTCCGGGGTTAGTGATCCTCTCTAAGCCAGTCACCTCTGGTACCTAAAGGGTTTAGTTAGTGCAGGGGGGAGGGCTTTGTGTCCCTAAATGTGGCTGGAAAGAGCTCTGGAGGACTCTGCATTTATTTGCATAGCTTTGTCAAGCTGTTACACACAGTGGAACCCAGGGGCAGCTCTGTTTTCTGGGGTCCCCATAGTTTCTGCCTCCTGTTTTCCCGTAGCTCATTTATGTGGAGAATACTTAAGTGTGTGCCTTCTCAGGTGACTTTCCACCTTACTCAGGTTCTAGCTTTTGCAGAGCTTACTGTATTCGTTTTACGACGATTGAATCCTCAAGTTAAGAATTTTCCACAAACCATCTCAGTGTGACTTGTCAGGTTCCCAGGGTTTCTTAGGGAGTTCTTGAGCCGGGGCCCTAGTTTTCAAGCTGCGTTTTGTTTGTTTTTTTCCTTGAAATTGTCATTGAGTTGTCCAGGAGTCCAAATTCCTCCAGCAGAATCAGTACCTCAGTTAGCCAGAAACATGCAGGGGAGAGAGAACCCAGCTAGAACACAGAGTGCAGAAACTCGCAGGTAACGGCTTTCTTGCGGTCATGAACACAGTATTAAGATGGTTACACTGTTAATGTGAAAATATCAGTCTAGAGCAGTGGTGCTCAACCTTCCTAATGCTGCGACCCTTTAATACAGTTCCTCATGTGGTGGTGACGCCCGGACCATAAAACTGCTTTCATTGCTATTTCATAACTGTAATTTTGCTACTGTTATGAATCGGGAGACCCCTGTGAAAGGGTCATTGGACCCCCCCAAAGGGGTTGCAACCCACAGGTTGAGAACCACTGGTCTGGGGTTTCCAACGTTTTCATTCAATTGCAACTTTAGGTCAACTGCACCAATTGTAGGAAATTGAAACGTTATTGCTGGTTTAGTAGGCTTAAGTGTGCTGGTGGCACAATGGTTAAAGCACTCTGCTGCTCACTTGGAAGGCCGATGGTTTTATTATACTCACCAGCCACCCTGCTAGAGAGATGTGGCAGCCATTCCCGGAAGAGTGGCAGCCATAGAAACGATGGGGCCGTTCTGCACTGCCCTATAGGGCTCTTGTCTTTTGGAATCAGCTCATTGACAAGGGGGCTGCTTTTTTTGGTTTGGCTTGAGTGAGGCTTAAAGAGGTCTAGTAAGACTGTTGGCTTTTCAAGGGAACTTCAAAATGTTCTTGGAAATCTTTGTTCCGTGTGTGTGTGTATGAACTTTTGAAGTGGGAAGACAGAAATTGGTGATTTGCAAGGTGATCCTGGCACCATGGGTTGGTTGTGTGTTGTGCTGTCAGCCCCGAGGTCAGCAGTACGAAACCCCCAGCTGCTCCTCAGAAGCGGGGAGGCTTTGGGCTCCCATGGGGATATTCAGCCTCAGAAAACCTATGGAGCAGGTCTGCTGTGCCCCCTGGGGCCGCTGGGAACCAGCATTGACTCGATGGCAGAGGGTTTGATATTCAGGCAACCCTGGACAACGCCAGGATAGACCATAGCAGCCTCTCACCTGCATTCTCAATATTGAAAGTCTCCTAAAGTTGAAGGCAGTTTACATGAAATATAATGATAACCTTAAAATGTGAATTCTGTTGTAGTCTGAAGATAGAGAAATTAGGTAATCTGTGCTCACATTTTTATTAAGTGGGCCATTTTATATTAAAAGTTGCTAGGCTAGGGATTTCAGCCAGATGTAGGATTTTCTTTTTTTGAAACCTGAATTCTTTCTTAGATGTTACTATTAAGTATTAAAATACGTCTTGTCTTTAAAAGTTTCTCAGGTTGGATTTATAAGGAAGTTGGGTAATCTGAAAAATAATTTCGAACCTTTGAAGTGCAATTCCAGACATTGCGAAAACGTAATTTACTCCTCTGGATTCTATTCCGATGGCAAACCCAGGCACCTGCTTTATTATTTGCAAACAAATGCCCATAGAGGAACCACGGATGCCCGGTTTTAAGCTAGACAAGCTAAAATTCCTGGGTACAGGAGCGAAATCCTGACAGGCCTTTAATAGAGCTTAGCTGGGGTTTCTATGATGAAATACGTTGCAGCCCCAGAGTAATCTATCATAATCACAGTTTTTAAAATAAAAATGTTGTACAGACTCTTAGGGGAGGGGAAAAGGTGAATTATATATTTTTATCTCTCTGAATTATATATTCTTATGTGGCCCATAATAAAGAACATTCTATAGCAAAGTGAATATTTTATCAAAAGTCAAACGACATGTTTTTCAAATCACAAAAGCCATTTTAAAGCTAGTGCCGCAGTGTTCTGAGGATGCTTCTGTGAAGAGGGAGGTTATCTTTAGGAGGAGGGTAGACTGTTCCGTTATCAATAACGTGGTTGTTGCTATTGTCCCCTTTCTAAAATACTGTTGAACGATGGATCGGAAAAAGAAATTGTAGCACTTGATGTCAAAGCCAGCACCTAAAAGCCACATACAGTTTTGTGTTCCTTCTCCTTTAAGAGGCACATTCTCAAACTCTCTCACGGCCATCGGGTGAGTAGGTTCCAAAACTGTGATTCTTTGTGGGAGTAGAAAGCCTCGTCTTTATCCCGTGGAGTGGCTAGTGGTGCGGCTGGTGGTTTCAGACTGATGATCTAGCGATTCGTACTTTTCAGGATTTCTCATGTGTAACTGCTACCCACTAAGGCTCCCTGTACACACGCGTAATTGTATATGTCTCAGTATCATACACATATGTAATTGTGTCTCAGTATTATACACACACATGTAATTGTATGTGACTTGGCATTGTAGTGCCATTCTCCAAGTACACGCATTCTGAATTCTGGATTAAGATGGCATTTTAATGGGGTTAATGTCCACCGTTAGAGAGAGTCAGAAAGACGAAGTGTGTGTGTGTGTGTGTGTGTGTGTGTGTGTGTGTGTGTGTGTGTGTCGCGCACGCTGTAAGTCACTTGTTCCGCATCAGACCTTTTGTGCTAGCCAGAGAGAGAGGGGTATCAATGTGAGCATGGCCACTAAGAAGGATTTTTAAAGTTTCCAATCTTAGCAGAAAATTCATTTTAAGGCAGCATTTTCTGGGAGCTCCAGTGTTTCGATCAATGATATAGATATTCCTGGGGCATTCATTTTCCCCTTAAGAAGAAAAAAATACAAACTGGAAAGAGATTTCAAATCACAGTTTTGCTTTTGTTTTTCATAATCTGGACATATTGAATTTAACACCCACTTCTGTCACCTTGAATCCTGATGTTTGCAAACTCCTTTCATTATGGAATTCTGGGTTGACGAGGAAGGCATATTTGTTTTCCAAAATGAATGAGTCAATGTTAACAAGCAAGATCCAGTTGTGGTTTTTATTTAGAGATCGTTCTTGCTCTCCTTGCCATGACCGGATATTGGGAGAGAGAGCTAGAACCCTTGTCTCTCCTAGAGAGGGGAGGAGAAAGAGGGTCATGGGCAGGAGCAGCCAACATTGTATTTAGAAAGGAAGGTGACGCTTTTGAGAAATGCTGCAAAACACAAATTTTACAAATCATGGAAATTGAATAGGGTTTTCTTGACCCAAAACAAATGTTGATTTACTTCTTGTGTGTGAAGTCTAATTTGAACCATTTGGTGGCAAGCGTGGTATGAACGAGTATGCTTCAGTCTGCCTACAGATATTGTAGTTGTTTCAGCTGGCCTCCTAGAAACATTAGTGTGGGACACTGGGAAAGCACAATTGCATAAAAGGGCTTTGTGTGAATAGGGAATGGCATGATTCTGTTTACTTGCACAACCCAAAGACTCCTATGTACATTGCATAGGCTAGCAGTGTCTCTTACAGTTCTGCAAAGAAAGATGGGTTTACATGTAAATTTGATAAAACAAATAAGCATGCCAAGCCATTTTCCCACATAATTTCAAGTGTTTCTCAGAAATTATCACAGCATAGCTTTAAAAAAATTTCCCTAAGTACTTCCCAGAATCTATTATTTTTAATAAGAATTTTTTTTACCATGTTGATCTATTTTCCCTCCTTGCCAGCTTACATACAAATGCTCACACAAGCACACACTTAGAAGTGCCAAGTCATGTAAGTAAACAAAATCTCACAAAAAGGGAAGTATCTTAGCTCCGGAGTCATGGAGAGTATACAGATGAGTTAAATTCCCTGGTTCAGGGAAGAATTTACCAAGTGGCTTGACTTTAGAATGACAGTTCACGGTTGAATTATCTACTTGTCACGTGTGGAATCAACTGAGAGGTAACAGGTAACGTTCACTTAGCTCTCTTTAGATGGTGACAGTGCATGTGCTGCCGAGTAGTGGTTCAAATACACCCGGTAGAAAGCCCTGGTGACCTTCTTCCCGAAAACAAACAAAACAAACCCCACAGCCCTTGGACGCCCCATGGAGCGTGGTTCTACTCTGACACACCGTGACTTACAGCAGGCTTAAGGACAAGTGGTTCTGGAGGCAGCTAGAAGACTGAAAGGAAGCATGAAGGCACTGTGGGTAAGGCTGCTAACTGCAAGATCAGTGGTTCAAACCCACCAGCACTCTGGGAGAAAGGGGAGCCTGTCTGCTCCCCTAAAGAGGGACCGTCTCAGAGACCAGGTGTTGGTGCTCTGAGCCAGTGCCCCTGAGTTTGGTTTTAGAGGCCTGAAAGTCTGATGGTGGATAAACTCTTCTCTTTAGAACTTTGCAAAATGCTCAATGGCTCCTTCCACAGAAGGTCTCCTTCAAGGCCACTCAGTATTCACAGCCAACTCCCTCTAGACCACACAGGTGGTGTGAGCTCTGCGTGCGTCCTCCACCCAGTAAGTTGATGGAATGTCCCTGTACCTGTCGTGTGTGAGAACACTCTGAGTTTATCACTTGGTCTTGAGGTGGCCCAGAAATTAGATGATAGAGTTCTTGATTTGGGAGTCACATCTTTTTTTTTCCTTTTGTATTTAAATTAAAAAAAAAATCACTTTATTGGGGGCTCATACAACCCTTATCACAATCCACACATACATGCTTACATACATGTGTCAAGCACATGTGTACATTTGTTGCCATCATCATTTTCAAAACATTTTCTTTCCACTTGAGCCCTTGGTATCAGCTCATTTTTTCCCCTCCCTTCCTCACAAACACTGGATAATTTATGAATTATTATTATTTTTTCATGTCTTACACTGACTAATGTCTCCCTTCACCCACTTTTCTGTTTTTGTCCCCCTGGGAGAGGGTTATATGTAGGTCATTGTGATCGGTTCCCCGTTTCTCCCCCCACCTTCCCCTGGTCCTCCTGGTATCGCCACTCTCATTATTGGGAGTCACATTTTGACACGTGCCCACTTCACACAGAGGCCAGTGCCAAGGCAAATGGAAGCAAGCCAGTGCAGCATAGCTGACCAGTACCCCCGCCCCCAACAAGGTGCATGCCTACACATATCTCATCTGCGCTAGCCCTGTGCAGTAATACTCTGCACACTTGTAAGATTATACACCGGCAGTAACATATACGAGCTTTCACTCGAAATATGTGCATGCTACTCTCAGCCCACATATAAGGTAATAACCAAATATCTCTCTTTCTAAGTAAACTCCCAGTTGTAACACGGACTCTCTCTATCACAAAGGATTGTTGTGCACACCCCACGGCTTGGAGTTAGAAGAGGAGGTGGAGAGCTAGGCCCTGCTCTCCGTAGAAGGCAGGAGGCACACAGCGAGAAGGGCTTGAATAAGAGTGAGATTTCAGGCACCTGGTGTGATTGAATTCCTCTTCATCACTACTTCACACACAGTCACACAGAGAGCACACGTGTACAGTCACAGAAACCGCAACCTCCCCGTTGGGACCTAGAGGGAGCGCCTCCCAGGCTCTTTTAAAGCCCCTCCACTCTCCCCTCCCAGCGCCGCCAGCACACTTACATCTGCTTTCTGCTCATGTCGTTTCGCCTTTTCCAGACTGTCATGTGGGTGGAGTGGCAGTGTGTGGCGTCTTTTGGGTCTGCCTTCTTTCACACGTAGGCCCGTGCTTTAGAGATCCGTCTTTTTTAGTGCCCAGGAGCGTATCTGCAAACCAAACCCAACTCCCTGCACCTCACCAGTTCCAACTCACGGTGACCCTAAATGATGGAGCAGTTGCCTCTGGGTTTCTGAGACTGTGAATCTCCATGGGATGAGCTGGCGCCATCTTCCACCCTTGGAGTGGAGTCCCTGGCCCTGTGAACTGCCGACCTTGTGGTTCGTAGCCCAGCAGAATCCACTATCCCGGAAGTACTTTAAGTTAAAAAGCAACCTGGCAGGACCCACCTTGTTTCATCCATTGTATGTTACTTTTTTAATTAAAAGATCATTTTATTGGGGGCTCTTACAACTCTTATAACAATTGTCCACACATCAGTTGTATCAAGCGTATTTGTACAGATGCTGCCATTCTTTTTAGACATTTGCTTTCTGTTGTGCCCTTGGATCAGCTCCTCTTTTTTCCCTCCACCCCCACCCTCGTGACCCCTTGATAAATTGTAAATTATTATTTTCACATGGTTTCTGTTATTTGTACACCCTGGTGTGTGTGTGTGTGTGTGGGCGTGTGTGTGTTTTTGTGTCAATCATTGCAATCTATTCCCCCTACCTCCCCACCGCTCCCCGCCTTCCCCCTACCCTTCTGGTATCGATAGTCCCATTCCTGTTCCTGGATTCCATGTGTCGTGAGTTCTAATTTCTTATCTGTACCTGTGCACATGCTCCAGTCTAACTTGCAGTGAAAGGAAAGGCAGTTCTGGGGTCATGCTCGTGGGAGGAAGTCTCAAGGAACAGAGGCAGAAGTAGGGAGAGCGTGATCGGGAGGCAGGAGGAAGGCCGAAGGAAACAGAAGAAAGATCTAGGAAGGAAAGCTGTGGATACAGTTATAAGCATAGCCGTGTACATATGTAAATACATTACTTCATAAAAATAGAGGTATTGCATATGTACATGTATTTATATGACAATACACTGAGGTAGTGGATGAACTTCAGACCTCTGCTCATACCCTCCCTCAATGCAAGAAGAGCACTTTGTTCTAACAGCCTGGCATTCGGTGATGCTCATCCTCCTGGCACGACCTCTAAAGACAAAATGGGTGCATAAGCAAATGTTTTGTCCATTTAAACTCAGCAATTGTATCTGATAGGGTAGCACTCTGGGTTGAAACTAAGGGATGCTCACACCTTCCAACTAGCCCATTCCTCTTGCCTTAACATTGGAATTAACCATAGAGAAGAAATCACAGAAAATGTAAATGGGAAAATGGCCACAAAAATAGATTGCCAATGGGGCTGTGATGAAACTGTTTCACAAGAGCACACTGTCCAAATCTGACATGAATTCAGAAGGTCATCTGAGGTGGCCTGAAACCCCTACAGCTCAGGTGTTTTCTGGAGCATCTGAAATGATATAAAAGGGGAAACTAGCTTCGGTTGTGTTTTGTTCTTGTTTTTTGAGCTCATGATTTAGGATTCTCCTTTAAACTAGGCTCCTACAATTAAGTTCATATAATGGGGTAGAAACTCAGATTGCACTCTGCCCGGCTGCTGCAGGTACGCTGGCTGCTCATTTCCCAGTCACGTGTACCCTGAAGGAGCAAACAGGCTCTAGATCTGCCCTGTGATCCGTGGTCCTTTCTCGTGTCCATTCACGGACAGCAAGAAACCCATTACGTCTCCTTGATGCGACATGGTCATCTCCCTGCCTAGAACACAGATGGGCTCATTCTTGGTCTGGTGAGTCTCTGGTCTTGGGGTCACCTGACAATCTAGTTATCCCCAAGTTTCTACTGTGATCTGATGTTTCATCTCTTTTTATCTTTTCCTTCTCTACTGCACTATCACTCTGCCCCAAATAATCAATGAACCACGTTTGACTCGTTCATTAGGTATTTGATGTAAGGAAAGGGCCCAACTGAAACTGTTTGCCACAAAAAGATTTTCTAAAATCTCTCTGCAGCACCAGATAGACAGAAGCTGAGCACCTGATTTCTACTGAGTGACCATCACCCACTTCAGCAAAATAATGACAGAAAATCTTTTCATACACAGTGCTTAGATGTAGATTTTCTTTAAGTGTGATACTTTTTCTGAACCCAGTAAGTGTGGATTCCTCGGTGTTGGTCATCTTTCAGCTTAACAGTATAGTAAGTTATTATCAGAGAAAATCAGTACGTTTTGTAATAGTGCTTTACATTTCACTCAACAGGGCGACTCTTGCTTGACTCCTTTTGTAAAGACCATGCCCCAGCCTGAATGCCTGGAGGTCACTGCAGTCTGGTTCCAAACAAGGAGAGCCTTAGGAATCGACTAACGAATGGGCTGTACAGGAGTGACCAGAGTTCTTTTTGATTCTCAGTGGCTAATTTCGTACACATAAGACCGGTGCCCCTCTTCACACTGGCAGCTTCAGAGTCCGAGTGTTATGACTGCGTTCTGTGATGCACCTCATCCCTTTTGTGGCCCTCTTTCACCCTGGTGATCTAGTTGACCGTGGCAAGGGGGTCTAGAGGGGTAGAACCAGTTATCTTTTTAATCAGTCTTGGCTTAATATCTGAATATCCCCTACTAATTTGGTGAGTACAACAGTGTCAAATTGCTCCCAAGATTTCCAGAGCATCAATCTCAATTACTTGCAGACTGGCTTTCTTTCTTTTTGTTTTGTAAGTGCCCAGACTGACGCTGACTGTGTTGACTGTCACACAGGCCCTTCACAGAAACGCCTGCTACAACAGAAGGGCCTTGGGTTTGAGGCCGACTGCTTAATGATACCGCAGGGGTCTTCGGGAAAGAAGCACCTGGGCTCCCTTTGTAGAGCTCCAAGGAGGTGCTGAAGCAGATTCCGTTTTCAGCTGTGAGCGGGCTGTTGCGTGAGGAAGTCAACTTGCTGCAGTGTCTCTGCTTGCTTGTAAGGCGGATTGCATTAGCAAATCCTGATGGAATGTGGCCAATGGCTTCTTTGTAAAAGCCCTGGGTGGCACCTAGCATAAGGTAACCAGACGTCCCGCTTTTGGCGGGACAGTCCCGATTTTTGGTGTTTTTTAAAAGTCCCGATTTTTGGAAAGAATGCACGACAGCTAGGGAACGGTCTATTTGGTCCATATAGACCAAATTGTAATCAAGAACACTCCCACCCCCCACCTCCCACCCCCGTCAATGGTGTCCCGCTTTAAATCTGGTCACCTTAACCTAACAGTAGCCGGGTTCAGGCAACGGCTCCCACTCAGTGACTCCATGAGGTAGACTTGCCTTTTCCCTAGATACATCTGTTTGCAAAGAGAATGTGCTACATGTATGTATAACCTGCCGAGTCTCTGACCACTACCAGGAAAGCCTCTTCAGTGCTAAGTCGTGCTTACCTGAACCTCTTCCACCGGGAGTTCAGTTCTTCCGCTTAGCCATCTCCATTGTAACCAAGACAACTGAGGACTAAAAGGGTCTGAAAGGGGGTGATTTTAGACAGAGCAGCTGGCCTTGTGGCAGGCCAGGAGGAAAGAGAAAGCCTATGGGTATCATATCGGTGTATCACGGGGAGAAGGAAGACAGAAAGGTGATGGAAATGAGATGCCGCCGGTGGGTTTGATCAGTTGCTATGGTTTCCGGGGCATATTTTAATGCCAGAGGCCTCCAGCTGTGTAAGTACATTATCGATGTGCAGATTCAATGCAGTCTACCTGGGAAAGATGGGACAGCTCAGATAGGAGGAGGGGAGGAGAGGGGAGGGGAGAGAGCACAGCCCGAGCGAGACAAAGCTTCAGACTGGTCCTTCATCGCCAACAAGTGAGCCTGGGATAGGCACGAATTTGTGAAACGAATGAACAAAAATGGGAAAAACTACAGGTTTACTCAACTAGAATTTAAATCTCCCTTTTTGAAAACAAGGTCAGTGTACACATTGCATAGCAACCGTCTCTTGAGCAGCAGAGTGGGAAACAATGGTGCCCTGCTTAAAGATGGCAGCTGACTGTACTGCCAGTAATCCAGTCTCCTGTGTTGGGCCGTTGAAAGGGCCCAGTACACCTCTTCAGAGTCTCTCATCCCAGGATTTTGACCCACAATTTTTCCAGTTCCAGGTGTCACTACACTTCACCCAGTTTGTAAAATGTTAGGCCTCTTCTGATTTTGCTTCATCAGCCATGGCTAAACCAGTTCAAACCAATTTGGAGCAATAATCCACAGTGAAAAGATTTCACGGTAAAAAAGAAAGAGGGTGTAGAACAGAGCAATAGCACAGTGCTCTAGTGACCAGCCCTGGGCTACGTCTTCTGTCACAACTCAACGTGCTCACCTGGGAAATAGGGTCACAATGTGGAAGTCAGCACAGGTACCATGGAGATACTCAATGATGTTGGAGCAGGATCACTAGGTTCAAGTCCTGGGTCCCTAGTGAGCATCTTGCCCACCTTGATAAGCCATCTCCCTATCTTTGACTTTGGTTTCTCATTTGATAAAACATATGCTGACTTCCAGACCCCATCATGAGGTTCAAATAAGATTATATAAAATCGCAACTTATGTCTCTGTTGACCTAAACATCTATATTCCCCTCACTTCATCTTTAAGAAAGAGAAGGAGGGAGGGAAGAAGAAAGAAAGCAAAGGAGGAGAAACGGGAGATAGGGAGACCTCTGGTGTCAGTGAGGAGTGTTTTCAGATGGCCAGCGCAGGATCACTTGGGGTCAGCAGGTATGCCCACGTTAAGATGTCACCCTTGAGCAGAGCCAGGTGAGTGTCAGTTCTTGGAGCTGAAGAACACTTTTCCT
This sequence comes from Echinops telfairi, assembly GCF_000313985.2. Taxonomy (NCBI): domain Eukaryota; kingdom Metazoa; phylum Chordata; class Mammalia; order Afrosoricida; family Tenrecidae; genus Echinops; species Echinops telfairi. Next base: position 16,883,289 of record NW_022103922.1, on the reverse strand, counting down.
TTCCAGAGTTGGGGAAGGGCATCTGCTTGGCAGTTTATGCAGGGATGCACATCCACCTGCTAGTTCTTATGCACACAGTGTGTTGTTTTTGTTGTTAATGTCAAGTTGAGTCCAACTTGTGACCCGACTACACAGAGTAGACCTGTTTCATAGGAGTTCAAGGCTGTGGCAGGATGGATGGATACACTGTACCTGCAATGATTGAAAGTACTAAGGCTTAGCCAAGAAGAGCAACCACTTACCTGTCAGTGCATCTCTTTATATTCAAACTCACTGTCATGATTCAGACCATTACGGATCAGGGACACTCTTCTATCCAAAGCCTGAAGAAGGCTTTCCACTAGGAGATAGATTTTTTATTTCAAAAATAGTATAATTCCCTTAGTTCCAAACTCTACTTCTCCTAGTGGAAGTTCGTAGGCTACCTTAGTACAATTGTTGTAGCCAGAAATTAAGATTGATGCAATACTATTAACTAATCTTCAGCCTTGATTCAAACATTACGCGCCCCCCACCCCCCCATGTCCCTGGTCTAGTATGTCTAGGATCTTACATATATTGGTCCTGTCATGTTAGTCCCTGCTAATCTTTTAAAAGTCCTATTGTTATATTGTTATTATTTTAAATCATTTTATTGGGGGCTCATACAACTCTTATCATCCATTGTGTACAAAGCACATTTGTACATATGTTGCCAAATATCATATGTTACATAAGTAAAATAAATAAAAATGTTACAAATATATATTTGTACATTGTATAAGCCAATGTGGTGAAGAAAGTTGATGGTGCCGGCTGTCCAAAGATATAGAATCTGGGGTCCTATATGATGGAAGATAAACAAGGGGCCATCTAACTGGGAAACAACAAAGCCCACGTGGAAGAAGCATACCAGCCTGTGAGATCACAAGGCGTCGAAGGGATCAGGTATCAGGTATCAAAGACCAAAAAAAAAAAAAATCACAACATTGTGAATGAGGGGGAGTGGGGACCCAGGACCCATCTGTGGGAAATTGGACATCCCCTTTCAGAAGGGCTGCGGGGAGGAGGCAAGACAATCAGGGTACAGTGTAGCAATGATGAAACCTACAATTTTCCTCTAGTTCTTGAATGCTTCCTCACACACACACACACACCCCACTATCATGATCCCGATTCTACCTTACAAATCCAGCTGGACCGGAGGATGTACAATGGCACAGATAGGAACTGGAAACACAGGGAATCCAGGACAGATGTCCCTTGACCAGTGGTGAGAGTGGCAATACCGGGAGGGTGGAGGGAAGGTGAGGGAGAAAGGGGAAACAGATTACAAGGATCTACATATAACCTCCTCCCTGGGGGACAGACAGCAGAAAAGTTGGTGAAGGGAGACGTCATATGGTGTCAGATATGACAAAATAAATGATCAAGGGTTCATGGGGGAGGGGAAAGCGGCGAGGGAGGGGAAAAGTGAGCTGATACCAAGGGCTCCAGTAGAAAGCAAATGTTTTGAGAATGATGATGGCAACAAATGTACAAATGTGCTTGACACAATAGTTATTATTATAATAATATTATAAAATAGTATAATTTATTAATCTTAATAAAATAATTTGATAATATTAATCTAAAATAATAACTAATAAGAACTTTTAAAACTTTTAGCAGGGACTAAAATGGTCTGACAATTTCTTTTTCCTTTTTAGGAGCCTGGGTGGGCTACTATCCACAAGGTTAGGCTGCAACCACAAGGTCAGCAGTTTGAAAGCATTAGCCACTCCACGGGAGAAGGTTTGGACTTGGGTTCCCGTGAAGAGTTACAGTCTTGGAACTCAGAGGCCCGTTCTTCCCTGCCCTGTCACGTCATCCTGAGTTGGTCTTGACGAGATGGCAGTGAAAAGAAAGAAATTTATCTTTTAAAAAATACTGCTTGATTTTGACCCTTTGAAGTGGGTTGGCCACTATTTTGCATGGGACCCTTCAGTTCTGGTTTTCTCACCATGACAATGGGGGTCCTACGTTTCCTTCAAGAATGCACCGAAGCAGTGGTGCCGGGCCCTTCCTAATGTGCTTGAGCCTTACTAGTGGAGATGGTAGCTTCTATCCCTGGTAAAGGTGGCATCTCCTGGGTTTTCCCAGTGGAAGGTTATGATGCTTCCAGCTAGGATAAGGTGACCAGATTTCAACATTGGTAAAGCGGGACACCATTGATAAACCTCATATCCTGGTGAAATAGCCACATGGCAGCCAAAAACCATATACCCTAGCTTGTCGTGCATTCTTTCAAAAAATCGGGACTTTTTTAAAACGCCGCGGGCCACGGGACAAATTGTTCAAAATTGGGACTGTCCCGCCAAAAGCGGGACGTCCGGTCACCTTAAGCTAGGAGGAAAATCTACCTTGCCGTTTTTGTTCTTGATTTCGTAAATGGATGGTCGAGGTGGGTACCAGTGTCGCTCACAGAGGGTTGCCAAGTGGTCTGTCCTGTTGGTTGAAACTGTGCCCTAGAAAATGTCAGAGTCATTATTTAAGTGCTTGAATAGCTTGGTCTCAATCCATGCTGAAATGCATTGCCTGACATTACATTGTAGGATTTCTGAGTTCTACCTCCAGGCAAATCTCAGTTACTAGCAAAAATGAAAGTGTAAAATGCTTTTTAATGTATATTTAACAACACATAGTCTGGTGATTACTGGTGTGTATTCTCTGTGGACTGCCCCTGCTACCAGAAGAGACAACATTTTTACGCATTTATTCTCTCTAAATCCATCACACGGTTACTCTCTAAACATCTATAACTGTCATTTATAACAAGACCATAAAAAAGCCACCTACTTTTAAGTCTAAATCAAACTTGGAGTCATAGGATTACAATCAATTATCAGGAAAAGCCCAATTCCTTTTCTCAGGCGCAGTTTGCCTTGCTGTACCTTATAAAACTGCCTACTTTTAGGCGAAACTCAGATCGCCCTGACGAAGGAGAGGAGGGAAAGACAGCTGTGGGTGGGGGTGGGAGGGGCAATGCCGCTGCATTCACCTTTTGACTCAGAAATGTGCGTCACCCCTCCTGAAAGGACTCTCTCTGGCTGAATCCAACGTCGTGTCTACTTGTGTTGAAGAAGTAAATTTTGCCAAATGTCCTCAGTTCTTTCCCATGGTGTCCCTCTTTAATAAGACTGGAGGGACCCCCCCCCTTTTTTTTGCACCAAGCGTGGGTGGCACAGCGAGTGTTCACATCTTATACTAATGTATGCTAAACAGTTGCATGGAACATAGATCACTTTTGTTAAAGTAGCAGTATTGGAGGCGTTTTAGATCACAGAGCCCCAGTGGTCTATGTTTTGTTTGCTCTGGCATTATTAAACTCAATCTGTTTCTCTAACTGTGACTCTAATTACTGTATTTGCATGGCAGAAAAGTTTGCTGTGTGGGTCGGCGGGTATTAACCGGGCTCGCATGCTGTTTCCTGCTCTCGCAGAGGCTCTGCCTTCCACGAACAGGCAGAGCACCTTCAAATGCACGTGAATAATTATGCACAATCAATAAGTTTCCGTGTTTGTCTTTGTTGTTTCTTTGATGCGGCCTCTAGGATGCTGCCGGCAAGGTGCTGGACCGCTGGGCTATCATGTCTCGAGAAGAGGAGATTATCACCCTGCAGCAGTTTCTGCGGTTCGGAGAAACCAAATCCATAGTGGAGCTGATGGCAATTCAGGAGAAAGAAGGGCAGGCGGTGGCGGTACCGTCTTCAAAGACAGACTCCGATATCAGGACTTTCATCGAGAGCAATAATCGCACCAGGAGCCCCAGCCTCCTCGCCCACCTGGAGAGCAGCAACCCTTCCAGCATCCACCACTTCGAAAACATCCCGAACAGCCTTGCCTTTCTGCTGCCTTTCCAGTACATCAACCCGGTCTCCGCCCCGCTGCTCGGGCTGCCTCCCAACGGCCTTCTGCTGGAGCAGCCGGGGCTGAGGCTGCGGGAACCAAGCCTTTTAACGCAGAACGACTATAATGAGAGCAGTGAGTCCGAAGTGTCTCCCACCCCTTATAAGAATGACCAGACACCCAATAGAAATGCCCTGACTAGCATTACAAACGTGGAGCCCAAAACAGAGCCAGCCTGTGTGTCCCCCATTCAGAATTCTGTCCCCGTCAGTGACCTAACCAAAACCGAGCACCCCAAAAGCTCATTTCGGATTCACCGAATGAGAAGGATGGGGTCAGCCTCCAGAAAAGGAAGGGTCTTCTGCAATGCTTGCGGCAAGACCTTCTATGACAAAGGCACCCTCAAAATCCACTACAATGCTGTTCATCTGAAGATCAAGCACCGGTGCACCATCGAAGGCTGCAACATGGTCTTCAGCTCCCTGCGGAGCCGGAATCGCCACAGCGCGAACCCCAACCCTCGCCTTCACATGCCCATGCTAAGGAACAACCGAGACAAAGACTTAATCCGCGCCACGTCGGGGGCCGCCACCCCGGTGATAGCAAGTACAAAATCAAGCCTGACCCTCACGAGCCCTGGCCGGCCCCCAATGGGCTTTAGCACCCCCCCACTCGACCCTGCCTTGCAGAGCCCTCTCCCTAGCCATTTGGCGTTTTCTGGGCTAAAGACGGTCCAGCCCGTTCCTCCGTTTTATAGAAGTTTACTCACTCCGGGGGAAATGGTGAGTCCCCCAACCTCCCTCCCCACCAGCCCCCTCATTCCACCCAGTGGTCCCATGGAACCGCACCCACCCCCACCCTCTGAGCCAATGGTGCCAGCTGTGATGATGGCCACCCACGAGCCTGGTGCCGACCTGGCGCCCAAGAAGAAGCCGCGGAAGTCGAGCATGCCTGTGAAGATCGAGAAGGAAATCATCGACACAGCTGACGAGTTTGACGACGAAGACGACGACCCCACCGACGGTGGAGCCGTGGTCAACGACAGGAGCCACGACAATCATTGCCACTCCCAAGAGGAGATGAGCCCAGGGATGTCTGTGAAGGACTTTTCTAAGCATAACAGGACCCGGTGCATTTCAAGGACTGAAATTCGAAGGGCCGACAGCATGACGTCTGAGGACCAGGAGCCTGAGCGGGACTTTGAGAATGAGTCCGAGTGCTCGGAGCCCAAGCTCGGTGAGGAATCCATGGAAGGCGATGAGCACCTGCACGGCGAAGTGGGCGCCAAGGTCCTGATGGGCAGCGAGCGGCCCGACAACGGGGACCACAACGAGCCCTCCCACCAGGACGTCATCAAGGTGAAGGAAGAGTTCGCAGACCCTACCTACGACATGTTTTACATGAGCCAGTACGGACTGTACAATGGTGGCGGGGCCAGCATGGCCGCCCTGCACGAGAGTTTTGCCTCGTCTCTGAATTATGGCAGCCCCCAGAAATTCTCCCCGGAAGGGGACCTGTGTTCTAGCCCAGACCCCAAAATCTGTTATGTGTGCAAGAAGAGCTTCAAAAGCTCCTACAGCGTGAAGCTCCACTACAGGAACGTTCACTTGAAAGAGATGCACGTCTGCACGGTGGCTGGCTGCAACGCCGCCTTCCCCTCTCGCCGCAGCAGGGACAGGTCAGTAAACCTCCATTGGCTGCTCCTGCTGGGGGTGGGGAGGGTACCAGTGTCGCTCATGTTAAGCTGAATGTTAAAGACCATGACGTAGATGTTTTTGATGCCTTGTGAGGGTTGTCCACAGTGACCGTGATAACCAAGCTGCCATGCTCATGAAGGGTCGGTGCTTGTGATGCTGAAGCATGCCCAGTCATATGCCATCCTATCCAGTAATGCACGCCATTTTTTTCTGTGCGCTGTGTGCGTGCCCGCGTGCGCGTGTGTGTGTTTCCATGCATTGAGGTGTGTAACCATTAACTATTTACACCGTTCCCTGCTTTCCCATGACCCTTCACTTTAGAAGCCGCAGCTTCTGTTATCTAGAAATAGATATTTCTGCTTTGACATGTGGCTTTTTAAATTAAACCAATATATTGTCTTCATACACACATGTTTATCCAATATAGAAACAGAAATTTACGGATGGAAAGAACCATAGGTCCAGGACATCGAGACAGCCTGCATCTCCGTAGGTATAACCGGAAATGTTACCCTTCCTTACATGAGTGTGCAGTGTGTCCTTGAATTCTTTTAAGAAGGAGAAAAGTATCAGAAGACAATGTGACCAGAGAAGTCGTTAATGGGGAAGTGGTGTGGTGCGGTGTGGTGTGGGTTTCTTGGTTTGAATGCCCCAGGGGTTCTGAGCCCGTCTCTAGAGTGGAGTCTCCCGTGGGAACTGTGCATGGCAGGCGAGGCGAGCGTATATGTCTAGTTTCATGTCCAGCCCTCAGATGACATCACACCCAAGCTATGCTAGCTGCAGGGCAGAAAGTCGGGCTCAAACAGAAGCAGCTGGTCTCAAACCTACAACTCTTCTTTTTTTTAATCCCAAAGAAAACGTTATAGAAAGGGAACCTGTCATGGTTGTCGGGTTGGGGGAGCAGCGTGGCTGGCCTGCACTTGCGATATCCGTGAGCAGAGCGCTCTGTTCACATAAGACGTGGCCCGACTGGTGCCGTGTGCACACCAGCTAGTTCTTTCCCATGTAGCCGCCGTGGTCCTTCGGTGGCGTTTTGTAGAGTCCCTTTTTAGAGCCAAGTGTAATAACATGGTAAGAACTCAGACCTTTCCAAGCAGCCATCTCCCACTTCCCCAGCCCTGTAGTCCATCCTCACTCATCGCGACCCACTTCTTGGTGCTCGTCCCACCTTAAGAGTACTTCTCAAGGTACCTGTCTCGATTTTAGAAAGTCAGCCTTTTCTAAAACAGTAGTCACATATCTATATCCACATAGATAGCCGTTCATGGACATCAAAGAAGTCCCATCCATGAAAAGCAAACTAAGAACCACGAATTGCGTTCTTTGTCCCATTAAAACCATCCTGGGAAGCACAATGCGCTCTCTGAAAGGTCCTCCCACCCCCTTTCCAATTTACCTCGTTCTGTGAACATGTTTTATGGCCAGAGGTCTCCGCAGTTTCACTGTATCACTGACAGCCCCGGAACACGTCAGATGAGACGTTGGACTCTGAGTGACAGAACACACTACTAGACGCCACCTCCCCGCCCCCAACGTTTGTGAGTCGGATTGGTTCTCTTAAATTTGAAAGAGTGCACAAGTGATAATGAGGTTAATGCATTGGATTTAAAAAAAAACAAAAATAAAAGACTCATGAAATCCTGCTTAAAATATTTATGGAAATGGAATGTTTGAAGGCAAGCCAAAATCTTTGCTTATTTGCATGGATTCCTGTCATGATTTAGTTGGTTTGCTGAAAATATCTTAAGTCCTCACACCCTGGGATAAGTAGCTACGGGACCAAGATGCTAACCACCTGCAGTTGGCACTTTTCCTTTATGTCCAACCACTAGCAAACACAGTGCTGTGTTTTTATGTCCTCGAACCATAAGGAGATGCTTCGATAGAGTGGCTCGTTGGAGATTAAAAAAAAAAACATCCATCGATAGCAGAGGGATATTTTGATCTCCCTTTTCATTCTAGGGATTGTGAGCTTGGCAGTGAGTAGCCATGCCAAAACTAACTCGGTGTTCTTTGTGGGAAGAAGAGGGCGAACAGTCTCATGGGTTCAGACACACAGGGCAGAGCAGCCCTCAGAAGACGGCTGATCGCATCACACCGGAATTCTTACTTTTGGAGTTTAATCACACATGGTAAATGAAGATAAAGAAATGGAAACATCAAACACTGTTGAGTGGGTTTTACGTTTAACTCTTTGTCTGAAAGCTTTGCCTCTTTTAAAAGAAAAAAAAAATAGAAATCCTAAAACCTTTCTTGAATACGCAGAGGTTTTTGGTTCCAGGTCGAAAGCTTTGACTTAGGAAACATTTGTTGAGTCGATGGCTTGAATTAATCCACGGTGTCGTGCAAGTGCAGCTGCCACAGACAGCAGACAGACACAGTGACGCACGCAGGGGACCAGCCTTGGCTGGTAGGAATAGATGCTGACATGTGATTGTATTCCTGTGTCAGCCTCTTATCATGAGTTCATCAACTAATGTGGGCCTCTAATTGAATCTCCTCCGCATTCCCAGAGCCTCCTGGGCCACATCTCTGCTTTTCCCCGAAGCGTGTCTGTGTTGGTCACAAGGACCCCAGGAAGTTTGTGGCTCGCCTTTTTCCCCTGCTGATTCACCGTGAAGCAAAGACAGGCTTTCTTACTTTTCCCTGAGCCAACAGACGGTCCCAAACAGAAGGCCTCCTTTGTCTTTAACCCTGTTGTCCGCAGGCCTACGCCTTTCCTCGCCCCAGAGCCTCCGTCCCTCCATCCTGGACACCACAGCATCTTCCTTGGGCAAATAGAGCATGGAGGGGGTTCCTTGTGGGGCCTGGAGGGTGCAAGAGCTAACAGAGAGAGCCTCTTCTTGCTCTACAAAAACCACCCTCATCATTGTGTTCACAACACCTTGCAGGAGTTAGTAGCACACAGGCCTTGCTCCATTTCAACCCAGTGGTTATACCTCGGTGGTTGCTGGGCTCGCGTTCCAGGTAAGCAGGATGAGAAGGTGGCAGGAGAGATAGGTGAAGAGCCGGGCTTTAGATTTGGCAGTTAGTGCACAGAATGTTCCCGGTCTTTGCTTACAGCTTTTCTAGATTTTATAAGATCAAGAGGAAGGTTCTTGTGTGGTCTGGGGAGGGGAGAAGTAACGGTTGCAGGTTGTTAGGGCTGAGGAGTCTAAGCAGTTTCAAAGGTGGCCTTGCACGGGTAGTTGTAAACGGGAGTAAATTCCATCAATCCCAAAGCAAGCATGTCAGGAGCAAGTTAACATACACAAACTCCAGTGCGTCCCATCCCCAGGTGTCTGGTAGACTGACTGATTCTGAAGCATGGAAGCGATGCAGAAACGATTTTCTCTCTCTAAAGACGGATAATTCTTAAAGGCAGTTGCGAAAGTATTCAAGTGGGTGTCCATAACCTTCTCTATAGAACACTAGACGTGCAAGTGCCTACCCATGACCTTCCTCTTTTCCTGTCTCCCGACTTCTCTGTTACTGAGGTGGTGATCTGTCGGGGGAGGAGGCTGACCTTGACCACCTAGTAACAGTAACCTCTGTCCTAGCCCTCAGTTTTGAAATGGGCATCTGAATTCTCCTTGGGGAGAACGTCAAAGTAGCTTCATCAAAGCAATGGTTTTGAAGGCAGTGCCGGAGTCAGAATTAGCTGGACTTCGGTGGGGTTGCCTGGGTGGTGCAATTGGTGAGTGTGTTCAGCTGCCAGCAGGGCAAGCTCCCTGGGAAGCACCTGGGAAAGAATTCCTGTCAGTTGGCTTCCCCCAAACCAGCCACTGACAGCCCCAAGGAGCACCCTACTGCTCTGAGATGGGGTCACCATAGGCAGGGGCAACTGACAGCCTCCGGTTTAGTTTCCTTTGGTCATTTCTCAATTTCGACTTGGTTTGTATCCCAGGAAGGTTGACTGGCCATGGATCACTTCTCTTTGAGTGGGAAGCCCATTTATCAATTCCTCTTTTAATTCAGAAAACAACTAGGTACCCTTTTATCCTCTGGCCTAACGGTCCTTATCATTGGGTAATCCAGTAAAGTTCATTATGCCTACTGCAGTCATTCGACATTGGTAAATGCCTCTGGCCAAAATGAAGATGCTGTGCCCAGAAATTTGGACGATCTTCTTAGAAAGAAGTCACCATCTCTGTGTTTTTCACCTTAAATGAGTTCCACCATCCTCATTCTGTTCTTCTCTGGAAATAGTGACCACGGATTGCCCTGGTTGGTTTCGAGTTTGAGGAGAAAGTTAAGTTGTATGTGTTGGATCCTCAAGGTGTAGGAAAGGTGATTCCTCCCCACGAACAAATTCAAAAAGAAAATATTTGCTTAGGGTGATTTATAAATAAATATGAGGCAGCCATTGATGCTAGGTGTGAGCCTTCTCTTTGGATGCTAGTTAAATCAGTCCAGATTTAAACATGGAAACTTCTTGATTTGTATGGAGTAAGACATCTGTATTTGGTTTATTAAAACCTGCTGATGTCTCCAGAACTAAATTTGTTCCTATATAGGCCTCTGGGTAGCTGTAGCTAAAAAGCAGAGGCGTATAGTTTTTGCTTGTCTTATTACCTGACTTCCAGCCCTGTACAGGTGTGCCGTCATAAATTAACATGAGCTACCTTTGATGAGCCACTGCATACATTAACAACAGAGGTGAAGATGCGAAAACAGGCGACTTGCCTCCTGTTAGCACCTTTGCAGCATAGCAACATCCATTTTTTCCCATTTTTCTCTGTGTTTAAACTTAAAAGAGAAACTTTTTTAGAGAGAGCTTTTCAATAATTACAGAGGATTTCAGCAGACAATAGCTCCAAGAAATGAGCCACTTAACACCAGTTCAAGATAACTATTAGTATATTTTCCCTAATATAATTAGCTGTCAAATACAGTTCATTAATACTATCCGCAAGTAAGAAAAGAGCATTTGTAAGACCTCAACAGTTTCATTTTTTTGCCAGTCAACCCACAGCTCCCTGGCCTCTCAAATTCTTTTAGATACAGTGAAGTCCTCTGGCTTTTAGATGAGAGGGAAGTGAGCGCGCGCGTGCACACTCTGGTTTCACACTAGAACCAGCAGATCAATAGGCCGTTTACACTCATCTCCATTGCTTTCCCTCAAAAGCCTGCAAACAAAATAAAGCCCTCTCCTGAGTAATTGCTAGTTGTGCCCTCTTGAAGCAAAACTTTGGTAGGAAGATAAACTTCATGTCATGCCTGCCCCTGGGGTTCTTTGTGTCCACTGGGGGAAGAGCAACACGACGGTCTCCTTGTAGCAGGAGGAGAGACTGTCAGGCCTCAAGTCAGCCTCAGATCTTCCCAATGGCCTCCCGCGGGCCCGCTGGATACAAGACAAGCGCATTTAAGCCTCTGCTGACCTTTCTCTCCTCCACAACAAGAACGACTCCCCTCGTTTCCACCACCTTCCACACTGCTGGCCAAAGAGCCAGCACGGTGTCCCTTGCGTGATACAAGGAGAATTGTAAAAATTACTTTTGATGGGCGCTAGCCTTATATCCCGGGGGGCTGCAAGCCTGCCATTGCACAAAAGAGCAATGCTTCTGTGTGTCCCTTATTTATTCTCTTCCCTAGAGAGGAACAGGCCACTTCTCTTGCCACCTTCATCTTAAAAACTCGGTCACGAGTGATCCATCTGGGGGATCCGCGCACACTGAGTGAACGGGCAGCAGTGTTTCCCATGATGGCCCTCTCGAAGGGGCCTTTACCTGCTTGTCACTCCCTCCCCTCCCTCCCGCACCCATCCGCCCCTCGGGTGGACTTGATTGTTGTGCATCACTCTGATACATAATTAGTCATTAGAAACACTCATTTGGGGACTTCATTTTACTCTGATTAAAAAGAAGAAGAAGACATTGTCCTCTAGGAGCCGGCTTGGAAGGTGCCCCGGCATGGACGATCACTTGCACCAACCCTGGTGGAGGTTGGTTCTCTCTACCGGCACCCTCTCCATGGAAATGGGGGTTCACTGCCGTGCTAAGAGGAGAGAGACGGTCCGTTCTGTTTAAATTTCCTACTGAAGATTGAGCTGAACACTTTCTTTTTCTTTGAAAGCCTCGGAAATAACTAAATCTTTTTGCCGAAAGTCTCCCACAAGCTTCAAATAAATGAACGTGGCAATATGAAAGGCATTTGCACTTGCCAAAAAAATTACAGTTTCGTAAAAAAGAGATTCAGTAACTTGGACTTGTGAGTGCCAAGGTGTGTGTGTGAGGGAGGGAGGGAGAGGCAAACAGTCTGAGATGGCAAAAGAAAGAAAGGATACTTTTTAAGGAAAGGATCATTTTTCTTTTGTTATTTAACATTTAGAACTACGCTTTTAAAAAAATACCTAGATTTTATGTCCTAATGCAAGCTGCCTGAATTAAAACAGGAGCTGTAAATTCCTAGTAAAAAGCTGCTCTGCCTAGAGTCCTGGTGATCTTAACTCTAGTACTTTATGGAGTTTATTACTTCTTTTATTAACTAGGGAAAAATGTTACCCACTTCGAGTTTAATTCTTTTTCTTGTTTGCTCTAATTTCAACTTCACCTTGAGGGGGAGACCACAAAAAAAAGAGGCAGTTGTTTTTAACTGAACATGTATCACATGATGCCTCCATTTTGCTGTTGTATATGTCCGTGTGCATGCCTGCCAGCCATTCAGAAAGCAGCCTGCCATTCTGATTTCAGCACACCCACTTAGTATACTATGGGTGCTTATACACCAACACCCACACACGTAATGAAATCGAAAGACAGAGAGCATCTTTAACCACCAAAGCGGACATCTTCATTTGGGAGGAGGATGCAGGATGCTGCTTTCCTGCCCTGATGGGCACTAACAAGAGTTTTCCCGTGAAGAGAGCCCCATTTGGGGTGCCGGGGTCCAGCACAGCACCATTGGGAAAGCGGGGCAGCCGCTCTAACTCTGCTGCCCGTTTAGTCTGCTCTGTCACCGAGGGGCACTGGTGGGTCAGCCCGCTCACTAGTAATTGTGTTTTACAGACTTCTAAAGCAATTGGCTCAGTCAGTCCCAATTCAATAAAAGTGGAGAGCAAGAGAGAGAGCACTTTTGTTCTATTTTTTACTTGAAATTATTTCATTCAGCAGTCTGTCTTTTTTATTACCAGGACTTGACATTAGCACTCCAAGCTATATTAGCATCCATTTCAGCAGTTCAGTAATGGTATTAAAAAAACACTTAACTTCAACGGTGAATGGTTGTATGACAGTACCATAAAAAATCCACATTAAAAAAAACTTATGTATTTGTCCTAGCAAATTATTTTTCACTTGTTTAACCACTTCAAAACTATGGTCTTGTGTCGGCTGTTCATGGGGACCTTCTTGTTCTCAGAAAGCAGCAGCGGTGATGTGCTGTTGAAGATGGTAGTAGGGGAGAGAAGACGGAAACCCAGTGGGCAGAGGGGCGGGAACGACGCTGCCCACCCTGTGGCTAGATTGCCTCCCATTTATCAGCAGAGGTAGAATTGGCAACCTCAGAGCACCCAAGGCAAAATTCTTGGATCCTCGCGCTGGGCTGGGATTTGAGTTTGAACCCAGTACTCTCCAAACTTGGGAGCAGAGCCTAACTACTTTGGCACTGCAGCGTGCTCGTAAATGACTACATTAGGTTCTAAATTTTGATTAAACATTCAGTAATTAATCAATGGTAGACATGAAGCAGTTGGCAAGGTCCAAAGCTGCAAAATGTTTAAGACATAAAACATTACGAAGTAATTAGAATATGCTCCTTCAAGAGAAGGATTGCCTTCAATAAAGAGGTAAATGATAGCATCCTGTTTATTGTGGACGTAGGCAGCCGGAGCAATATGATAAACTGCTGGAGGTACACATATCAATAATCATCCACATTATTAGTGCCATTAATCATAATTCCAAAAATATGACAGCAGCAGCCAACTTTTTGACCAATTTTGCTTCTGCCTGTTGGCCATTATAACTTCCCTAATAGACTGCGGAGCGCCTGAGCCTGGCAGTTTGCATTGCGAATGGAAGGTTAATTATATTTGAGCTGCTGATTTCTTCTCTCCTTGGAAAAGGCTGAGCACTTTGACAATCCCAGGAGCTCACTGTTGTTAAACCAGTAAAAGTACTTTATTGAAATTTTCTTTGTTGGTCAGGAATGAGGAGATGTTTCCAGCGAGATCTAAGTGCCAGGCTGGGACAACCGCTAATGTTTCTTGCCCCAAAATGATCCTTGGGCAGCAAGATGAACTCCACGGTTTCTTGAGATCACTTCTCCCTTGCTCTCCCTTGCCTGTGGATGGTAAAATGTTCAGTGCCCTGAGCACCTGCTGGTGATGCGCTGGGCCGCTGCACACAGTTAGGGGTCTTTTCAGTACGTGCACGGCATAGTAGTAGGACCTGCGGGAGGAGCGGTCAATAATTCCAAATGGGAGACATCAGCCCCTCTTTAATACACAGTTCGGTATCTCCAACTATGTCTGTGTGCCTAAAAGTCAAAAACAGCCCAAAAAGTATCTGAATGATTCTAAAACCTCTGTGTTGGGTAGCATGGGATGCATTGCTGGTCAACTAACTGATGTTTTCATGTTTTACACTGTAGCTCTGACTTCATGCCTTCAAAGACATCCTTTCAATCATGCCCATCCTCTTTTGTTCCTGTAGCTGCAGTAGTTTCCTTTCATCATAGAATTTCTAGGGAAGGCCGTCGCTAAAAAATAATATTGGTTATCCTACAAAACACTGTCCATTTCCCCGGAAAACTCACCTATCCCTAATAGCCTTTAAAAAGATTACAAATTAGCCTGTTTCGGGATGTGTGTGAGCCATTCTTTGAAGATACCATCTTTGCAAAAGCTCTCAGGAAGAAAGTCATGCCCCATGGTTGTATGTGTTGGGAAGGAAATACTAATTTTAAAAGAGCAGGCAATTTTTGGTTATCGAGAAAAGAAAAAATGTCCTATGATTTTGGAAATACGTCTTCGAAATGTTTTATTAAGACAGTAAAATGAAGGAGACTTGTTAGCTTATCCAGAGTACACATAAAACTCAAATTCTGCCTTAAATTCATTTGAGATAAATGCTTAAACGGTGCCTGGGTTGGTGATGCCTCTCCTCCACCTTACCCACCATGGGAACAAACAGCACCACCGTTGATGCTCGACTGAGAAACTGTCCAAGTGCTGTGAAAACACAGTTCAGTTTGCAGCTAGCACTCATCGCCAAGTACAGAGCAACAGGTCCCCCCTGAGTAATCGACACCCTCAAGAAGCCTTTGATAGGTCAGATACCACTCAAAAGTAGACCACTGAGGGAACGGGGCTGTTGGGTAGCAATTCCCCACTTAACCTGAGCATCCAGCAAACCCGTTTCCCACCTACCAGCTTGCCTTCCCAAATGCCATCGCTGCATTAACATTTTTTATGCATTCCACAGCAATGACAAATTGTTTTCTAACTGTAGTGCCAGATTTAGTATGCGGAAGACACGTTTGCCTCTGCCAGCAGACCAATAATTCTCACTAACATCTTCAGAGTTACAACATTTATAAAGTTGCAAAGTGGAGTAAACAAACCATCTGTTTGGCTTTCCCATATATGTCATGCTTTCTTATTAGCATATTACGATTCATTTAGTAAACCAATTTGGTGATTTCGTTCACGTCAAAGTTAGAGTGGAAGCTTGAAGCTGATTAACATTCCTGGGACAGGCACATTAATACATTGCTTCCTCTGCAAAGTAAAATGCCTTCTCAGGAGAATCACCCCTTGTTGACAAGATGAGACTGTCAATTTTGTTTGCCTGCCACATTAGGGGCCGTGAGGGGATGGCGGGCTCCGAGAGAGGGGAGTCGTGTAGGCAGCGTAATTCACTGCGAATTGAGAAAAAAAGTCTAATTCTGATAAATGGTCGACCCCAATACATCCTACCTGTTATTACAACAGACGTGCCGTATCTGTGCAGTAAATTAGCCAAACCCCTAAAGAGTTTGGTGGGGGCTTATCTTCAAGTGAATAATTTGAATGTAGACAGGAAGTGTCTGCGTGACCAGTGTGAATGATTTGTTTTATATTAAAGTGGATTGAAGTGGCTGAGTTTCAGACTTGCAACTTGCCAGGATTTCCTTAGCTTTATTTCTTGCATCCTATGTGTTCTTCTCTACTCTCCAAACATTTGGGTTGAGCTTTATCAACTAGAATTCGATGTCAAATTGTCTTCCCAAGCTAGAGGGTGCCTTTCAGATCTTCTGGAGAGAATCTCGAAATATAGTACCTTTCTCAAAATGATTTCTGTTGTAGATGCTGACCTGGAGGCACCCTACCCATTAACAAACAGCAATGCAGGCTTTCTGAGACGTTAGGTGCCACAGATAGTATATCACAACAGTCCAGGTAGGAAGAGACCAGATGAGCGGCAGTGGTTTTAATTTTTCCACGTCTCAGGATTGGAATGGCAGGCTTGTATTTTTACACAGGATTATTGTTGAGTCTGTAAACCACAGTACACTCCAATCTGACATCTAGATTAATCTAGATGTAAATTGTAGATTCATCACAGTCTCTCGCACTCAACCCACACACCCACTCACTCACTCTGGGCAGAGATATAATTTAAGGGGGGGGTGGCGGCGGCAAAGATACGAAGATAAAGCAAAATCCAGTTAAAAACTGGACCTCAATTCTATTTTACCAAAGGCATTTAAATATTAATTATATAAGTATGTACTTTTGACTCACTAGCTCTGAATTGCCCAAACGAATTCAGACTTAAGAATCTTTTCTCAAAAGCTTGTTCAGTCTTGAAAGACATGACTCCTTTGAAATAAATTGCTTTGTTCTTAAACGTAAATTTCACAGGTAAAAGCGTGGCGTTAATCTGGGCATTTGGACGAGGGACATAAGGAAATATGACCAAGCGGGGAGAAAATCCCGCGAGAGACTGACTTTGTCAGGATTGCTGGTAACTCCGGTGTTTTCTGTGGTTGTGAAGTGCAGTTTCCATGAGGACATGGAAGGGACCGGATGGTAGTCCTTTTCAGTCTAGTCCGAGCACTTCCACTCAGTCTTTCAAAGTTAAGGGGAAAAATTGGTGGTATTGCTTCAGAACTTGATTCCCTTTCTTGCTTTTAACGGTGATTTTAGCCTTCAGGAGGAAGCTTTTGGAAAATAATAGTAAAAAAGAGGACATGGCCCACAGGAAATGTTTATGATTGCTAGAGTAGTGCAAGCTACAGCAGTTTGCCATGTCCTAGCTAGGTGGCATTCCACTCTGACACCCCGAACTATGGACAGTCAGTGCTGTCCTCTGCAGGCATTTACGCTTCGGGTCTGGGGTCTGCCTGCCCTCCTGCAGTGGGTTTTGGGACTAGCTTCTTCAAGACGTGCATGTGTCATTTCTCCGAGGCAAATCTAGTTTTATGACTTCTTCCCATCAAGCCGATTCTGACTTCCCAGGGACTCTGGAGGCCAGAGGAGAACTGCTCCACAGGCTCTTCAAAGAGGTTATCCTTTTCAGAAGCAGACTTCCATGTTTCTCCTGCCTGTAAGTGTCCACTGGACACAAAGTACTCGTCTTGGTCTGTAGAAACTGAAGGATGGAGAAGATCTAGCTATGGAAAGTGCCCATCCTGAAGGCTGAATTTCGGGTCAGTTCATGAGGCTTACTGTACGTAAGACCAGATTCTTACTGAAACTGGTTCCTTCCCTCCCTCCCCTTCTACTTAGGAATCTCACCACGGGCATTGCATTTCTGAAAAAATAATCCCCTTCCACCTATCTGCATGACCTACTGAATCAAAGCAAGTAGAAACAAACAAACTTATAATGTGTGTATTGTTGTAAACTCTTTAAGTTCTGAGATAGTCTTCCTTTATTTCTACCTGCCTTATCTGGAGATACATATTTAGAAATGCATTTCTAGAAGAACTGCTGTGTTCGATTTGGAAGCCTGCTCATCATCTTTTATCCTTGGAGAATTACGAATTGGTCACTTCGTGAATTCCTTTGACTTGGGGTTGTTCGATGCCATTAGTCTGGATTCGGACTTTGCAAAGCCTTCAGTTTCCCGGACTCTGGTCTTTATGGAAGCAGATGGTGAGGCCCTCCTTGTGCTGAGCTGCTGGGTGAAATCAAATCAGCAGCCCATAGATGGCCCCCCACGGCCCCTGTTGTGCTCACGGCACACACCCAGTTCTCTTCCCTCTAAGGAGGGTGGGGGGAGCGACTGTTTCCCGAAGCCACTGGTCTCCCTTCCCTTCATCTCCTAGTACTCGGGCTCGCTCTGTGGCCTTTTCATCTCCCCCTTTCACCTCTTCATTTTCGCTCTTCCAAATACATGGGTAACAGCCTTCATGTTTCCATTGACCCTGTATTTTTCTTCCTCCTTCAGAGGGGCAGTAGTTAACGGAAGTTAGGGGTTTAGGTTGCTGGACTCAAGAGTCTTGACAGGCTGTGTTAAATGCAAGGGCTGCCTCTGTCTGGATCCTGAGCCCTTGGAGCACAGGAGCAGAATCCCAACCCATCTTTCCCCCATGGGCCTCTTGCTTGCCCTCTTGTCCGTTCCAGTAATACTGTTTGCCACCCAACCTCCAAGCCAACAATCCTGAGAAAGGATCAGGCATTCTTCTCAGCCCCACCTCAAGTGTTTTGCATATGGCATTTAGGAGGATTATTAAACAGAAATGAAGTAGATTAAGAAAGGACCATAAAAGAATCAATTCTCTTGAACTGTGGTTGCATAATGGGAATCGACTACCATGAATGAAGCCCTGTACCGACGTTATGAACAGCAGAGCTAATGTACTGCCATGAGTTCATCTTTATTATTGCATTACACCTGAATCAATTGATAAACCTTTTTTTTTTTAAAGCAAGGGATGGCACTTAATTGAATAAAAGTCAATATAATTAAATTAGGAGAGGCCAACAGGACTGCTGACAGCGGAAAAGGGACACTGCTGAGCAGCGTGCCAGAGTGGGTCTGTACATTTCTGCACATCGTTCTGGCTGACAGATATTGAGGGCTGGGACGTCATCTAATTAGATTACAGGTTGCTACTGTAAGTGAGAACTGAAGAGAAAGATCTCTTCCTGGTAACTGATCAGTGGAGATGCGTCATTTCACAAGTCATCGTGGGCAAGATGTGTCCATCTGGGAGATCAGCGCGTCCGTTTGTCAATGTTAATTTATTCTCCCTTCTGCACTGAGTCTTGATGTGACTGCTGTGTGTCTGGCTGCTGGCTCCTCAGCCGTGAACCCAGGAAGTGGTAACTGCAGATGTTGTGAGAAGCGACACCGAGTTCTAGATTACTGGCATCACCAACTGTGTGCTTATGATGTGAAGAAAGGGGGAGGGTGTTGAAAATGATGAACGGGGGTGGTGGTGGGGGGGCTTGTGGAGAGGAGGGGAGGACCTGAGCTACTTCTAGCTCATCTTACTGATAGCGTGTCAGTGCACACAGTAACTTGCTCTCCGCCTCCTCCTCCTCCCTCTGGAGGTGTGGTGCCCACATGGCAAGCTCGAGACTTCACAGTAGGCACTTCCTGCGCTCAGAGTCATGTGCCATCCGACGCCAAGGGAACGAGGACTGGCTGTGTCAGGGCGGGGACCGTGGGGACAACTTCTGTTTATCATCCCCATTTCCGCACAATGCATGCATCTGTTCAGAACTCATTTGTGGATGATGATGATGATGTGAATTTGGTTTGTCTTAATTTGATTTATGATTTTTGGATTATGCAGCTGATCTGAAAATCATCAAGACAGCATATGGGATGATGGCTTATGACAGAAAAATGATTTTGTGATCAGAACATTTTAAATCCCTATTTTATTGTTTTAAGTTAAAAACAAACAAACAAACCAGATGTCTAGAATGTGAATTTGTTTTCTCTCTCTCTCTCTTTCTCTCTCTCTCTCATTCTTGCTTTCTTTTGTGATCGATTTAGCAAAAGATTAGAAAGCTGATCTTATTATCACAAGGTAAGCTCAGCCTTCCTAAGTGCAGTGTTGGGGTGCCGCCTGCTGCCCCTGTGACCGAGAGACCAAGGGTTGCTGGGTATTGTCTGGTGTGGAAAAGAGGAGGCCCCTGCCTACTTTTCTTGTCTCTGAGGCACATACCTCTCAACCACCCCCAAGAAGTACTAGCCATGCCTATCACCAATGGAGTGGCTTACTTTGGTCTCCCTTATTTTTTAATTCTAATCTGTTGGACTTGTTTTCACCAGCCATTTAGATTATTTCTAACATCGCAATTAACTTCTCCATAACGCGGAGCTTCCATTATTACTGAGAAGTTTTTATCTATGGGCATATTTATTGATCCGGTTATATTTTTGGAAGGGTCAACTTCAATTCAGGTACTTGTCAAACATGTATGCCTTTGAAAGTGGAGAGAGGTATATGCCCAAGGGCATTTAAAAATACATGGGAGACATTAATACAAAGGCAATGTTTTCAGATAGATGGGAACATGTATCAGACTCTGTAAATCATGACGCCCCTATGGGGACGTGGGGCAAATCCTTTTTGTTTTTTTAAAACACAAGCAAAACTCAGTAAGTCGAGTAAAAGTTCTGCTTGTCTTGAGAAGCATAGGTCCCAGTTATTCAGACAGAGGGGCCACATGTTATTGTTGTGCTTGAGCTTTTGTACTTAACTGTGTTTTAATGTCGTCCCTTTGAGCTCCTTCTGTTGTCTTAATGTGATTTTTTTGGGGAGGGCGGTAGGCCTTATTTAAAAAACCAATTTGTTTCTTCCTTTTTATTTGCAGATTTGAATTTTAAGAGCTTAAATACTTAGTGAAAACTTGGTTAGCAATAAAATACAGCAGCTTCTGAAATGATATGCATCTTATAACCAGATTTAACCAAGAGACCACATCTTTCTTTAAAGGGGGGGGGGGTTGTGTGGTTAGAGACCCTCTATAACCCCAATTCCAGCCCCTCCTCTACAGCTCAGTTAGTCTGACACGCAGAGCAAGGGGTTGGGGGTGGGGTGGACACAAGCAAGGTTCACTGTTCTTTGAAATCCAACCCCGATTGGATTCTCTAGAGCAGCAGTTGGCAAATGAGGCCACAGAGCCATGTGCGTGTGCCGTCGTTCGGTATGTTTGTGTGGCTCTAAAGTAAAATTGAAAGTTTTAAATGACCGTGATTCAGAAATAGTGATTTCATCTGTTTGTAAAAAGATATTTATGGCTCTCGAGCAATTTTTAAATTGTTGTGAGAGACAACCTCTCAAAAGTTTGCCGACCCCTGATCTAGACCATTCACTTAAAAAAAAAAAATGGGACCTTTACCTTTAAACCGTACCTGTAGAAAACAGCCCTTGGATTTTGTGGAGCTTTGTTGTGTTTACAGTGAATCTGGCCTATTGAAATCTAGGCAAATTTACTTAAAAACAAGCTCGACTTTCTGACAAAAAGAAAGTTGCCCTCCCTTTGCCCACTTAGCATGCCCACTTAGCCAGGGAGACAGCAGCAGCGGCCGATGCTGTGAACGTCGCACAGAAACCACCATTGAGAAAAGGAGCTGGGGCGGGGGCGGTGTGCAGCCAGCCTCCCATTGAAGAATTGTACACTCCTAGCAAAATGATGCTACTGGAGCTCCCCGGCCCCGCCCCTGCCACTCACACCCAAATCCCGAGCATGCAGCGAAATGCTAACAGAGCGGAGTCTTTAGCAGTGAATGTGCTTATTGGGTGCCTGGTGGAAGCTGAATCCATTTTAAAATGCTCTCCTTTTTCTCGCCCCTCCCCGCCCTCTCTTCATCGATTTCCCTCCCCACCTCCCCCCAACTCTTTTATTTTTCCCAGACACAGTGCCAACATAAATCTGCACCGTAAACTGTTGACCAAAGAACTCGATGACATGGGCCTGGACTCGTCGCAGCCCTCCCTTAGCAAGGACCTCCGGGATGAGTTTCTGGTGAAGATCTATGGTGGCCAGCACGCCCTGGGGCTCGACCTCCGGGAAGAGGCCGCCTCGCCCGCCGGGACGGAAGACTCCCACCTGAACGGGTACGGGAGGGGCATGGCGGACGACTACATGGTCCTGGATCTGAGCACCACCTCCAGCCTCCAGTCCAGCGGCAGCATCCACTCCTCGCGGGAGTCCGACGCGGGCAGTGACGAGGGCATTCTGCTGGACGACCTGGACGGGGCGAGTGACAGTGGCGAGTCGGCACACAAGGCCGAGGCCCTGGCGCTCCCTGGCAGCCTCGGGGCTGACGTCGCGGGCTCGCTCATGTTCAACAGCCTGTCGGGGAGCCACGGTGGGATCGTGTGCAACATTTGCCACAAAATGTACAGCAACAAGGGGACCCTCCGGGTGCACTATAAGACCGTGCATCTGCGGGAGATGCACAAGTGCAAGGTCCCTGGATGCAACATGATGTTCTCCTCCGTGCGCAGCCGGAACCGGCACAGCCAGAACCCCAACCTCCACAAGAACCTCCCCTTTGCATCCGTAGAGTAGTCCCCGGATGGACACAACCAATGCCAGCTCTCACCCGATGGCCTCCGAACCCGAACTGCCATAGTCAGTGTGTGTGTCTGTGTGTGCGCGCGCACGCCTGTATGCCTCTGTGTGCACGGGGGACGCGCACAACATTTCTCTAGCTAAAACGAAAAAGAGAGAAACACTAGGTGCTTTTGAATTACTTTTTTTACCCCCTTTTTCTTTACCGTTTTGGGGAAGAGGGTTCTTTAATCTGGGGATGTGGAAGCAGTACCCTTTACGCACGCACGCACGCACACACGTGGGCCACAGCCCCGGTCTGACACAGCACTCCTTGGGCATCTCCAGAGAGAGAGTGTGATTCCCATGACTGTTGCCTGCAAAAGAAAAGTAATAAGGGGGTGGGTGGGGACCGGAACAAAAAAAAAAAAAAAAAGGAACTTCTTAGCGTTGTCTTTTGTGAACTTTAAGGTTTTGAGAGAATCTTCAATTAAAGCATGGCAGATTCACCTGTAAATATTATGCCTTGAGAGGCCAATGATGTAAAACAAGTGTATTGATGGTTGTTTAACTCGTTTAATTTTTACAGTTACATCCAGCTGTTAGATACACAGGCAAACAAAAATAGTTTGCTGGCTAGCTCTATACATTTATGTTAGCATTAATGCAGTTGTTTTTTGTTTGTTTTGTTTTATAAAAACATGGTCTTGTTTTTACTACCTGCTAGATAGAGTGATAAAGAGGTGCTGGCATGCGTTACAGCACAAATCTGATTTTTTTTTTAATGCCCTGTACTATTACATAAATCCAGTCATGCACTTTTTTTCATACACTACAAGGGGATGTGTAATATCCATGCTTCTTTTTTTACCCTTAAACTATTGCCATACTTCAGTAAGTGTCTTTTTTAAAAAAAATCCACTTGTATAAAAACGGTCTGGTCAGTATAGGGCACAAATGCCAAACAAAAGTATTAGTGTTAACACAAAACTGCCAACTTTGCACAAGTTTCCAGAAAAGAAAATACAATTAGTCACTCAACATAACCACAGGCCAATTTGTCGGCCACCAGAAAACCGCTTTTTACAAAAAAAGAAAGCAAGCACTCTCGGCGACTCTTTTCAAGCGCCGAATGTTATTAGAATGGACACTGCACCCTTCTTGCTTCTATGTTACGTTCCATAAAAGGCAGACCCAGTCATGTGGCGTGAGAGGGCCAAGGCATTTATTCTGTGGAGGCAGGATAATCTTTCAGGACACACACAGCCCAGCTGACTCACTTTGGAGCAGAGCTGCAGACAGTTGAGCGCTCATTTCTACAGACCTGGCCCTTGCCTTCCACAAGGAAAGGAAAGCGCCCTCCACGCTGAGCCGAGGGGTCCCTCGCAGGGCTGTCTGTTGTGTGGCCAGTTCTGCCGTAGTGCTGTGCGTCAGGCCTGTGCGCTAGACAAAATCAAAAGCCAGTAGCCACAGCAGTCCTGGGAAGCTTTTGCAAACGTGCTGAACTTGAATTGAGCAACACTCCTCTCTGAAAAGCCCGAAGAAGGGGCGCTTGCAGACCGTGTTCTGGGTTGTGTGTCTGATGTCAGAGAGGAAGGAGAGCAGCCTGAAATGAAGCCACTGAGGGGGAGAAGGGGGTGTGGGGGAGGCTGGTCTCCTATCTTTGTTTTGTTTCTGATGTTTACACATGTTGCCTGACCTGGTAAACCACATCGGTGGCCTCGGTTAACACAACATACTGACGAAAGGATGACATTTACTCCTGTTCAGTCTGCAGCCAAGGCCCTGAAGGGAGCAAGGGGTGTCGGGACAGGCGGCCTGTCAGCTTTCCTTTTTTTTTTCCGGGGAAGAAAAAGTGAGAGAAGACTATCTCATCAGTGCACACACGAGTCGTTTAAAGGGATTGTATTTCTTTTCTACATTGAATGGCCTCAAACATTTCTCTCCTCCCATCGCCTAAAGGTTAGGAATACCCCGCCCCCCACCTCCTTTGTTTTCACATTTCCATTTTTTTAATGTTTTGTCATTTTTTTCTATGTTCACATCAGCATTCACTTCCGTTAAATTTGCCAAAGGAAACTGTTAATATGTTTCTGTTGTTGTCGTTATTCCTGTAGGATTTATTGTACCTCACAGTATTTATTATTTCCAAAAGGAGAGAAAAGCATGGCTACTTGGGGGAGTCAGTATTTTTGTTTGTGAGCATTTCAGAAACAAGAGGTTTTCAAAGAGAAGCTAGGAAGAAGCTTCATCTTCTCTGTCGTCTTCCGGGGATGCTACGGGGTTCAGTTCTTCACTTGTTCTACAGGAAGGAAAGACCAGAAGTATTTGCAGTACGAAAGAAACTTTGTCCACTAAATGACAAATGTTTACGGTCAAAAGCTGAGGAATTAGTAGTCACCAGTTTTGTTTTCTTGTACTTTTTCAATTCCCCCAAAGTCTTCATTGCTTTATTTTTGGTGTTGTGTTAAATTGAGTAGACAGAGATGTGTTCCTTTGTTTTATACCATATACGACTCTGTATAGTATGTTTGTGAAAGACCAAACTAGAATAATGAAGAGTTTGTTTGCAAACACTCCGTCCGCTTAGCATTCTCTGTCTCGCTCTGGTGCCTCACTAAGTGGTTAGACTCAAAGAGGTGGGGAAATAGTTTTAACATCTCTCCATGTCCCTGCTCCCCCGCCCCCCGCCCAAAAGATGATAGAAACACTGGGTTTGGGGCTTTACACAGCCCAGAATAAAATTATACCTAGTTTTATTAAAATAACACATTTTTATGTTGGCAGTTCTTAGAGGTTAGGCTCATGGTTGAGGTATTAGAATTCATCTTGTGCAAAATCAATGCTTGGTCTGTTTAATGTCGAGTAAAAGGTCAACTGGCCCTAGTGAGTGAATTACAGGGCTCTCAGCAGGTCACATCAGCAAATGAACCAGACTGAAAACAAATATATTTGGTGCTTTCCACCAATCTTGTGTACAACCCATTAGAGAAGGTCCCGAAGAAGTAATGCGATGTCAACAGGTTTCCCTTGCTCCGAGGTACAAAGGTCCACCTGTGCTCTGTCGGAAATGGCACGCAGGCCTCCACCACTGGCGCTTCTCAAGTCTCAGCCCTACCATTGACTACTACTTTGGCACCTCTGGCCTCCAGTGGTTAGGTCAGCCTTGTAGCAGGGGGAACATTTTCCAATATAAAGCCTATTTGCTTAAAAGGGGAAGGGGCGAAAGGAGGTGTACATCTCCTTAATGAACATCTTTCTGGCCCCAAAGTGACCTTGTTGGTGGGAGTGGACCTGAGAGCAGTGTTTTGACTTTCCTGTAAGCCTGGGGAAGCGGTGCTCTGCCAGCCTCCTTGCAGATGGGAAGAACAGAGGTATTTGAAGACTAACTTTCCCCCTCTCTGTTCGGGTGTTTTCTTCTCCACAGGAGTTTCCTCCCGCTACACCGTTTCTGTCTCTCTGGCTCCATTCACCCTGTGCAGGCTGAAAATTACTAATGTGGATTTCCTTCTAAGTAGCATTTTCTTATTTCATCTTCTTCGCGGGCAGGTCCCCTGGCTGGTGGTGAAACTGTTGCCCATGGATAACTGCGTTTTTTGTAACCAGAAAAACTAAGCCCGTTTCCGGGAATTGCCTGCATGCTATGGAAGGGCAGGTCGTTTGGTTTTAAGGATGTTCTAAAAATGCGGACCGTCTTTTGCTAACAACTCTATTCAAAAGGGGAAACAACGGAAGCCATTGCTGGTCCTGGCCCAGGCACCCACTTCCCCCCGGTGCCTCTGAAAGTCCGAGGGGTATCATGTGCCACCTTCGAAATTAAAAGCAACAAGAAGACTTTTTTTTTTAAACACGGGAGCACAATGGTCATGATTTTCGTGAACAAGCCCCATGCTGGTGGACAATTGCTCTTCGATTCAAAACCTTTTCATCCTGGGTGCTTCCCAAGCCACTCTCCCCACTCCGGAGAAACTATGCCATCAAATAAAAGGTGACCTTCTTCCCCAGGGGAGTGCCCAGCAAATGAGAATAGGGACTCTTGGCAATTAAAACACAAAGAAGCCAGTCGCCATTGGGAGAGGACATGCTGCCAGCTGCAAACGGCTTGATCGAGGCAGTCCTGACTTACACTGAGGCTGTTCACAGTCGAGGAGGCCGTCGACCAGTAAATAACAGCTGCTGTCGAAGGACCCACTACCTCTGCAAGCTCCAACAAATCTTCCAAAACGAACTTCCTTTCATCCCCTGCACATACCTCTGAAGTCCTGCCTTTGAGAATCCTGACAAGTTAGATCTTAAAATAATTAATTGTATTTTCCCTTAAACCTGAGAGTACTTAAATTAGGGAACTTTTGTCTGTGTTTTTTAAAGTTTTCCCCCAGTGGGAAAAATACATACACAGACAGTTTTTTTAAGGGCTCTAAAGGACTTAAGAGGACAATAAATGGTGACTGGCAAGATAGGAACCCCAGTTTGTCAATCAAGAGAAGATAGGAAACTGAGCAGAAACTTGGAACCTGTTAGAAAAACACATACAGGCAGCCCCCTGGTTATGAATGCCTGACTCATCAACTTGCCCTTAATGGTATATACCAGTGCCCTCACTTTATGAGAGATCTGAACCGGCCCTCACAAAATTCATCCTAGTCAAGGCAGCTTTTCATTCATTGCAAAGAGTAAGCATTTCTTGCACTAATGCCAAGCTCAATGAGGCCTGTGCACCTGTTCGGCTGACCAAACAATCTAACACCAAAGCAATGTGCTTGTAACCCGGGGTCTGCATGTGGCTTACGCAACGGAGACATTTGTGCAATAGAGAATGCTGGAACAACCCTATGCAGCATCCAGGGGATGGGGGTGAGAGGGTATCGTCAGGTGGCCTGAAGAGTTCCCTGGGGCCAGGTGTGCCCCTGAGCACCAGTCCGGAAGGACAGCAGTGAGGGACCGCTCCAGTTCCTCGGGAGTCACCAATGCCGCAAGACAGTTTAGGGGTCTCCGGTTGGCATTTTTGCTTTTGACTGGGGGAAGATGTCACAGTCCCTTGGTGCTCAGAAGCAGGCACGGGTCCCTGCAGGGTCTAGAAAGGATGGCGAGGAGGGGAGAGGTGCCAGCGTGTACCCGTCATGGCCACATCACTGTGCCAGTGCTACGAAGCCCCCAGTGGTACTACTACTTGGCCAAAGGTCAGTTCCAAATAGGATGTCCTCATTCCACTTCCAAGAGACAGTAAAGGGACTTGGGTGGACACCATTTCAGAGTCACGGTCTTGTTCGTGCTGCTTAAGATTGCTCCCAGAAATCTTAATCCCATATTTTCCGCCACGAAGGGTGATTTTCAGTGACCCTGGTGGAAATGCAGCTGTCACTGGGTCTGGGCATTAGCATCACACTGGCCCAAACACCCATCTCTGTCTCCCAGGTTGCCCTCCTTGTTTTCTCCATCATGCACAGAGACTTGCCGGCTACTCGATAATAACTGGGCAACAAGGACTGTCCCTTGGGCAAATGTCTTAATAGGGGGTTGGGGGCTTTGGGGTTGTTTTTTTTTTAAGCCTTTTATAAGTACCTGGAATTGGACTGGCATTAGTGTTCATTATAATGCTATATCTTTATTTAAAGGGCCACGCTAGCTATAGTCGTCATAAAACCATATTCTTCTCTAAGGCGTGCTGTAAATTCATTTGACCTTTACTGAGAAAGGGACAGAAAATCTTCCTTTACTCGGCCTGGAGACAAGGCTCAGTGTGTAACAAATAGTGGACCATGACAAAGGCGGGGGTGGGGGTGGGGGGTGGGGGGACCAGGCCAGGAGTTGCAGTTCAATCTCACCTCATATCTTTCTAATAACTTACTTGTCACTTTATTACCGTCCAGTAATGTGAACACCACTGACAAGGCTGTCACACTAACAGCAGACAGCACCCTCTCGGCTTCAGCCCAAGCTCTGCCGGCTGCTTATTGCCCTGGCCCTGAAGGGACACAAACTAATAGTGCGCTTTCCAGTTCAGCACTTGCCATCAAATATAAAAGGATGCGTAATTGCCTGTTTATCCCTTGTGAAGGGGAAATTGAGTACGAGGACTAGGCTTCCCCCACCACCGGCCCTGATACTCCCTCTCTCACGTTCTCCTCGCGTCTCCCCACCCCCGCGCACACATCTTAACCTGTCTTTGTCTGGGCATTCCTCAGCGTGGCACTCCTGGCTGCCCCTCAGTGCGCCCTCCAGCATGAAGTGGACAGTCACGAGATGGCTTCAACAGCAGGCCAGGGGAGAGGCGGTCTGTGACAGCATGCCTTGTCTGCTGCTGTGGCGTTCCACTTCATGCCCGTCACTCTGGGAGCACTGAGGCCGGCCCTGCAATAGTAGCCGGGTCTCCTGCATGTTGGCAGCATACGAACATAGGATCGATGAGAGGATGACAATGTCCACACACACACATACACACACCCCCTTTTTAAAGAACGGTGTGAGTTAAAAACCAATTGGCTGTGAGCCCCTAGTGGATAAGGGCGAGCAAACCCTTTGAACAGTGGGCTCCAAGCCTTGGTGGAAGCATGTGCATTCTCTTCTGGTGCCAGTCCCCAAGCCCATCGTGTCAGACATGGATTGACCCGCACTTTGTTCATCTGGACACCCTGTAGAGAGGAAGCGCCAGGCTTCCCGCTGTAGCAGACATCTTCCTGATCCTTAAGGGGAAACAACCCTTCCACAATTTGGAGAAGGTTGTTAAGCAGAAAGACGGCGAGCTTTTCAAACTCGGGTACTGACAGGACAAAGAAAGAACAGGCGAAGATGTTCCCACCGACACTTAATGCAGGGTTCGGTGACGACAGGTTGCCATGCAGTGAACTACTTAGGTGGCAGCCCAAACTGTGGCTCCTTGGTGACTTCAGTGACACTCGAGACCCGTGGGTCTGCCATCCTTCAGCAAGTAGGCGATCCCATCCTCCCTCTTTCACCCTCCCGCAGCAGGTCTGACACACGGTCAACCTTGCTGTGAACAGA
Source organism: Echinops telfairi (assembly GCF_000313985.2). Lineage (NCBI taxonomy): Eukaryota > Metazoa > Chordata > Mammalia > Afrosoricida > Tenrecidae > Echinops > Echinops telfairi. Next base: position 16,854,298 of record NW_022103922.1, on the reverse strand, counting down.
CAAGCTTCAAGTAAGAGAGCAGTCAACCAAACCGGACAGACGCAGTGTCGGCGCTGACACGCACTTCGGGAAGGAGAGGACAGGTGTGTTGACAAACCTGGGCTAAGTCGAGGCACTGCCCCAGTCTGAGGGCTCAGAAAGAAAGCACTTTGAGACAAAAGACTGTTAGAGAAAAGGCTGTTTGGGAAGTGTTTTGGAAGTCCCCAGTGTGGATGTTACAATCCCTTCTCCAACACCCTGGTGGAATCACAGCTTCCCTGAAAACTCAGTTGCCAAAATTGCACGGGTCCTGCTGGTATTCGCCACCTCCCCTTCACTCTAAGCAACAGGAATGTTGAGAGACAGTTCCAGTTTTTTGAGGGTAATGCGTTTGTTGGTTTCCTTTCTCTTTTAAAAAGAGTCTTGGAAGGGATGGAAGAACAGAGAAAGATATTTTCTCAAAATCGGAGAGAAGTAGATAATATATATATTATATAAATATATAATATATAATATATGTATATTATATATTATATAAAATATATATAAATATATATATTTCTTGAAGAGAGAGTAAGTGCTATACCAAGACTTTATACAGCTTCCTGTTGCCAAATGTGATGCTGAGATAATGCACAGCTTAGATGGCAAACCATCAATTATTAAGCGGCTCTGCCCACTTTGGTTACAGATTGCAAGGCTTGAGACAAGGCTCTGGGGAGCCCAGGGTGTGGGAGTGCTCTAGTCATCTGGCCCTCGAAGCATTTTCTAAGATGGGGAGAAGGCCCCAGCCTGCTAGGTAATCCCCCTACAAGGGCGGCTGAGCTCCCACCCGCTTTCTTTGAGCTGGGAGACCCAGCACGAGGGCCTGTGTAGATGGGCCAGAGCGCACGCGGTGCCGACTCTTCAACTCCCAGACAGTGTGCTGAATTAATAGGTGCCCCTGAGATGTCTGACGGTCATTGGCGTCTCACCTAGGGATTTTGGATTTTTTTGGTTGGTTGTTTTTGTTTTTTTTTTTTGCATGCATGCCTGTGTACAGAGTAAGCCATTCCTCTCGTTGCCTTCCTGAACCTCCCTGCCCCGGGCAGAGTGCTTTCTCACTTCTGCTCTTCGCGCTTCTGATCTTCCGTCCCCACCGCCCCCCAATCTTTTCTGAAGCAAGAAGGGCAAGCCCGCCCTCCTTCACCCTGACTTGGATAGCTTTGGAAACTCATCTGCAGTCTACGCCGCCCAGGGTTTATATGACCTAAGTGACTGAGATGCCCTGTATTCTCAATTAACCGGATAGGACCACCATGTGAACTGGTGCATGTGCCTGTGGCACAAACACTGGTTCCTCTGCCCTGGAGAGAGCGTTTGCTACCCGTGTCCATGTGGAAGGGACCTGCGAGGCTGACCAAGTGCAAGGTTGGGGGCTGCCCAAGGTGTGCATGTGGTCGGCATTCTCACTCTGGGTGGAGGCAGTGGGGAGGGGTCAGAAAACCTTTCCACTGCTAACCAGGGCATTGCCCTTTCCGGACAAGCGAGACCTGCTCCCCAAGACCCCTCTGAGCTGTGTCTCAGTACAAAACCCTTAGGCTCACCTGCATGCAAGTGACCCCAACGGCATGGGCATAGCTAGAGAGAGAGCAATGTTCTCGAGATGCGCCCTCTCCCTCCCCCAGAGTGAGGGCGCTGGGTTTCCCTTTGCCTCAGTTGCTCTCATGGTTCCAATGAGTCCGTGGCAGAACCACAGTCCGCACCCAGAGCAGCTGCCCCGGGCACGGGGACAGAGTGCACCACTCAGATCGGATTCTCCTGCTGTTAGCAGCTTCACCAAGACTGTCTGTACCTGAACCAAGGGTTCCGTGTTCTGTTTCGTTTTGCCCTTTTTTTGTTTTTGTTTTTGTTTTCTAGTAGTCTAAGGGAATTAAATTTGCTCTCTGTTGTATTTTCTGTACTATAACTGTCTACGGTATGTCTTTTGCATAAAATGCGTAAGGGTTTGGGGATGTAAATGGAATTTTATTCATATTTTGTCCAAATACCTCTTGTAATTTGTATCAAAATTCTTGTACAATTTTTATATTAAAGATTTATCGGTCTCTGGTCGTGTCTGACCTGGATGATTTACGGGACACTCTGAGGAGCCATCAGCCCTCAATGTCACTTGCCCTGTTCATGCTCATGATCGGGTGACACAGCAACCATCTCCTGGTGTTTAGTAGACTCCAGGTTAAGATCAAACTCCTCTCTGAAATTCAGGTGGGAAAACCAGGTTGGAGCTGCCAGGGTCCCAGTCAGTCCCAGCAGAGCCCAGGAAGATCCGACCCCAGTCCTTTAGCAACAGGCTATGGGAATACCTTTTGGGTATGGGGGGGGGGGGGCTGCCTCCTCACTCTTCTGGTGTCTTCCCCCCTCTGCTTCCTGCAAGTGCACTTCCTGCCCTCCCCTCCCCGCCTCCCATGCCAATTTGCCCATGAGCCAGCAGGATGATACGTACAGATGGTTACGTACAGAGGCTCTGCTCGCCTATGTATTCTCTCTCAGCTCCTGCATCCAGAAAGAAACCCCGTAGGGCAGTGAGAATAGACAGTCTAGTCTTTCTCCCTCGAAGCAACGAACTGTTGACCTTTTAAATGACTACGTATCACCAGGGCTTGGTGTGGGTTACCCAGATGCCACAGCAGCCCCCAGGCCTTGGGCCACAGGGCACTTGCCAGCCAGTTGGCACCATCACTCCCCTGCCCTCGGGCCACAGTAAGGAGCTGTCCATCTCCAGACACCGAGGAGTGAGCAGAGATGGAGGTGAAAGGACTGGAAAGGCCCACCTCCCTGGGTCCATTCCCCCCCACACACCAAGGACCCTAGAAAGGAAGAAATGACAAGTTGGAAGTCCACCTCAGAGGAGGGATTTGGATATGAACGCGCTGGACGTGTGACTATACTCCTGCAGGAACCCCAAGCCTAATTATGATCTTTTCATCTGTCACAATGCGCCTGTAATTGGCATAAATTCCCCCTCACAGCTTCTCCTTCCATAAAAAAACACACCTGTTTTTATTGTTTTATATATTATTAAATAGCGGCGACCCTCCTGTTTAGCCAAGAGGCACCCAGGAATTCAGCTCCGAGCCCTGAGCGCCTCAGAGCCGGTGCTGCTGGCTGGCCCGGACGTCACTGACAATATGACAGTCGATTAAGTGCTACTAATTTAATAACGCCGCTCCGAGGACCAAGCTGCCCGGTCCACGAAGCCGGGAGTGGGCTGTCTGGGTGGGGGCCTGGGGAGGGGCGTAGGAGAATATTGAATTGCCCGAAGTCATCCTAGGGGGACAGCCATCGATCGCAGGAAGGCGCAGTTATTTTTAAGTCACCTGACTCTCAGGCACCCAATCATTACCCATATTCATCAGAGACGCATAATGAACAGAGGTATTGATTAGCACGCGCAGCAGCCGAGATTTCCCTACAGTGCTAGTTCATGTTGATAGGTCTCCGATGGGATTCAGGCCCCAGCAGCCGGGCGCATAACTGATGGCGGCCTAGGCCCTCACATTGATTTCACCTGCGGGCGGGGCGACAGCCTTGCGCACAGTGGCACTGCCTTGACCTCTTCCTGAAGCCTTCCTTGAAAAGATAAACAGCCAACCCTCGGCCACAGTCAACAAGTACCCGGGCGGCGGCGGCTGCCCAGGCTCGGTGCTGCCGCCTCGCAGACGGGTGTGCCATCCTGGTTTACAGACACGTGCTCGGAGCCAGCGTGCCAGGCAGAGCGCAGAGCCTCCGGCACACACACACGCATACACACACACACACACACACACGAGATCCCTATATAGCTTCGGGGCTGAGTACCAGTGTCTGCACCCTGACTCCAAACCCACCAGAGGCCCACAGTCAGTAAAGTCCCACGGCTTTTGTCACACGGCAGGAGCCCTCGGGACACTGTCCTTTGCAAAGGGCCTGTGGTTGGATTTCTAGCTTGCGCCCTGAACCCTCGTCGCCGCGAGCCAGGCGGGCGGAGGGAGTTCCCCGTGCTGGTCACCGACAGGCAGGGTGGCCCGCCTGCTGCCACCAGCAGCAGCAATCGTGCGCTGCACGTGCCGCTTGAAACGCGGCCCTTGCTGCAGCCCCTGAAAGTGGGGAGGAGGAAAGCTAAGCCTGGAGACCCGGACGGTTTCAGAGATCCGGCTCCCTCCGAGGAGGCACCGTCAGAAAGGAGAAATCCACAAGGCCCCATCTGGGAGCACCCCCTGGCCCGCGTGTGGACTGGGGAGCAGGAGCAGTCCCCCCATTGCAGCCTCCTTGGGCCGAGCCCAGCTTCTGATGGCAGGGTCACGGCCAACCTGCCTTCACTCCGTCTTACCTTGGTCGGAGACGTTCCGTCTGCGTCTGGCCACGCCACCTGCAGCCTTTGCTTCGCCCTTCAGCCTCTCCCTTCGCCACGGTGGTGTTCAGTCCAATTTCTCTTTTCTTGGCTGATACGAGTTAAAAAAAAAATCAGTTCAATATATTTTGATCCTCTGAGGTTCGACTGTACCCTGACTCCTTTCCAAATGTTAGTGCTTATAGGGGGAAAAAAAAAAAAATATATATATATATATATAATGGGCTCCGATATATATATATATATATAATGGACTCCGATCATTTTAGATCCCAGGTCCTGGGCGCTGTGCAACAACTTCAAGTTATTGGAAGGCTAAAAAATTAAAAATAAATAAAACACTGCTCGTGAGCCTTTGGATTTGGAGGTTATCAGGGTTGGGGAAGGGACATGTGCTGGGTGAGGTCATTTAAAATTATTAGGCCACTTCCAAGTTTTTAGAGAGATTCCTTTTTACAAATACAAATGCTATTAACAATTATAAGCACTCTCATCGTTTTCCATCCGGGTTCTTCACTGGGATCTCAATTTCAATGTTTCTCCCCCTTTCCTTTGTTTTGTTTGTTTTTTTCCTTCCTTAAGTGGAGAATTTCCTTGCAAAGTTTCACACAGTCATTTGCAGACGGCAAGCAAAACACTTATTGGATGGTATTCCAAGGTCACATCCATGGGCCTTTAGCAGAAAGTAATCCTGCAAGACGTTAGGCTTTTAGGCTTTCTGTCCTTTCCCAAACCACAAACCTGCGTGTTTGAAAACACCACTCTTTCCAACACCCTCAGCCACAGTCACCATGCTCACCATGGACGATGCCTTCAGGCTCTGAGAAGGACCTCGCTTCTCAGGGAGGGTGGCAACAAAACCCCTTTCCCTTTTCTTACTGAGCGATCGATCGCAAGGGGGAAGAGGGGACGAGAGCAAAACAGTTCATGGGGGAATGGTTTTGCCACATCTACAGCTCATATGGAAATTGGGCTCTCACTCCCTTAAAGAGGGGGTGTTTCTCAGTGCTCACAGTGGGGGCATGGCTATGGTGCCTGTGGGTGCCACAGAATGGGGCCCAACTCACAGTCATCTCATGGGGAAAATGGGTTTTGTAGGCTGGCATCTTTACAGGTCTTTCTCTGGAGCAATGGCTAGAGGGGTTTGAACTGCCAACCTCTGGGTTAGCACCTGAGTGCTCAGCTCTTGAACCAGCAGGGCTCCTTAATACCTCCTACCCACTGCCCTCAAATTGCTTTCAACTCAAAGCGACCCTCCAGGGCTGATGGGAACAGCTCCATAGGGTTTCCCAGGATCTAAACCTTAACAGGGGCTGTCCACCTCCATTTTCTCCCCCAGAGAGGCTGGTGGGTTCCCCACCCAGCTTGCAATCCACTTACCGGGCGCACAGTAGGGCTTTAATTGACAATCCTCGAATGGGTGACTGGGAGGAGATAGACCAGGTGGATGAGCCTTTAAAGCCAAACTCAAAGTTGGCCTTGAGATTGGGTTCAGTTCTGGGTCCACTGGGGGGCAGGTCACCTTGACTCTGAGAGCAGCTGCAGAGGTGGGTGAATGCCCGGTGGGACTCGCCCCCCACCCCCAGCGCTCTAAGGGGAAAACCGGTGGCAATTGGAGGTTGGAAGAAGATGGGAATTCAGTCTCGCCAATATGGCAGGAAGGTGCCGTTCCTCCCCTCCATCCCCCCTGTTTGAACTCACTGGATTGTGGCGGCACTGGGGCGAGAGGGCCGGGGGCTCTTTGTTTGTTTTGCTTTTCATCAGAAACAGTCTGCCAGGAGGAGGCAGAACAGTGTCGTTAAAAGGACTGCAAGCAAAGAGCCGCCACCCCTACTGCTAACCCTGGAAAGCTCCCTCCAGAAGGTAGGGGAGAGAAGACGCTCTGGGGGCAGGAACCCGCCGCTAGGGCAGAAAAACCCGCTCAAGGCACGCCTGCTGCAAGAAGGGAAGGAAGGACCACTGTAAGATCCGCAGAGAAGCGGGTCCTCAAGAAATGCTAGACAGGAGCACGTGGGAAAATCGAATAGATCCGCTATCTCACATGACTTTTTTAATGCTGTGAAAGCCGAGCCAGTAAAACACTCACTGTCACCCAGTGTGCTGACTCATGGGGGTGTCACACGGACCGCTGGGCCATCAGAGCTTGAGAGGTGAGCCCATTGACTGGCGTGAGCTTCAGGTGGAAGCATTCATCAGCTAGTTTCCAGCGGTGTATTGTGAGAGAAGGGAAGCCACAAGGGGGTCAAAGGGCATTTTGACAGCAGCTGCCAGCCGTCAATATAGACAAGATACACCTTCGGGTGCCCAAGAGCCTTCTTAGGGAACACACACACACACACACACACTCACACACACATACACACACACAAATTGTGATGGGAAAGGAAACAGGTACATTTGAGTGATGTTTTAACCAGGAATCTTTCCTGTTGCAAAACTGAAATCCAACTCACTGCCACCGTGGGCTTCCAAGACTGTAACTCTTTAGAGGAGTAGAAAACCTCATCTTTCTCCAGCCGAGCTGCTGGTGATTTCAAACTGTTGACCTTATGGTTAGCAGCCCGATCTATAACCCGCCACCCTATCTAGCACAGCAGGTAAGACCTGAGCATATCACCGGAGCTGGTCAATGGCCTACAGGTCCTGATGGGACCTCAGACATACACAGGGGAGCAGGGATTCAGGGGTAAAGAGAGAGCATCTAGATATCAAGTCTCCATTGGACACTTCATGGGTTAGCTGCTTCTTCAAGGGGGGACGGCGGCTGAGCGGGGGAGATAAACCAGCAAAGGAGATCAGGCAGGGGGCTAAGGGGAGAACCAGACCCAAGTGACGGCAGGACAGTAGAAGTGTCAAGGAGGGAGTGCTCAGCCAGAGGACCAGGCCGCATGAGGCAGATGAGAGCACCATTGGTGTCCTCTGGACTTGGGGATTGACACAGGTGCCACAGTACGCACCATGCCTGGTTTTTCTCACCAGCGAAATCCATCGCCTCTATGCAAGGAAACCTCCTTTCTGTGGTTTGCATAACAGTGAGAGACCCAGGGACCAGCCAGGCTCAGGTACCTGAATCAAGGACGGCCTATCCATCATCTGACAGGTGACCCATGAGACAGCCAAGGATAAAGTTAAGAACATGATTACCTGTCCCAATCCCATCCCCAAACAAACAAACAAACAAAAAATTCCACTGCCATCAAGTCAATCTGACTCACAGTGACCCGATAGGACAATGTTGAATGGCCCCCTTTGAGTTTCTGAGGCTGTCAGTTTTTATGGGAGCAGAATTTCCCCTCCTCTTTTCCCTTCAACTGGTGGTGACCTTGAGATTATCAGCCCAACTCCTAACCCACTGTGCCACCAGGGCCCTCATGATAAAGCTTAGCTAAGACATTGAAACAATGTCTACCCAGGATTTGGATGATCAGGTATACAATACAGTGGCCAATTGAGTGGGAGAGAAAAGTAGTGCAGACAGGAGAGACAAGTAAAGCTGATGAGAGCAAGCACAAGGAACAGAGAGGTGAGGCACAAAGGCTGTGTGTGCAGAGAGAGGTGGGGAGGGGGCAGGGCAGAAAGCTGGCCCCCACCCCTGCTCTTGAGGTAGAAGTGCAGGCGTGAGGGTGTGCGTGGCTTTTTAAGGATGTTGAATACATAGGTTCCCAAACTGATTTCACCTGCCATCCCCTTTTCAGAGAAAATATTACTCAGAGGCCCCCTGACAATTAAAACCTTTTGTGCTATAGTCCATCATTAGGGATAAAGTGTAGGTATCTGCTTTTACCACCACCTCCCTCCCCTGGATTGGTTCAGCACCCCCAAGAGGTGGTACTGCTCACTTTGGGAAACACTGATTTAATGACAAAGGGAAGTAAACCTGTGTTGGATGCACAATGGACAAGAAGTATCAAGTTAAAGGTAAGGTGTTTGTGTGTGTGCACACATGTGCACACATGTGCTCAACACGGTGAAAGAATCATGAAGAAAAATATATGGGAGGAGAAGTCAGCTGAATCACCCAAGCCCTAACTCCTGACTCAGCATTACAACTCGAGGGTTCTTCTTCTGCTACAAATAGACCAGGCATTTTACTGACATGTCCTCACACAAGCCCCACAAGCCCCCTGTAGAATAAGCATTAGCACTCTGTTTCACAGCTGCGAGAATGGAGGCTTCACGAAGTTAGGTAACAGACCACTGCAGATGAACCCAAGTCTGTTTGTCTAAGAAGGAGCCCTGCTCTCTTCACCCTCCACCCTCATCCTCTCCAGGAGTCTCACGCCCTATGAACCAACCAGCAAACATTCTGGGTCTCAGAGCAGGGAGAGATGACTGGAGACAACACTGATGTTGTCGAGCCTTTCCACAATCAATGCCCTGGAAGCAGCAGTCACGAAGTCAAACACGGCACCTCCTCAGCAGCATAAAGACCCTAGCCAAGAGCTGAAATTTCCAGTCAGCATCCACTGGGAAACAAGGAAAACTCACTAGGTATTTCAATAGAGAGAATTTAATCTAGGATTTTAGATAAATGAGTCCTAGAAGCTTGAAAAGAAAATGCATGGTATATACAGGAAGTAGCTACGGTCTCTTAAGAGATAAAGGGAAGAGGTTGAGTCACCAAACCTGGAAGCTTAACGGGCAGCCATTACTGAACTGGGGCTTAGATGTGTGAAGCAGAGGTGCTGTTCCTTACCTGTGGTTCCCCGGAGTGTGGGGAAAGTGCCTCATGGAGCTAGGGGCTCAGATTTGGGAAAGCAGTGCAGTCTAGCAAGGGCTCTGATCACAGGAGCTTGAAGGAGAAGCCCAGAAAACATGCATTTCAGATTTCTGAGGAGAGGGCATTGTTGGTACTCTGGATTGTGCCATGAGGCCGTTTTTGGGAATGAGGAGAGAAGCTGGGTGTTGGCAATAACTGTTACTGCCTGGGGCAATCTCCACAGAGCAGGCCGTGAAGGAAGGAGCAAGCCCCTTCTCTCTCCCTCCTGCCTTCTAATCTCTCTGGAAGTACCATTACTGGCAAAATGTGGCAGGGAACCAACTGGCAAGGGAATCAGTTGGCTGGGTCCTAGTGTCAGCATCACAGAGCAGAAAGGGGAAGACCAGAGCTCACAAAGAACCAGACACTGACTAACAAGCAAAGGGTGGTCGGCAAGGCACAGGGTGCAAGGTGGGGTCATCTTCACAGGCTGTGGCAGGTGAGAAAGGGCTCACAGAAGAGGTGGATCGTGGACTAGATGATAAAGGTGACCAGAGTAGGTGAAGGACCCCATGAGAGGAGGCAGAGCTACAACGTACCTTTGAGGACTGATTAGAAACCGGAGACCAAGATGGAAAAGTGGGCTACAGGATATAGAAAGGGAACAATTAAAGCAAAGAAGTAAATGCCAGCTTCACTTTATGCAACTTGTTGACTGGCAAGGTGAGTTTGGTGTTTGCTCTCTAACACCGAGGGAAGCAGCTGAGATGTGAAGATGCTGCTCCTTCCTCTAATGACTCCTTCCTTTCATGACCACCAGTAGAGCAACCTTAAGAATCTTGCACTTAGAAGGGGAGGGGGCTGGGGACCAAACCAAGGACAAGGGAACAACAAGTAAACTAAGATCAGTGGAGAGAAGGGCATAGGATGCCTGATGGGGCTTCATCAAGGGCAATGTAGCAGCGAGGAATTACTAAACCCTAATGAAGGCCGAACATGATGGTGGGACAGGAGGAAAATAAAAGGAAATAGAGGAAAGAACTAGGGGCAAAGGATATTTATTGTGGTCTAAATACAGGCATGT
>NW_022103922.1:16841731-16842897 GCF_000313985.2 Echinops telfairi | reverse complement strand
TACCTGCAGAAAAATGAAGCAATACCCTTATCTTACTCCATGCACAAGAATAAACTCAAGGTGGATCACAGACCTTGAAGTTAAACCACAAACTATTAGGGCCATCAATGAGGGAATTGGGACCAACTTGAGAACTTTGGCACAGGGAATACATAGGTTCTCAGAAATAGGGAAGGACACAAAAACAGAGCAGGCACAAATTGACAAATGGGATATACTGAAGATAAAACACCTGTGTCCAACGAAAGAATTCACCAAGAGAGTTATAAGAGAGTCCACGGACTGGGAAAACATCTTTAGCAATGACACATCAGACAAAGGCCATCTTACTAAAATCTACAATACTCTGCTAGCTTCCAAAAAGAAAAAAAATAATTGCCCACTTGAGAGGTAGGCAAAGGACTTGAACAGAAGTCTCACAGAGGCAGAAATCTGAATGGCCAACAAACATATGAGAAAATGTTCCCGATCTTTAGCCATAAGAGAAATGCAAACTAAAACAATAATGAGGTACCACCTAACACCCTCAAAGGTAGCCCAATTCAAAAAATCAGAAAGAAACAAGTGTTGGAGGGGCTGTGGGGAGACAGGAACTCTCATCCAAGTGGACTTGTAAGAATGTACAGCCACTATGGGAACTGATCTGGCGATATCTAAAACAGATGGAAATCGAGTTACCATATGACCCAGCAATCCCCCTACTGGGCATATACCCAGAAGAGGCAAGAAATAAACCAAGACCAGATATCTGTGCTACAATGTTCATTGCGGCACAGTTCACAATTGCAAGGAGTTGGAAGCAACCCAAATTTCCATCAACTGACGATTGGATTAAAAAGCTGTGGTATATACATACAATGGAGTACTACGTATCGCTAAAAAGCAGTGATGAATGTATGAAGCACATCGCTACATGGGAAGAGCTGGAGGAAATCATGCTAAATGAAGTAAGTCAGGCACAAAAGGACAAGTACAACATGAGTCCACTGAGGTAAGCGGAAAAAAAAATGCAAAAGTGGCATAGGGAAAAAGCTACTGTATACAAACATTCTTGGGGTGAGGACCGGGTAGTATGGCAGGGACCAGATCAAATGCAGGGATGCACATGGTTGACAACTGGGGAGGAGGTGGGGAAAGGGGAAAAAATTATGAAAATAAGGAAGAAA